>NW_008796078.1:1952665-1962724 GCF_000699145.1 Aptenodytes forsteri
AGCGCCGTCCCTGGGACTCTTCACACCTGCAAACCGCTGTCTGGCAGCGGGCGGCCAGCCGGAACATGACGGGAGGCGGGCGGGCGGCCGGCAGCCGATGGGGGGTATTTCTGCCTCGCTAAAGCGATGGAGAGGGCTGCACCGAGTTCAGGACGCCTGAAGAAGTTGCTGGCGTTGTGCTCTGTTTGTGGTGTGGGAACTGGGACGTGACAACGAGGTCTTGGGTGACTCCAGCAAGAAACAGGCGATCGTTGCTGACTCCTCGTTGTGAATGTCATGATGTTCTTGGAGCCCCAGCCCCGTAAACCATATGATTTAAATGACGGGGGGTTCTCTCTTTCTGTCTTAGATGAGAGAGTCGAGAATTTAGAAAAGGAGCCTAGTTCGTTAACTACAACTTATGTCTTCTTTTGAGCTCCTTTAGAATGTTTTACATGGTTACTTGCAGCAGTCTTTTTTTTTTTCCACTTTTCAAGAAAATACTAAATGTCTTGTGGCTTGGCTTTGTCGTGTTTGCACACCCACGTCTGAGAATCTGTGCAGTGCAAATTATTAGAATTGGTCTCTAGTCATGGAGAGGTGAGATTAAAAGCATCTGAGTCACGGGTGATGCATGGTGCAAACATAAGGTATTTGTGAACCCTGAGCTAGAGCGTATGCAGAGCCTCCCGGGTTCAGTGGGAGTCCTTTGGCTCAGGTGTGAAATTTGCAGGGCTGGAGACAACTGTCATCCCCTTGTAGTTGCTGGCAAGATCCCCCCTTTTTGCTGAGATTTGTTTTCAATATGTTTATGATCAAGGTCAGAGCCCAAGGTCTGCTCTGTCCAGTTAGGTGACGAGTATTGTACTTCTGTTAGTTACATAGCAAACACTGTGCTCAACAGAGGAATTCAGCAGTAAAACCATGTTAAGAACTTATACATATCCACAAATACTGCTGGAAGCTTGACTGATGTATGGTGAGCCCTGCTCTTTAGTCATTGCTGCGCTCAGAGATTTGCTGAGCGAATTCAAAGACAAAGAGGGAGGGCAGGTGGCAAGGGCAACTAAATCCACGCTTTGACAACCATCTTTCTTCTGCAATAAAGATTCAGCGTCTCTCTCCTTTAAATGTGTCATGCCTGTGTCTTTTCTACACCTTGCTATTCCCTTTAGTTGGCGCAACATTATGAAATCATGAAGTTTAGCGAGTTTTGGAAGGGCCTGGGGCATGTGGAGGTAATTATTTTATATATTAAATCAGGTTTTGTTCTCTGTTCCAATTTACAGTGCAGAAATTTCTTAAACCAACTTTGCAGCCAGAGGCATGGTATCATTTAACTACTGAATCAACATTTTTCATTGTTAAGAAAGGCTACCTGAAGGGTTTGTTCTTGGTGACTTTTGCATAACCAGGAGGAGAAAGTTTCATGTTAATTTTTAAGTACTTCTTAAGACTTTGCGCTAGGGATATGGATTATCCCTGCTGTTGTAGCAGTCATCTGTCAACTTGTGAAGTGACAAATGAGAGATGGTAAGGCTGTGATAGCTACATTGTGGTGGTTAAGGGTAAACAGGACTCAAAGCAATGGGAAGTGTTGGCTTTTAAACGGAAAGTGAAGAAGCTGAGAAAACTAAGAGGTACAGCAGCCTCTTAGGGGAGCACTTGAACTATGCTGACCTAAAGCCAGCCCATCTAACAGCATGGAGACCTGAGGAATCTTTCCAGGCTCTGAGTGAGTGGAAAGTCCTGAAATCCAGAGCCAGACAAACCAGAGACTTTACCTGCTTAAATGCAAGCCGAGGTTAGTGTTGAAACTGGTTGTCTGCATGAAACGTTACCTGCTCTGTTTAATACTTGAATGTCAGCCTCTCTGACATGACTCCCTCAGCACTGTGCCATACCTTTCTCACGCTCTTCCAATGCTTTTGCACCCCTTCATTCCTGGAAACAAGCTGTAATGCCCTTTCCTCCTCCTCAGTTCTCACCACGCATGTTCCATGTTTTGGGGTCACTCAGACTCCCACGTCTGTTGTGTCTCTCAACCCTGTCGACTGCGTTTGTCATCAGCTCTTCTCTAATAGACACCATCGCCCTACCCATGTAGTGCTTAACATTTTCTGTCAGCTTCCGCTTGATCAGTTACTTTAATTTCACCTATCTTCTTTAAGTTATTTGTACATGTCTTCGCGTCAGATCTCCAGTTTTGTATTTTAAGTGTTCTATTTTCTCTTCCTTGTCGCGGCACTCTCTGATAAATTCAATGCTGTTGCCACCGCGCTTCTAATCTTTCACACGTTCTTCCTCATTCAGTAGCTCGTCTGCTCCTCCTTCACTGTCATTATCTTATTCTTTTTCTGTCAATTGTTTAAGCATTCTTCTGCCCCAGATATTTACTGTTACCTCAGACTGAGTCCACACGTGACTCTACCTAGGCGGGTTGCATTTAGGCTAGTAATTAAAGCTCGTCAAGGCCTGTTTGCTGGCTGCTGGCGCACGGAGTAGGGCATGGCTCATGTCTAAACTCCCTTAGTTTTTAAAGCAAGTGTAACCTCATCCAGACTGTTTTTTTTTCTGAACAGAAAACACTAACAATTAAAGAGTACAACTGATCGTGGGGCTGTGCCTGGCTCTGTTGACACACATAGACATAGCACAGACACGCTTCTAATCTTTCACACGTTCTTCCTCATTCAGTAGCTCGTCTGCTCCTCCTTCACTGTCATTATCTTATTCTTTTTCTGTCAATGTTTAAGCATTTCTTCTGCCCCAGATATTTACTGTTACCTCAGACTGAGTCCACACGTGACTCTACCTAGGCGTCTCTTGGGTTGCATTTAGGCTAGTAATTAAAGCTCGTCAAGGCCTGTTTGCTGGCCCCATGGGCACGGAGTAGGGCATGGCTCATGTCTAAACTCCCTTAGTTTTTAAAGCAAGTGTAACCTCATCCAGACTGTGTTTTTTTCTGAACAGAAAACACTAACAATTAAAGAGTACAACTGATCGTGGGGCTGTGCCTGGCTCTGTTGACACACATAGACATAGCACAGACAGACACTACCAGTCATGTAACATGGCCGTCTATTTCAGTCATTAATACGCTCAGATTTCTCATCTAACCTCTCTGATGCCTTCCCTCGAACGCACACCAAGCATCGCAGCCTCTCTTCATTCTGTGTATCCCTTGTTTAGTTTCATGGGTTTATGTGCAGTAGTTACTTAAACCTTGTCACCACCAAGGGTAAGGCGGTTAATGTTAACTTATCCCTGTGATACTATATTTTATTTATCTTCTTGACAGATTTTGGAGAAGAGGCTCAGACATTACTTGCCTACAGGTGTTCTGTTTGACTGTCTCATGCCATCTCCCAACCTTAACTCTTCTGTTACCCTCCTTTTCCCTAGCAGCGTGCAATTCTTTTCTTTCTGTATCTTTTCTGTTTTCTCCCTTGCTTCTTCTACTTTTGCTCCCTTTACTTTTGCCCTCTCCACTATTCTGCTCTAAGTCCTTTAACTTTATAGACATGGCTTTCACATTCCTGTTTCTGGGTGTTGGAACAGCTTCTTCAGTATCGTTGAGATGCTTTGCTTCTGTTGTGAAGGAAAAGGACAGGGAGACCTTCAGCTAGGGACAGTTCAGAGAAAGGAAACGACCGTTTTCTGTCAGTGATGTTTGTATTCCAGAAGTTTATAACAGGTTTTCCACGCTCTAATTTCAGATTGTCTGCTCTTGTGAGTTGTCAGGGGGAAGAGCTCTGCGACAGAAAAAGAGAGGAGTAAAGGTTTTTCCCTCATTAGAGGTGGGGATATTTGTTGCTCAGTCTCGCCTTTACATTTGGTCTTTGTTCCCTGACGTGATACGGCTCTGAACCATGGTTTTTCCATCATAGCCACTGCCAGTCATCTGTCCCTTACTCCAGCAGATAGCACTGAGATTACACACGTACTGGTTCTTGCTTTGATTTTTATCATATCCTTATAGTTGATGTGAAGCCCTCTCATTTTCATCCTGTAATTTGATTCCTTCTCTCTTTTTTTTTTTTTGCATTAGTCACTCTTTATTGTCTGGCTCCATCACCCTGCAAAAACCCGTCTTGTATGGACATGGGCTCTTCTATTGCTTCTTCTCACCGTTTCAGAGCCGCTCTTTGAGCCAGCCATTATGACTTGATTTCTTCACAATCTACCAGAAACTTCCTCGTTTCAGGTAGCCGGCTCTCCTCTTCGCTGAAAGCCCGTAGTCTTTATTTCTGAGGGAAATAGCCAAGTACTACTTCGTGCCATTGTTCTTATTCCTTGACAATGTTGGCACATAGCCTAAAAAAACCTATTCTTTTTCCTGGAACCTGACTTGACAGAAGAGAACTGATTACTGTCGCACATTGACTTATTTCAGAGCTGTCACCAGGAGTGTATTTTTCCCTCAGCTTTTAGATATGAATTGGCAACAGGAAGAGAATACTGTGGCATTTTAGTTAGCTCAGTCTGTCTTTTATGTGTCAGCCTAGGACACCGTTCCCATACTGGATAACAGAAAGCCGTGGCCAGAGAATGCAATATTCTTATGTTTTAAGGATACAGACTATTCCAGTTGTTTGCCTTAAGATTTTGCTGGTTTAGACTTTTATGAAAATCCAAGGGGCTACTTAAAATAATTAATCAGCCCTTCTGCTGGGAAGATAGGCAGAATAGAGTAAACTGCTGCAGAGTTGTTAGTTTGAGCTGACAGAAGCTGAAACAATAGTACCAAACAGAGCTGACTGTCACATGAGAAAATATGTCAATCATTCCTGAAGAGGCAGAGGGAGCCAAACTTACACTAAGACTTCGATTTGGCTCTAGCTATTCTTGGAGATATTCAAACCCCCCCTGGACATGGTCCTGGACAACCTGCTCTAGCTGACCCCGCAGAGCAGGGGGGTTGGACTAAATGATCTCAAGAGGTCCCTTTCAACCTAAGCGATTCTGTGCTTTGTGTGACTCCGTGCTTCTGTGGCTTTGACGTTTTGCTCACTTGCGGTAAAAACCTGTCCTCGAAAACTATGCTTATGCCTGACTTGTTTTGTCCCAGGAAATCTATCCAGTCTATACTGATTCTGTAACTGGATGGTATTTTCAGGAATAGATCCATGTTGCAGGGAACTGGAGAAAACAGTGTTTTGCTTTTCACTTCCCTTTGCTTGTCCTGTGAGCTGCTTTTTACCAAATGCTCCTAATTAGAAATACGGAGGTGGAAAGCTTAGCATGTGGTGCATGTTTACAAAAGTAGGATCAAAAAAGCTCTCAGCATCTTAGCATTTTCTGGACAGAGGCATAATATTTCCAGAATAAATACGATATTGTCAAATCCCCATCTCACATAATAAAAAATTTCATCCAGTTAGGACAACCAGGTCCTATTCCTAATAGAAGCCTTTGGGCACTAGTGTTAATCAAACAATATTTTTGGTGCACCTCTACTTATCCTCCTCGTCCACGTTTGCTGTGCAGTTGGTGTGCACACAGATTACTGTCTTGATGGATGTGTAGCTATTCCTTTACAACTAAAGTAACTCCCTCTCCCAATGAATGTAAAGGGGGTGCTGCATGGCTTTTGTGTAGCTATTTTGAAAAGTTTTTTAAAATAGAAATCATCTAACATGGTTTATGTTTGCCTACTAGATGTTTGTTTACTGAAATTGATATTACAGTTCACTGTATTACTGTGCAGTTGATTATCATACATAATTTATTACCTCATGTGCTATCAGGTTATTGATGAGGTTGCACAAGTCTCTTTATGTAGTTGTTCAATGCATTGGTTGAGTCCTGGCACCATAGACAGACATAGATCATTTACCCAAAATATCAGGTGTGTTTTGCTTGTGGAGTTACATTGGTTAAACTGTTCGCGTTGAAGATTAGGTAGTTAGCTTTAATGTGTTGATATGTTTTGGACAAAGAGCTTCTTGTCTGATACTTTTTTCTTTTTTTTTTTTTGTTTTGTTTTGTTTTCGTGATCCGATTATATAAAATCTTGTTCTGTCAGTCAAAGTCCTTTTCCCTTTGAGATAGATATTTGGGCTGTGACTAAAGCCCCCTCAGTCAACAAACCGGTGTTGAAGAGGTGTCCTAATGTGTTGCAACAAATAAGTAGCATGACTTATTTTCATTTATATTAGAAAAGATCTAGCTCACAAGGTTCTCACTGGCAATGGCCAGAAGCTTGAGAGGAAGATGGTCTGACGAAGATAGCTGTTGGATGTAGTCAAAAGAGAATGATCAGTGTCGTTTGTCACTTAGCTCCAGACTGCATGACATGGCTCCCCATTTAATAAATGCAGATCATTACCATAGAACATGGGTGGTAGGTGTATTTATTTTTCATCTATATACGTATTTTTAACTACAAAGAGAATTTTTTCTAACATAACCTTGAAATTTTTGAGTTAATATACAAGGTTAAATATTAAACCTACTCATTCAGTCTGTCTGTCTCTCTCTAGCTCCCAAACCTACACTCTATTTTCAGCCTACCTGCATTCCCAGAAAAGATGGGGGAAGAGAAAGGGATAGGAGACTGCATTTAAATTCTGCAAGATAAATTAAGAAGATTAAGTTGTTCCCAGATTTTTGGAATTCTGAATGGTTTGTCGTCGGTCTCATTCCAGTAAACTAGAGAGCTCCTATAATTGAGTGTTTCAGCTGACCTCAACTGTATTATTCCACAGGGAAAGAAGCTGGTGTTTGCAATAAGCTCAAACTTGAGCCATTTAGTTCCTCTCAGGTCAAAACTAATGCACTCACTTTTATTCAGAGTTGGGCTAGAAGCTGATAATAATAACCAGCTGGTAGGCAATGAGCCATCATCCGTAGCATTAACTGAAACCTTTTAGGCATCTAAAGGTGATGATGCATACAGAGTAGACAGAAGGAGACACATTCACAAATATACTCTTTGAGTTCATCGATGCTGTCCTGGGTTTTCGGATAAAGATGAAAAAATGCTTTTGGCTTCCTCCTGTTCTCTGAGCCTCTAAACTTAATGTCGCATGAGCTGTGAGAGTGTATTGTACAACTGCTGCGTGCTCGCTCTTGTCCCTTCCTACAACTCCAGAGGTCGTTCAAAGTGCTGGTACTTAAGACTGTGACTATATGGGCCAGCTTTGTTTTGAGAATACATACAGAATTTATAAATTCTTCTGAATAATTATATAAAGTGGGATCGGGAATTCTGAGTCTTGCTGAAAATCACTGGATTTTTTTCATTACTGAACTGTTTTTGGAAGTTTTGTCTTAGTTCTAGCTGCGATCCTCCAACATGGTGTTTCCTTCAGGCTTCATATTTTTGACTGTTCTCTTGGGTGAAATCTTCAAGTGCTGGGAGCAGTTAGTTTTTTAAATAGGAATTATATTTTGTATGTCCCTAGAAGAAGAGGTCAAGTCAAAAGACATACTAAAAAGGCCTCATAGCAGCTATGAATAAGAACTATCCCTTTTTCCTCGTGGGGACAGGCAAGCAGAAAACAAGAAAAATTGGAAGAGGTCAGAAAAAGAGGCTGAAAAAGGAAATTCAAAGACCAAGAATTATATTGTATGTCCCTAGAAGAAGAGGTCAAGTCAAAAGACATACTAAAAAGGCCTCATAGCAGCTATGAATAAGAACTATCCCTTTTTCCTCGTGGGGACAGGCAAGCAGAAAACAAGAAAAATTGGAAGAGGTCAGAAAAAGAGGCTGAAAAAGGAAATTCAAAGACCAATGCAAATGATAATGCAGAAAGTCTGATTTCACAGGGTTTTCTTGTACCTATACTGTCTTGTGCTTTCCAAGATGGCTATCGAGGCATTAAAATCACATAGGTGGTGAGAACATACAATTAAAATGTGAAGGAAAATGGTTTACTTTTTTGGTAGATTTTTTTTCATGTAAGCACACACCAACTGCTGTGTGTTAATTTTCTGGGTGGATTATATATTCATGAGATGCAATGTGAGAAATTGCTCATGCAGTCTATTTGAATAAATGACAGGATATACTGACAATGAAATGCAGGTGTAGCTACTACCAGTAAAAAAAAAAGTAAATTCTTCTTGACTATACACTGTCCTTCAACCTCATTTTGGACGTCTGTGGCTCAACTCTCAAAGAGAATAACAAAAAGCTAGCAACCTTCGTGCAAGCCAGAAGGACTTAAATAAACATGGAAACACCAATACTTTCTGCTGCTAAATTACCCTGTACAGTTGTTTAAATAGCTGCAGGAGGGGAGATTGTAAATAGATGCCTACAGTCATGCACAAAATCCTATGGAATTAAAAGTTTGTTTCAAAATTACTATGAAGTCAATTTGCATCACCATAGTAGCTAATGGTATTTCCAGAATCATAAATACCAGTTGTTAAACTGGAATGCGTATTTCCACTGGAACACGTGCGGTTGAGACACAGGTAGGAAAGCCTCTCTGCACAGCCCCTTTAATGTAGTTCAGACCTACTCTGTTTTCTGAGGAAATTTAAATAACACAGTCCTTGCACCAGTAAACCTCTGTATTTTCTCAGGAAGCTTGTAAAATTGTCAGTTACAGGATAACGTTTTGAGATATCCGTGAGAACCAGGATTGCATCAGAGCCTAAACTTGCAAGAGCTTAAACACTTTTGAATGAAAATTTGCTTGTAGGGCAACCTAGGAATAAGACAGATGTATAATTTTAACAATAAGGCACGCTTTGGGAAGGTTTCAGGAAGGCAAAGGCAATTTCACTTACAGCTCTGAAGGAGTACAGAAAGAGTTTCTCTAGATTTGGGGAGAAGGGGGGAGTGTTTAGAGCTTGATGAGGTCCTGAAAGAATTTTCTGTTTTATGAGGAAAAACCAAAATTAGGATCTCATAACTGCATGTGAAGGCAGGCATTTCATTTCACAAATCTCTGCTTTTGAATCTATGTTTTTTGACTCCTGTCAGTGAATTTGTACTTCAGTGTTTAAGGTACTTACATTTTGATATAGGAAACAGTATTAAAAATGAAGCAAGGCACATGTACTTCTGCTGTGTATCTGACTTCTAATTGCTAAACGCAGAATTAGCTGGAGCCAGAGAGATGCTTCATTTAAAAATATAATTGAAGACTCATCTAGGGAATGGTATATTTGAGCAAGAAGTGAGTGATTCATGTGGCTGCTCAACACAACTTCACTTGAATTGGATGAACTGCTTATGACTGGAATAGGAATGGGCGAAATAAAAAGTTTTTCCTTTCATGAATAATTTTGAAACACCTTATTCCTCCCCCCACCCGCCCCAGCTTTTTGGTAAAGAGGAAGAGAGGGATACAAAGGAAAATGATAAATCATGATTTTTGTCTGCAGAAAGTTTTGGACTGCAGTACATTCAGAGTGCTTTTAGAATGCTGTTGTAATTGTTTGACAGAAGTCTTGATCACGTTGTATGTTGTGAATTTGTGGGTGACAAAGGAATAAGATGCACAACAGGACAAAATCGGAAGATTTCTGGCATGGCTAGGCATTCCCAGAAACAAGTAAATCTGCAGTAAATATTTAATGAGTCCTAGTTTGGTGATGGTTTGGTTTTTTTCAGGTCTATTTTTTGTTTGGTTGGTTTTTTTCTTCCGTTTTCCCCTGAATTTTCTTTATCTGTGGTTACGTTAAGGCATTGTCAAGGTCTGCTGTCCTGGCAGATGACAGTACTTAGGGATTATCAGTCTTAAGAAATTTGGTTTAGGTGAAGGACTGGAAGACTAAGGACGGTCAATCACTGGAATAAATTATTGTGGGGTCTGTGACTTTTCTACCACAGGATGTTTTTGGGAGTGGCTGGGAAGCCATCAGTAAGGAGTGGGGTTGGCATTACACTGATATTACAATATGGACTGGATGACTTCTTCAGTTTTTTTTTCCAGTCCCATTTTCTACATGAAAAGTGAGAAAATTGGTAATGGATTTTGTTTCTTCAGTTTTTTCCAGTCCCATTTTCTACATGAAAAGTGAGAAAATTGGTAATGGATTTTGTTTGTTCGAAAAAAAAAAAAAAAAACCCCCAAACCAAAACCAACTATATTAGCATAATAAGAGAAGGAAGAAGGA
>NW_008796078.1:1962778-1987197 GCF_000699145.1 Aptenodytes forsteri
ACAAGAGAAAGAAACGCACTTTAATGACCTCTCCTATGAGATTGACCTCTCACGCTGCTATAAATGATGAGTTTGGCTCTGACATTGAGTTAATATATGGTAAACTAACTTGAAGGAAGGATCAGGCCCTTACTGTGTAGGTGTTATATTAAAAATTGGTCCAGATAAATAGAGTCATTAAACTTCCATTCTGACAAAAGGATCTGTGCTACTAAACTATTAAATTACACAAATACAATGTTGATACTATTTTAGAATGTAAGATTATGATATTCTGATGTGAAAATCATGAGATGGGGGTAAATGTAGCATTTTCTGCTGTAAACTATAGTTCACCTTTTTGTGGTGTAGTAAAATGTCATCTGCAAGGTATATGATTTGATACAGAAAACTACTCTGCAAAGCTCTAAGCATTTACAGGTTGTTTTGGCTGTGGGGTGGTTTTGTGTGTGTATTTTTGCAGCACTCAACTATTTATATCTTGAAAATTGAAATCAAATAAAATTGAATGGAAAATTCATTACTTGGCCTCATAGGCTCATGATTGTAGGCTCAAAGAGACAACATATAAAGACGTTCTTTGAATAAAATGTGTAATTAGCTTGGGAGTATGGAATGGAGTCAAGGCTGTGCTTTCCCAGGTGAGTTTTGCTCCCTTTCTGGTATTTTTGTCCCCATTGATTCTCAAAATCTTTTCCATACAATGGCGTAGCTTCAGCAGGGAAGACGGGTTTTGCCATCTCAGGCTGTCTGGCATGACTAGAGCATCCCCCTGACAGATTGCTTGTATGGCTATGAACCTTCGGAAGGATATTAGACCCATTAGACCCAATCATTTTTGGATTACTGTTCTAATTAGCAGGCTATAACATATTTAAGGATTACACTCGTTTGACGAGCTTCATTCACTAGGTACATAGCTGAGTGAACAGCTTCTTCCAAGTCCTTTGTCAGAGAAGCGTGAAAAGTGCATAAATAGATCAGAGCAGGAGGTGAACATGAAACTAGTCTAATGGGCGGTTGGTTCCCTCAGAGAATTGTCAGGGCTTTCGATCGCGCTTCCAGACGCATGTGCATTGATTTTTGCCTTGGACTCTCCCCACGCTGCTGATTTTTGTCTGGGTGGATTCACCATTTGTCTAATATTTCTGTAGGTCGGGTGGTCCAACAAGAGCTGAGCTTCCCCTGGGCTCCTGCCTGCTGGAGACCCCAGGTTTTCTCGTGCTGAGAAACCGCACGTTGTGCGGAAACGGCTGCCTGCTGGAGACCCCAGGTTTTCCTACAGTGCACATGCTGAGAAACCGCACGTTGTGCGGAAACGTTTAGTTTATTGAAAATATACTATGCAGTTGATCACTACGTGCAGAGTATGTTTAATGTGTGACAACATTAGATGTACAGCGTATGACCAGACTACGTGCGTGGCACATGCGCGGTATGTCTTGTCCTCACTGGAGGGGTTGCATTTCTACTGCAACTTTTTTTCTACGAGAAAATTCTAGTTGGAAGCATGACAAGCTTCATCTAGCCCTCAGTTCCAACAGGTTACTGAGAGAGAATGTACTAGTGTAGGCCCTCCCACTTCAGAAATGACAATTGCAGGTTTTACAGCTAATATTTAGCCTTATTTTTGTTTTTGAAGTGAAGTGGTAATGTTAAAAATAGCAGAATTCTTCCTTTGGCTTACGGGTGAAGTCCTTCTAATTGCTGAAGATACTGTTACCAATTTTTCACTGACTCCTAGTAGCTGCTTATTGATTGTCCATGCAAAGTAATTATTGCACCTTGGAAGCTTCTCTAAAACTGTCTTAATACATTGGATTAGATTCTGCTCACCGTTGCACCAAGGCATTTCTAAAGTGCTGTGACCAGGTAATAGCATCTTTGGCCCTAACCGTGACGAAACTATTACAGAATTGGCAAAATGACTGTCGCTTAGCAGTGAGAAAATATGCTTTGTATGAAGTTTTGTTGGTTGTTGTCCAGGATGAATTTTCATCTTTAGTATAGGATAATTCTTTGAAAATGAACATAATGTTTAATATCAAAGACCTTCAATAGAAAATTAATTTCTGAGGTTTAACTCATATTTATAAGCTATTAATTTAGATGACTAATTTACATGTATATTCAAGAATCCACTTTCTTTTCTAGTGTTTTAAGAATACTGTAATGCTAATACCATTGTTATCCTCTCTGATGCAAATATAAAAATTTGGTGAGTCTGTATTAGCAGGTCCTGGTTAGTGTTTTCAGTTGCCGTAGAAGGGGATCTGTCACAGTTTTGGAGAGGCTAGTTTGTCACTAGTTTGCCCTAGTATCAACAAACAAGATAAGGCCAATAACTGGAGAAAGCCATTGTAAATGTTGGGGGTTTTTATTGCACTTTGGAGATTTCTGTAGTACAACTGAAACTGGTTATGTGAGAAAGAAGCTATTCAAATTGATGAAATGGAGCTCTGAAAGAGAAAGCTCTTACAAGTCCTCTCAAGAAATTCTAGCTATTGATAATCAAGATCTGTGTAATTTTTAATCTAAGTTCATTAGGCGGTGGGTTTTTGTTGTTGGGTGGGGTGGGTTTTTTGGGGTTTTGGGGTGTGTGTGTGTTTTTTTTGGTTTGTTTTGGGGTTTTTTTGGGTGGTTTTTGGTTTGTGGGTTTTTTGAGCTCTCTGTGGCCAACAGCCTCCTGAGCAGTGCGTGAATAACATCGCAGGCTCAGACTGTGCCTGCTGCACCGCATGTCTTTAGAGAAGGCAGTGCTTCTAATTCGCACTGTACAGCTACTGCTGTCAGTGATAGTCTCTAGAGACTCATCACCAGAGTAGCCATGTCATTAAACTTTAATCAGGCCGCAGTAATTCAGTGACAATGAAGATGTGTGCTCAGGTAAGAATAAGCTTTCAGTCTGAAAAAATGGAGACTGGCTCTGCTTAAGGAGCTACAGATGATATGAAGATTATTAAGAGGTTTATTCTTGCGTGTTGATATTCTGATGGTGAAAGTACATAACAATATGGCAAAGGGTCTGACAAAAATGGAAACGTTTTATTATACTGATAGACTTCTTATAAGGATTAGATTTCATGGTGCCTGTCACAAACCTTTCAGTTTTCCAAAGCTGAGCCGTATTTATTTTCAAGTAGATAAGCAATGGCTAGTTATTTGTTTTATTTTGGAATAGGGAAGATTAGAGTTTAGGTTGCTTAAAAAAAGAAAAAAGAGATTAATTGGTAGGTATTTGTTTTTGAAATGAAAATATTGTATCTAGGGGAAAGTATTTTGCAGAATTAACAGAAATCAAGACCACAAATGGTAATAGAATGAATTTGTAAAAATGTCATGCATATCTCATTTTAAGTCTATTAAAATCAGGAAGAGTTTTTGTTATTCCTTTAAGAATTAGTTTAAACTTAAAATGTTGCAGTGTTGCTACTTACTGAAGTTTGCAACAAGTTACTGCATAATTCAACCACTGCAAAAGTCCAGGTTATTCCAGTTTTAATGGCTCAGAAGACTTGTGTGAAGATCCTATACAAACCCACAGAATTCTACCACACGCATTTTGCATTGAGTATTTATCACATGTAGCTTTGGCTTTTACCGACATGCCTCATGACTTTTCCTACATTTCCTATATTACATTTTGAATGGGCAAGGTTTTTCAAAAGCAGTCAGCATTATCCACGCTCTCCGTAGTGACTGTCATACTGCCCCGGTGGGATTGTTAGGAGTTCAGCTGTCAGTCAGTAATTGATAATTCAGTGATCTTAAAAACTGTCTCATCTTTCTCTTTCGCCATAGATTTTTCTTTGCCATTCTGTCACGTTTGCTCTCCTGATCATCTAAAAGCATGAAAAACACTGTGCCGGCTCCACTCCTTTTTGCAGCGTGAAGCTGGACTTTAATCATAACCTTTGGAATTGGAATTACCAATTGGTTTGGAATCTGGAAAATGCTTTATTTTATGCAGGCGACTTCATAGGCACAGCAGACTAATTTCAGTCCTCTGCAGGATTAATGTTTTTCTTCATAAATTGCATCTCTTCTGGTTGCATCTCCTGCACCATAAAACTGCTCTGTGTATGTGTACGTGCTCTGTATCTGTACAAGAGTACAGTGCATGCATGAGAAATGTAACTCTTTCCGAATTTCAAATTTATTGCTTATGTGCTCTGCTACACCTGCATGCCAGCAAATCCTTTTGTACTCTGCATTTGCCCTAGGAAAGAGGGTTGGTTTTTTTTTGAGGAGACAGATGTTACCAATGTAATTAATCCAGTCTACATCTTTCTCCCTGAGTGCTCTTGAGATCTCCTCAGAAAAGAGAACAGCTAGCAGACAGACTCCTTTTGCATGGACTTCTCATTGCACTTTAAATCCATCCATATAGCAGCTACGTTCTGGGTTTGGGTGTGTGTAAATGCATGTGCTAACACTGATTTTGGACTTTTTGTGCTTAGTGACCATGCCAACCGCTGTGGATATTTTGGCCAAAGTCCAAGTTCCTCGTATAGGTCCTGACATGATCATGTATAATTTTTGAGTTTTAAATTGTGAAGGTGTTGTCTGAAAACTTTGCACTAATATCTCAACTTCCAGCTCTCGGAGGCATCTGTACAGTCTTTCCAAATGCATCTGTTGCTGGGGGTGGCTGAGTGGGGACAGAGCACTAATACAATGCCTGTTTCTTTCTTCTAATTCTTAGTACCCTTCATAACTCCTGCCAGAGAGCTGGAATATACAATAGGACAGAGCTTCTGTTTGACTTTTGCAGCTTTTTGGCTTGCCAGAACATTTATACTTCAGAAATGAGTGGACTATTTCACTGCACCTTTCCAGGCACCCAAACGTTGATTCAATATTGATTACTGGTTAGAGAGGGAAATGCAAGAAGCCTAGACAGGATTGTAATAAATGCAGTGTGACTGGTGATCTCAATGCAGGCCGGAAGGCTGGGCTTATTCTCATCCCCGATCTCTCAGATTGAAGGTCCTCTCCTCCTCTCGCTGAAGTCAATGGCAGTTTCTTCAGTTTCTGTTCAAATCGGAGTGTACCACCTGGTTTCAGATCCCTAAAATTTATAGCCGGTTTTAAATTTAAAATTTCATGCCAAACACACCAGAGATTTCACTCATGCAACTCTGGCATCTGCCGTGTTAATAGCTCAGCATATTTCTGGATGCAATTCAGACAACCTGAATATCCACCAAGCAGCTCAAACGTCTAGCCCAGCAGCAGCGGAGCCCTTTGTGTGATTGATTGTCCAACTGGGAGTAGGCTCAGATTGGTATTTGGGCCTCAAGTTTCAGATTTAGTGCCCTTTTTTTTTTTTTTCCTTGTTCTTTTTTAAAAAAAAAAAAAAATTTTTTAAGCATCTATTCAATCAGCCTTCAGCAAGATACTATAAAGCATGTATAGATCTCGTTAAGGGTAGTCGATTGTTACAACTAAGGTATGTTTAAATAATTTCCTGAATGTAGGCCTTGCATTTCACTTTTCTTACAAAAACAGTCAAAATGGAATAACAGTAGAGCCATACAAAACCAGCTTTGTTAAACTGAGTTAGTAGTTCAGTAATTTAATTAAAGCTCGATAAAATTAGGCCTACTTTGATGGTTTTTCCCATGGCTCTCAATTACAGGTTCTTAAACCTTAGGGAAAGGCTAAGCTAATGGTAATTATATCGTGTCTTGCTTCTCTGAATGATTTACTTTCTTATTTTACGCCACACTGAATAGCTACCTTTTTGGTTGAGCTTTATATATACATACAATAAAATATTTGGAGTAGACCTCAGGAGTATGCATTTACACACTACTCCATGGTACGTGCAACCATTCCCCTACTCTTTTATATAAAAGCTGAACACTAGGTAATGTTACCAGGCCCTGCGCTTATCAGGATTATTTTTCTGTTGTTGAATCCACTTTAATGTCCGGTCTTGCTCTCTCCAACACCGATGGCAGAACTCTCTTGAATTTCCCTAGTGCAATTTGAGTCTTGTATCCAGGCAGGCGGTATTTACTTACATGAGACTCCTTTATCAAATTCTTGGGACAGCCATACTATTTCTACTTCATAGGCTGCATTTAAACACATGGGTGGGTTGGGGCGGGGGGGAGAGTAGGGAAATGGGTATAATTCCAGTTCCTTCAAACACCATTAAAAGAAATGCACATTAATATGCGGTGCCTAATCTGAAGGTCACACATTAGTATATATGTAAGTTTCTGGATAAAATATGAATATTTGAGTGTATACCTGCATATATACTATCTGATATCTTGTATAATTATCTTAAAATCCAACATTTATGCGATTATTTTGTCATGCTTGTTGGAGCAAATATTTTCAGTTTGGTTGTAGTTTATTGATCTTGTTTCTCAGTGGAACATCAAAATGTTTTGTGTGTTGCCTAAACTCTTCAGTGTCAGATGTTAAGTATCAAAAGTTTGGAAATCCTTGTGATGAGGGGCTCTCACTACATATTTATGCACAAAAGGGCTTGATCTTTGCCTTTGATGTGATGATGTTAAAGGGTGAGATATTGGTCAAAGCAACGTGTGTTTTTTTATCAAAAGGACAACCACAGGGGGGGAAAAAAAGTCCCCCTTACGTTCTAGGTGTAAGTTGATGGCTTTAATCAGTGTTTCATCAGGAATGGTCCTATCGTAATATAGTTTTTAAGTCATGTTCCTCATGGTGGAATATGAACATTTATACTTAATTATGGTTTCTCTAGGAACAACCGTATTTTTTATTCTTTCAACGTGTTGTACAAATGCTTTTAAAGACTCAAGCAATACAGTCATAATTCTCAGTCCTGTCAGGTGAGATTGACTTTCCCAGTGACTGGCATTTGGGAAGGATGTGTGCAAGGCTGGTCAGTATGGTTATCCTGGTGTCAGGAAAGGTTTCCTGAAGGATTAGTATATCTCTACATATGGAATTATCCAGGAATGGATGCAAACCTCTAAGTCACTTATTAAAGCAGTGGAACCAGCTTGTTTCATGGTTTGTGTTTCTAATTCAGTTGGTTCTTAAAATTTCTTTTTGTTGTTTTCACTTAAAAATTCAGTTCTTTTTCCTTTCAAATGTGGCCATAAGTTTAAACTGAGAATTCATTTCCTTTTATGAAATAACTCTGAAAAACTGTGATGTTCTGCATTAATAAAGTTGTTTAAACCTTGTCGAGACACTCACATTAAAAGTCTTTACAATCTTTATCAATTGGCTTTTATTCATTCTTGTAGGTGGACTCACAAAATAATTGTTTTGGCATATTTCTTTAAAATCATAATATACAGGAAAATGGCAATAGCAGAACTTTTGCATTAAAAATTCTTTATTCAGTAACTTTGGTTTCAGGTTTGAATAATTTAAATGCATGTAACACCACACAGCTACACAGGTGCCTAGATCCTGCTTTCACCGAACAAAAAATGTAGCGTTGACATACGTGTCATACCCGCCAGTGGGATCAGGAGAGGGCTCAGCTATGTGTGCAGTACTGGAATTTTGGCTTGTAAGTTTGGTTTGTGTGTTTGTGGTGTGGGTTTGTTTTTTTTTTGGGGGGGGGGTAGTTTTGGGTTTTTTGGGGGGTTTTGAGGGTGTTTTTGTTGTTGCATTTTGGGTTGTTTTTTATTATTTTTTATTTAACAACTCTAAAAGCAAGCTCTGCTTTCATTCTTAATTTCTGGTTGATTTAAAGGAAAACAGCAGGAAATAAACATAAGACTGAACTAAGGTTTGTACTGTTCAGACTTGGCTGATTTGGGATTGGAATACAAAGGCTACGGATGCCGTGTGGTTTAGAGGGAACTCCTCCTCTTCTCCCTGGCTGGTATGAACAAGGGCAGGTCACACGAACCTCTTAAACTTGACTGAGTTCTGTTTTGTATGAAGTACAGTGTTTTGCATGGTTTTCATATCTCAATTCAGTTCTCAGCATCTCCAAAACCTTCTTAACCTAAGGAGTAAAAAAACCAGAAATAATAATAATGAGGGAAGAATAAAATTAACTTTAATTTGTCTTTGGGATATCATAGAATCATTGAGGTTGGAAGACCTCTAAGATCATCGAGTCCAACCGTCAACCCAACACCACCATGCCCACTAAACCATGTCCCTAAGTGCCTCATCTACACGTCTTTTAAATACCTCCAGGGATGGGGACTCCACCACTTCCCTGGGCAGCCTGTTCCAATGTTTAACCACTCTTTCAGTACAGAAATTTTTCCTCATGTCCAATCTAAACCTCCCCTGGTGCAACTTGAGGCCATTTCCTCTCATTCTATCACTTGTTACTTCGGAGAAGAGACCTACACCCACCTCGCTACAACCTCCTTTCAGGTAGTTGTAGAGAGCGATGAGGTCTCCCCTCAGCCTCCTTTTCTCCAGGCTAAAAGTAGCAACATTTAAAACATCCAGCTACGTAGTCCTTAAGTTTTAGGGAAGGAAAAAAAAAAGGACTGGCTTTACAGTTTTAATGGTGCTTTGGGCATAGCTAAATTTTGTCTGTCACCAGAAGTAATCTCCAAATGTTCTCGTTCTTATGGAGTCATGAAGCTGTTTTTCTTGTCAGAAAACACTTGCTAAGAAGCAGATTCTAGAGAAAGAAATAAAATTATTGTGTGGGTTTATAACATGCTATGAGTACACGTAAATTACACCATTTATCAAAAGCTCATTTATACTTGTCAGATTATGAAGCTAGTTACGCTGAAGATTGAACTCAAGAATGTTGCATTTTTTTCTAAGGTGATAATTTCTTTGGTTTTTTTCTTTATTTCTGTGTTGAGATCTTAGAGCCAACTCAAGGTATGACATACTCATAATCCATTATATATAGGGAAAAGTATTTACTGCCTCACAAAGTTAGCTACGTAAAAGTTTATTGCTGTAGCAGCCAAGTTGTTACTTTTACTGCAAATTAAAATTCAAACAAATTTTTTTTTCATTGTTCTGAATGTTCATCTGTAAATACAGCTCAGTTAGACGTGAAGATCTTTCAGAATGATAAAAGATTTTGGACAAATTCTAAACACATAGAAGAATCCATTGAAAGTCTTAGAATGTGTTGCTTTCCAGAGGAAAAGAGAACAGATGAGAGAAATAGAGGGGGAGTATAAGCAGACCACAATATAGAGAGAAACAGATGGGGGATGTATATACGCACCAAGATTAAGGGTATGAAATGTACAGTAGAAGAACCACGTTTCTATCTAGGCATGTATGTTACCAGTCTCCTCTGTAGTTCTCCACATTTGATGCTTTGACCTCTAAAATCGCAGTGGTGTACAGAGGGGGAACAGTTAGAGGTCTTTTCCAACCTCAATGATTCTATGATTCTATAGCAATCTGTATAGCTATACAGAGAATCGGGGATAATTCAGGCTGGAAGGAACTTCAGAAGGCCGTATAGTCACACCAAATCCCAAAGTATCTGAGCTGCTGCTGTTTTATAAATTTGTACTGTGGTTTAAATGTTGCTATGCCATGAAATTCTGCCAAATAGGTCTGGGAAAAACCATGAAAGAAAATCCCCTTGTCTGAAAGTAACGTCAACTATACTTAAGCAACTGTCAGAAGCGGTTTGTCCAACGTATTCTTAAAAATTCTCACTGCTAGACATTTCCATAACCGCTACAGGTAATCTATTCCTGTGCTTTAGAGCATTGGATAGGCAATGCGCTTCAGCGCTATAGCAGTTTAAGATGCCTTTGTACCACAATTCAGAAGCACAGAGTACTCACTGCGTTAAAACAGCAGGAGACAAATAGGCATAACTTCGTTTATCTAACTATCAAGTTCAAGCTGCTATCTTACTTTTGTGTTCCCAAACAGGTAAATTCTGCTACATCTATGCTGTGCTTTGAACTGTCTGTTGTCATAGTAGTCACAAAAGCATTTATCGTAGGATGTTTCAGCTGGAAACACTTAAATTGAGCCTAATTGAGAGAGACTGAAAAAAAAAAAATCATAATAAAAGGATGATCCGAAAACAATTAAGTGTATACTTGGATAATTATGAACCTACATTAATTCACGGACTTTTAGAAGAGGAATTGAGTGGAATTGTGTGAAGTATTTTCCTGGATTGTGATATGAGTGCTGTTACGCTTGTGAAAGTTAGGTAACGGTTAGCTGAAGTAGTTCGTACAGCTGTGAAAACAGCTAATCCACGCAATTTATATTTGGTCAGAAGGACAGAAGGCAAAGGTTGCTGAATGATAGTAAAACTGGGAGAATACCTGCATGGAGGCTTGGATTTTGGAATGCAAGTGCAGAATTCAGTCCATTAAACCCCTGTGTAAATGAGCCTCTCCGAGCTTTCCAGAGCTGCAGAGTAATTTGGCTAACACCAGCGTTTTGCTGAAGGAAGGTTGCTCTGTTATGCTGAAAAATGCCATCTGATTTCTACAGAGTGGCAGCCTAATGATGTCAGTAATGCTGCAAAAGCCTCTCTGCGAAAGTCTCATCTTTAGTTCTTGTTGCTGCTAGGGGTTATCACGACTTGCTACTTTCATGATATTGTAGGCAAAAATATGCAATACTAGATTATCTCTTATCACTGTCACAGCCCAACCCTCTCTGCTGCTAACATAAGATGGAATTATAAGCATCAAAGAGAAATAAAAAATCAAATCAAATTGCCCACTGAGTGACTCAATTGCATTTTCTGTTTATTAGATGTGATGACGTGATAAAATACCGTCATTCCTGGGCAGTCTAAAAGCAATCGCTAGCGATTTATTTGATAGTTCTCTCTTTAGGCTCAGTCTTTATTTCCAATCTGCGCAAGAAGGGGTATTTATCTGCCTAAATGTAGCTATTTTGCTTGGATTTCTGTGTTTGCCAGCTTGTCTCCTAGTCTGCCTAGGAAAGATGGAAACACCTTCAGAGAATTTTTGAGTAGGTGTTGAACTCTGAATCACTGTCTGGGAGAGCCTACTGAAGCCTCTTTTCCCTTGTTTTGTTGGGCAAGTTGCCTCCTTTACATAACAGTTGACAGTTAAGCAGAGTGACTTTTCTCCTTAATATAACGTGACCCCTCTGGATGTAAGCTGATAAACTCCACGCCACGCTTCTTCTTTCTTCCTTATTGTTCTTGGGACTAGGGTATGTATGCGAGGAGCAAAGTCAGGACAGACCAGCCTTTGGGAAGAATAAAAAATATAAGATGATACGAACCAGGACTCCATTAGATGTCCTCTGGCACCTGTCTACTTTGCGCCTTCTTTAAATCTCTGGGACTTCAGAAATAGACATATTGCTTGTCCTTTATGACTTACAATGACTGGAGAGATAACAGCATGGAAATAACTGTATAAAGAGATTTTTTAAAAGTTTTTCCCTTTTTTTTTTTTTAATAATAAAAACTATGGCCCAAGGTCCTGCCTCCAACAGAATTCAAAAGCAAATGTCTAGGATAGAGCATGAGAACAGGACAAACATATATGACCAACATCCTCTAGTCCTTTCCCCAGCTCCAAGTATTTTTAATACAGAAACATCCTGAGGTAATATGGTGTCTATGTAGTCAGTAACTGCTGACAGATCTCTCTTCCATGAATTTGTCCAGTTTCTCTTTAATCCATATAAACTTTCACTGTGATATGGCAAGGAGATCCACAGCTCTACTACTTTTGTATGAAAAACCAACCCTTGTTTTGAGTTTGGTTCTTGTTAGCTTCATTTGAGGCTGCTTGGTTCTTGCACTGAAAGAGTTGGTGAGTGGGCCATCTCACCGTACTGGCTCTGCGCCGTTCATAATTTTGATGATCTATCTCATATGTCTGTTGTTTGCTGTTCCAGGTTTCAGTCTTGGACGTTTATGGCAGGCATTCCCTATCTTTTTAAACAACCTTGTTTCCTCTCTATGAATTTTGTCTAGCCCTGCTTTTTGAGAGGAGACCAGAACTGCCCAGAATACTTCCCACTGCCCCCCTTGCCCCTTTACCCTGTCCAACAGGTTTCAGGGTTCATTTACATGACATTTTTCAAAGGTTGAGTCTTTGTGCAAATTTGGAACAGCATAGAGCATGTGCACAAACATGCTATTCTTCCAAATTTCAGGTTCCTGTTCTAAAGCCTGGGAGCACTGAAGATTGGCAAAGGAAAGGTCACCAGGATCGTCTTGGGGGGGTGTGTGGTGTGTGTGTGTGTACTTTTTTTTGTCATTGTTTTGTTTTTTAATAGCTATTAAACATTTCATCTCAGGACAAACCTCAAGAATGGTTGAAATAGAAAATGGAAAATTTCAGCCACGTGCAGAGTCCAGCAAATTTCTGTGTAGCTGAAGGAAGGTTGCGGATTGAAATGCGCTACCAGAGGCGCTTCGTTTGCTGCTCTGAAATGGAGCTGCTCTGAAATGGAGCTGCATGTAGAGATGAGCTGCCAAATATAGGTCTCCTGCTTACTTTGTCTAACTTCTTGGCTGCTGTCTTTTTTGTTCAGCGGGTGAGGAAGCTGGTGAGAGTGTTCCTATGCTCTCCCTCTTTCATCATGTTCTGCAATGCAGTTTGAATTTGCTACGACACGTGCTTTTTATAGGAATAATGATCATGTTCATATGACCTCATGCAAATCGATGCTGAACCTGGATACTCTTTATGCTTTTGCTGTGTTTGAAATGTACTGCAGTGAAATGATATACCGGCTTATCTTCCTGTAGTAAAAGCCCTCTGGGCTGAATTTACAGGGCTCCTATGCAAACTGCTGCAGAAGAGTAAATCCTATTATGGGATTTCTGAAGCCAGACTGAAGAGCTGACAAAAAGATGGGTCAGTTCAACTAATCAGCTTTTTAAATGTATTAACATTCCATTCAGGAGAGATGACCTAGAATGGTCAGCTGCCTGCAGTGTCCGTAGGACTGAAAGGACCAAATCTGCGGAGAGCGTTCTTGCAGGAGTGTGGCGTTGCTTCAGGCAGGCAAACTGCCTGTTCGCATCTCTCAGTGATGGGCATGAGATGAGCCCAGTGACTTCACAGTTCAGTTACACTCGCATATCTTGCTTTATCCTGTGATTAGACTGAACAGGCATCTCCCAAAGGATTTTATCCAGTGATCTTCCTGCAGAGGGTCTATGTGAAAAATACCTAACACTTGGCAGATGTGTAGCTGCTGTCCTAATTGTATCGTAATTGCGGCACAAAGCATGCAGCAGCTATTGTGTTCACATGGCTAGTTTTAGCATAAGATGGCTCCAAGCATTTTAATTGCCTCTGTCGATCAGACCTTCACTGGTGATGTAGCAGAGGCCCTGATTAGGCACGTTTTGGTGCCAATTAGCTGTGTCAAAGCCAACCTCATAGAAGTCAGAGCAACTGCTGTTTGGAATGCATGTGTTTGTGCGGAGCTGGGACCCAAGTGATTAAATAACTACAGGTTTTTCTCCTAACTTTACTCCACTGACTTCCCATGAATGAATTTGAACAGTCATTTATTAGATCACAGTGGCTATACAAGCTGCAGAAATGCAAGTATAAACTTGTAAAAGAATCGTGACACTCTGATTTTGATAATGGGAGTGCTAAGGGTTAATGAAAAAGGGCTGCTTCCTAGAAGCAGTAGGTGATGGGCAACGGTACCAGGCAAGTCCTTAGCAGCAGTTCCCAGGTGCTTAAAGATGGCCTGGTGCCTGGGATGATGTGGCTCAGAGAAAGCAAGAGCTATTGCTGCTGGTGTAAATAGAAATGTCAGAAAGAAAATCTGAGTATACAGAGGATTTGTTGGATTATTATTTGTGTAACAGGTAGAAGGTATTGGATTTTCATATCCAGGGTCGTTATCCTTTTATTTAGGCCAGTATCAAACCTAAAGGGAAGGATGAATTGAGGCGAAAGATAGCAAATCCTGGTCAAGAACAAAGTATGTATGTGTGGGCTTTTTGGTTTCTCATTTTTTGGGGGGTGAGGGGACGGGATGATGTATCAAGTGTGTATATATAGTGCTGTTAGTCACTTACGTAATTGCATTGACTCACTGTTTTTGATGCACTGAGTTTTCCTTCTAAATGCACGAAGATGGAGAGGATCAAGGTATACGATGTGGCACCCAAAAAGAATTTGCATTGAGTGAGGTGTAGTGAAGAGTGGCTCTGCAGAGTTCACTGGTCTTGGGAGAAACGAGTCGAGGAGCTGTGCCAAAACCAATTTTACATGATATCTACATCACAGTTACTTGTGTTGGCACAGACCACTTTAAAGCTAGTCCTGTGAGCAGAAGGGAAAATGGGTTTATATTGTAGGCTAAATCTAGTTATAGCTGGGGCTAACAATCTGCTGCTTCAACATCATGAATGTCAGTCATGATAGTCAAATCGATATCTGGGGTGCATGTGCATTTCCAATGGGTTAGTGATGCCAAGGTCTAAAAAGGATTTTGGTGCAGAAGTGCCGTTTCATTCTTCATTCCTCATATGCCCGTATGATCTGTTGTCCCAAACAACAGGAAGCCATTGCACATTTATGGCATAGCTGTGATGTTAACAAAAGGTGTTTACATTTAAAAAGGAGTACTATGAGGAATACCTAGTTCTCCTCTTGAACTAGAATTGTTTATATGTTGTCACTCTATATTAAAAAGTTGTATTGAGTATGGACACAAACCTGATTTTTTTTTTTTTTTTTTAACTGAGAATGCTGCAGATGCAGATTCCTACATAGGTGGGGTTTTGTGCACGTTCACAGTGGCAGATGAAGACATGATTATTTAAATGGTCATCTTGTCCTTTAAGTCAGACAATGCACAGATAAATATAGACCAAGAAAAGAAATCCGGTAAAACACTTGACTTCATATCACAAAAACTATGTAGGAGGAGGACAGTAAGGTTACAAACTTCACAGTCAAAGACAGTAGAAACAAAAAAAATGGAAGTTACTTTGTGCTTTTAGTCTTCCACCTGCAGCTTCCTTGTTTCAGTCCGTGCTTCCTTCCACCCTCTCATCCTGGCTCTTGTCCCACCTGCCAGTCTGCTTTCCTCGCCGTATTGCCTGGGTGAGAGGAGCAGAAGCATTGAAACCCAGGAGCGAGAGAGCGTTTCTGCTTGCATTTCTGTGCCTATTGCCTCAACAGCCTAGGCTGGAGCTGCTCGGTGCCAGGAGACTAAGCATTCATGAACTGCATGGGAACAGCCAAGTAGTATTTTTCATAGAAATGGTGAAAAATAAGTTCCTGATGATGAGGAACATTCACATGTAGCAAGCTGCTTAAGAAAATAGTTGCGTAGTGAATTTTATTAATAGGGGCAAAAGAGAAGTTTCTACTAATGCTAATTTTTGCAAATGACTGATGTACTTCTGCTACAATGTCCCCAAAAAAGCCCCAGTAAAAATTGCTGGTGTGGGACAGATAATGTGGGAAATCTTCAGCTCCATTTCTTGAAATATGACAAAGTTCTAAAATTGCCTGATGCTTCCATTATAACAGTTATACGTTATAATGCTAGACACTATAATGTTACCTGTAGGCAGCATCGCTTGTTCTGATTATTTTCATTTACATCCGTCTGTTACAATTTAGCTCATGGGCTTTCCCCAGGTTTTTCAGCTGCCTGGATAGCCCCCGTTTCACATATTCCCAGGCTGCCCTGTTTTTTCCTGTTGAAATTGTCTCTAGTGATGGGAATCTCTATGACTGCGGTTTGCTGCATAGGTCTGAGCGTTGCTTGAGAACATCGTGTGGCACAGTACTACAAATAAGACCTTAGAATAAATTAAATAGATGCTTATCGGGAATGATTTGCTTACTGCTATTTACTGATTTGCTTATAATCAAGAATTTTGGCATTAGGAAGTGAATGTAGTCATGTTCCATCTTTTTGGGGGGGGTTTAAGGACACAGATTTCTCTGTACGTATGACTGTATATCAAACTATTTGTTGAAAGAAAGCGAGGTTTGTTTGCTAACATTCTCATGACCAACAAGATAAAAATAACCAATATGTGACTGCGTTTAGAGTCTTGTTTGTTTTTAGTGGCAAGCTGTTGTTTTTGGCGAGTTAAACTACTCTGTGAACCTTCCTTTGGGTAACTGTTGGAGTCTGCTGTGTTTGTAACATGAAAAGCAGTACAAGATAACAAAACTCTTGAAGCGGAAGGGATCGCTCCAATTTTTGAGATATGGTCATCCACACTAACAAGTGAATTGAATTGTAGTCATACTTGTTCTGTTGGAAAGGATCCGCAATAAAATTGCCAAGTACATATTTCAGTATTAGCTACTTCAAGGATTAAAAAAACCCACCTAAGTATACAAGATGGTGTGAACAACTAGGAGATTAAAAAAAAAAAAGAAAAAGTGTTTTTCTTCTTGTATTCACCTCTAGATTTTTTTTTGTCTTTGAAGTTTATTTTTTCTCTGAGTCATGAATATTACAGTGTTGTTTGTTTTTAATGAAAGCTAAGGTTCTCAATGAATGCCTCATGTCAGAAGTCGAGCCTTTCAGAAACAAACCAAATAGCACAAAACTTGAAGCAGAATAGAGAATAAGCAAGGCTGTCTTGACATTGCACAGAAGTGTTTATTAAACTACTCCGTCAATATCACGCTACCAGCCTTGCTCTACACTCCTGAATTACCGGTAGTGTTTAAGACCTTGAGTTTTTAGCAGTTCAGCTGTATGTGTTGTTTACCTTTCATAGAAATAGAAACATCTTGCTTGTATTAAATGACTGAAGTATGAATTCAGGATTGCAAGATCAGATGTGAGGGAAACAGAGATATTTTAGCAAACAAAGGTCCCATTTTCTTGTGTTCTCTCCAATTGAGGCTTGCCTCTATAAGTGCAGAATTCTATTCTATCAAATGGCAATTCAAATTCAAAGCTTTATCTTTAGATAACTGGCCTCCTCCTCAGAATACCCTCATACAGAGTATTTATTTTGCTGTTTAGGTTGGTTTTACAGAGATCCAAATCCTGTCAGGCTGAGCTCCAGTCTCCTCCAGCTTTATGGAACATTTCCAGAGGAAATGTTGAAATGGATAGATTTCATGGGTGAGGAATTGGTTAGATGGTCGCATCCAGAGGGTAGTGGTCAATGGCTCAATGTCCAGATGGAGATCAGTGACGAGTGGTGTCTTGCAGGGGTCCGTATTGGGACCGGTACTGTTTAATATCTTCATCAATGACATAGACAGTGGGATCAAGCGCACCCTCAGCAAGTTTGCAGATGACACCAAGCTGAGTGGTGCGGTCGACACGCCAGAGGGATGGGATGCCATCCAGAGGGACCTGGACAAGCTTGAGAAGTGGGCCCGTGTGAACCTCATGAGGTTTAACAAGGCCAAGTGCAAGGTCCTGCACCTGGGTCGGGGCAACCCCTGGTATCAATCCAGGCTGGGGGATGAAGGGATTGAGAGCAGCCCTGCCGAGAAGGACTTGGGGGTACTGGTGGATGAAAAGCTGGACATGAGCCAGCAATGGGCGCTCGCAGCCCAGAAGGCCAATCGCTGCTCTGCTCTGGTGAGACCCCCCCTGGAGCCCTGCGTCCAGCTCTGGAGCCCTCAGCATAAGAAAGACACAGACCTGTTGGAGAGGGTCCAGAGGAGGGTCACAAAAATGCTCAGGGGGATGGAACACCTCTCCTGTGAAGAAAGGCTGAGAGAGTTGGGGTTGTTCAGCGTAGAGAAGAGAAGGCTCCGGGGAGCCTTATAGCAGCCTTCCAGTACCTAAAGGGGGCCTACAAGAAAGCTGAAGAAGGACTTTTTAGCAGGGCCTGTTGCAACAGGACAAGGGGGAATGGCTTTAAACTGAAAGAGGGTAGACTTAGATTAGATGTAAGGAAGAAATTCTTCACTATGAAGGTGGTGAGGCACTGGAGCAGGTTGCCCAGAGAAGTTGCGGATGCCCCATCCCTGGAGGTGTTCAAGGCCAGGTTGGACGGGGCTCTGAGCAACCTGATCCTAGTTGAAGATGTCCCTGCCCACGGCAGGAGGGGTTGGACTAGGTGACCTTTAGAGGTCCCTTCCAACCCAAACCATTCTATGATTCTATGACTGACAGTGCTAGCATGTATGTTGCAATGCTTTTTAACATTACTGTGGTACTGAATTAACAAACACTTTAAATGACTCCAGCGGTGTTCAGCTCTTAACTGTCATTGTAGTGTGGTGCTTTTCAGAATGATCAAGAGCATGGGGCCAAATGAGTCACCTGTGCAAAGCTCCATCTGGGATCATCTCACCTAGAGAGTCAGAATCTCTACCGCTGTTTATCTCAACCCCAGTGCTAAACTCCCCTTACTACTTCCCTGGTTATGTCTTAGAGTTGAGATGTGGCATTTTTGCAAAAATCAAGGCCTACTTTTGGCAAACAAAAATAATTCCCCCCCATTAAGGTGTGTGAAACATGCTTAGGGTGTTCACCTTACTTGCACAGCAGTCTGATGGCTACCCTACTGTGAAGCACTTTCCTGGCATCGATGAACTATAAAAGGTGTTTTAGAAAGGGATTTAATTAAAATTATTTGTTTCAGACCCTCCTGCTGGCTGGAGGTCTGTAGCTAAAGATGGACTAATTACTGTAAGAGCTTTTGGATCCAGTGGAAGAAACCCATGGTTTGCAGTCAGTGATAGATCTGATCTGTGTTATGTTAAATATGATCTAAAATAAATGGACATAAGGTACAGTGTGCTTACTAACAGGAAAAACCTAAACTGTCCTATTTAGAATTTTTGCAGAAGTATGTATATGCCAGTTTATTTTCTAAGCAATTTCTAGTAGGAATAACTATTTAAAATGCATCTGATCTAGTTCTCATCTAAGGTTGGGGTTTTTTTTTAAATCACTTATTTTCATGTGAGCAGGGCCATAAAACAGAGCTTCGATATTCCTGTGTCCTTTCCCTCCGTGCCCCACACCCTCTTCCCAAAAGGTCCTACCCTCATTAGTAAAGACTCATGACATGCAACAGAAGGTGTCTGTAAGTACACGTACATAGCGGGTGTCAAGTTAATTTGCACAGCCTTCAGTCCCCTTCCCAGTGGTGGGGCTGTAAATTGCATATTCCCTGCTTTGTCCCATGGCTTTGCTTCAGGAATCTGAAAAAGGATCCCGTATTCCCCATTCCCTGGGACAGACTTTGAGTTCCCGGCAGCTTCCCCTTCACTTTGGGGCCGCATCCAGCCCCACATATGAAAAGGTGCACTTGTGATCCCTTTGGGTGTGTATAGTGTGCGAGACTAAAGGACTGCGCTTTTCTTTGAAGGAGAAAAATAACCTGTGATTGTCCAGGCTGGAAAGAGCACCTTCATCAGAATGTAGCATAGTCATGGCAGAGTTTGTTTATAGGTTCATACTCAAAATTAATCTATTAAAAAAACCATGCAGAAAAGACATGGGAAACGGATGTGTTACCAGATTAAATCTTCACTGAATGTTTTGAGGCCAACGCTTGTCTGATATTCAAAATGTGTTGGGCAAAAAGAAATCTGCTGTGGAAGAGTTTCCATTTTGTGTCCTTGGACCTGGGGCAGCAGAAAACGGGTTGTGCGGAGACTGTGTTGGGCAAATGATGTAACAGCAGCAACCGGCTGCGGCCCAGGGGCTTCACAGCGCTGCCACCTCCTGCAGCACTGGCCCCTGCCTGCCCTCAGCCTCCTCAGCGAGGCCGCCTGGCCCCCGGCCCGCCTGGCCCTGGCTCCGGGGTGACCCGGCCCGGGCGCCGGCGGGTGGGGTGCCCGCTCCGGCCATGCCCCTCGGTTCCTCACAAGCGCCGCCTCGGGCCTGAGGTCTGAGGACTCCCCTTGCTGCGGGTCCCTGAGGTTGCGCCTCATAAATCCTCTTAATTTATGAAGTTATTTCTAGAATATCAAAGTCTTTCTCTTATATAGAAGTTACTTTCTTTTAAAAAATTACATTTATTTTAAAAATCCAACCTAGAGTTGCTTACCCAGTTTTACTGGAAACAGGAGGAAACGTTCTTTCCCTGAGTCACAAACAAGTTTGATGTGTGGGTGAAAGGCATTATTTAGATAAATAAATTATTCCCTCCCTTAATTACAAGGGGAAAAGCCACGTGTGTTTCTTTTGTAAGCAATCAAGAGCAAAAATGTGTAAGAGAACATTATCAGAAAAGACTTAAAATCTGTGGGATTTTAATGCAACTTAAGGAACATGGCTGAACGTAATGACAGAAAGGGCATCAAAATGCCTTTCATTAACGAAATATTAATTTTTCTCTTTTCTCCTTTGTTGTATAAAACTTGCAAATAGCGGGCAGTTATGTACTGGCAAGGAAGCAGCTGTGATGAGCTTCTCTGCAGTCAATACAAAGGCAGAGTCAACAAATGGGACGACATCGTGGCACACAGCTAAAGGACTTAACCCTGTAAACTATGGCCCGGAGTAAAGAACACCCGCCAACAACTGCAGCGTCTATGAAACTTCTCTCAGGTAATTTCAAGGGCCGGGAAGGCAGATTACCGATGTCGCTATGAGGTAAAAGTTCTGCATTTCTACTCCAGAAGATGCCAGAGATCCACAATATCTCCTGGCAGGTGGCAATAATGAGCTGATGACTTAAAGCGAACTCTGAAAAGTCTGAGCATGAGCCAAAAATGTTGTGGACTCCGTTCCCTTAAAGCTGAAGGGAGATTTTCTCTCTCGTATTGGCCCCCTCATCAGTGAATGTATTTACTGGAAGTCTTACACGTAGAGGCAGAAGTTACCTGGTATGGGTCATACTCTAAAACGTCCCTCAGGCCTCTCAGCCACCAGCCTCGGTGCTTGTGGCAAGTGCTGCTGTAGAATGTTGATTGGGGGTTTTTTTTGATCTATAAAATATTGTCATCCCTTAGGATACTGTTCTTGAATGTGTCGGAGTCTTATCAGAGGAAATAATCTTAAAGACAAAATAGTTCTGGTTTCGGCTTTTTTTTTTTAATGGGAGGTTTTGGCACAAAGTTACATGATTTTACAGCCTCAGAAGAGCTCAATAGGCAGCCTTTAATTTCTTTTAATTCAGTTTTGTTGCAGGTGCTGCGGTAGTTGAATCTGTTGTGTTCCATACAGAGAGCGATACTACACTTATCCAAAGCATGGCCTCAAGCTAGCATCTGCGTCAATGTCAGTTAGGGATTTCAGACCTGACTTCTTGTTCAGTGTTTGGTCTGGAACTATTTTATGGAAAAATAGCTTACCTACTTCTTCTGCATTCACCTATGAGACCCCTCAGTCCCTTATTCCTCTTTATGCAGGCAATAACTTTTTAATAGAGACATTTATGACTTTTCATTACTGAAAATGATAGACCTGTCTCTGTGTTCAGAGTACATCTCAGCTGAAATGTTCCGTCAGCCGCTCTAAGAATACCTACCCTTTAAACTCTGTCTAAATAAAAAACACAATTTCTTTATTTTAATGCAGCCCACGCTTCTCATGAAACAAGCTAATTATGTTCCACAATTACCTAAATGTGTTTCTTCCAGTTTGTTACTTATTTTGGGGCAGCATCTCAGACAATGTTGGTCACACTTGTGTATTCAGTTCTGATCACGCACTTGTTAGGTATGCAGGGTGATCTTCAACAAGCGAGTGGAGGTCAGATAGACTGAAGATTGCTCATGTTCTTTAGCAAGGAACTGCTTTAGCAGAGCCCCTGGTGATGGACCATAGTGTGGGAATATGTCACTAACGCAAGGTTCGTCCAGCAAAAAACTCACACCGTTTTTTTTTATCGGAGGTTGGACAGCTCTGGATTGAGGAAATAGCGACAGTGATAGGGATGTGTGATCTCTAACATAATGGAAGGAATAGCCTCAATACAAAGCTCTCTAGCTTTATGCAATGCATGATGGTAAGATTAACGCACATCTTGTTGCTTTATGATATGAGAATCGGATTTTGGCATGCACTAGAGAAAAGGGATTAGCTGCACCAAAAAGAAACTTAGGTCAAAAAAATTAGCCCAACTTTTCATGCCTTATTGGTCTAAAAAGGTTTTCATATATTCAAGGGGAAGTACTATTAGCAGAGCAGAAAAGGAGGACTGGGGAAAAAAAAAATCTCTTACCAACAGGCTGAAGCCATGGTCTTGGGCCATCCTGGCAGGATGGGAAGGAATCTGGGTGCAGAACTCTTCATGGCAGTCAGGCATCCCATATTTTTGCTGCTTTGACCAGATGTGGTCAACTTGGTCTTTTGTCAGAAAGGCCGCTAAGTGCATAAAGAGCACTCTGCCACTAAATGGAGGCAGTGTTTTAGAGGATCTGACAAGCAGGCTTGGAGAGACTGGTTCAAACATGTACCTCTCTTCTTCGGAATGATAGTGTGATGAGAGGAGACTAAGAGAATATGTTTAGTGCTTCTTCTCTAGAAGCAGATGCAGGTTCCCGATATGGAAGCTGGCTTGTGTGACTTGAGGAGGAGGACCTGTGTTTTACGATGCTTCTCTCAATCTTTCTATTCCAATCTTTCTCTCTAAGAATGCAGTGCAGAGGGAGGTGACCTGCTAAGCTTCTCCCAGCTTGCTATGCTATCCTGTTTTTTTTAAGAACTGCATCAAAAAGGAAGTGATATGTTTAGCCCGTAGCTGCTGTTGAGTCATCATTAAGAATCACTTGCTTCTCCAGATTAAAAGTTCTTTTTTTTTTTCTTCCTAATTTAGTTGATTTAATTTACATATTGACTTCTAGTTTAACTGCACTTACAGGTGCATCTCGGTATCTCTCTGTGCCTAATGGCTTCAGGAGAATTTACACAGTTCTTGTTACTGCTTCAAAGAAACAAGATGCTACAAGTTGATTTGAATGAAAATATTAACGCACTAGAGAGTTGCCTGTGCAGAATTTGCTGTGACTTCTGTAATACCTGTGTTTATTATTTCATACAGGGAATTTCACCTACTCGCACTTCATTTATCAGCATGTTCAATATAGTCATCAAAGGTTATTGTACTTGGATTTGTTTTTGAGCATGACTCGTGTTTCTGCTATTACTTGGAAATTAGTCTGTACATAATTTCTTTACGTTTCTTTCTGTCAGAATCGGTTGTATCATTTTAAAGGAACAAGCCCACAGGGCTTCCAGATTTTGTCAATGTGGAGCAAGTAATTTCATGAGCAATGTCTTTAATATCAAATCTCTGCTCTGGTATTTTAATACTCTCAAATTTTGCTATATGATGCAATTACATTTCTGACAAGAGTGGTTACATCTTTGACATTAGGACAGAAAGCGACAGGTTAGATTTCCTGCAGTATTTTGTCTGTTATTCCCAGCTCAGGAAGGACTACAACGTGCTCTGTAGGATCACCTAAGAACTTATTCTGGCAGTTTGAGTGAGATTTTTAAAAATCTCTTTTATTTAAGTACAGTTTTTAATTCATAAGAATGTTAAGAAAGCCGACCTTTTCCCTGGAGGCATCTGAGTTTTTGTGATTAATTTCTGCAGCAGAGTATGCTCCTCTAAATTTTTCTCTGCCGTGGAGAAAGAGGGAATCCAAAGGGATACCATCCATCATAGCTTGCACGACAAAGATTTATGCTTTTTTACTTTGACTAGTCCAAAGAAGGCTTGCAGAAAAAATGAATTAAGGCTAAGTGGTTCAAATGTGCATGCTTATACATAAACGCACTCTCAAATTTAGACTGTGGTTCTTCAGTTTTATTTTTAGAAAGCATCCAGTCTCATGTGGATGTCCTTGGAAGGCAGGACTAAACAGTTTTTAGGTACTGAAGTCCCCTCTTAGAGTTGTTAAGCATATGCAACTAATACTAATTCTAGATATGTACCTACCTTATTTTAAGCATCCAGTTTGAAAAATGTACTCCAATTCATGCAGAAAGCTAGTTGTAGAGCCAATCTTAGAAGGAAACTTATGGGTTCCCTGTGTCATGTCTTACCACCATTGAGACAAACAAAGAGTACTGCTGCTCTGATCTATTTGCAAAATTTTGTATTGAGGACTAATACCTTATGTGAGCACAGGGAGGTAGAAAAGTTGCAAAAGACATTGGCATGCAGGAATCTAAGCCAAACTGCAGGAGAAACTTGGGAACAAAAGGCTGTTTTGATTTAATTGGTATCACAGGAAAAGCCAAGTAGAAATACTGCACTTGACTACATATGTCTGGAATACTTTAATGCTTCAGACCCTCCTACGATGATCTTGCACATACAACATAAACCTTATTAACGTGTTTAATTGATGACATAAGCAGTGGGATCGAGTGCACCCTCAGCAAGTTTGCAGATGACACCAAGCTGAGTGGTGCGGTCGACATGCCAGAGGGACGCGATGCCATCCAGAGGGACCTGGACAAGCTGGAGAAGTGGGCCCGTGTGAACCTCATGAGGTTTAACAAGGCCAAGTGCAAGGTCCTGCACCTGGGTTGGGGCAACCCCCGGTATCAATACTGGCTGGGCGGAGAATGGATTGAGAGCAGCCCTGCCGAGAAGGACTTGGGGG
>NW_008796078.1:1987611-1997549 GCF_000699145.1 Aptenodytes forsteri
GGCCCAGGTTGCCCAGAGAGGTGGTGGATGCCCCATCCCTGGAAACATTCCAGGTCAGGCTGGATGGGGCTCTGAGCAACCCGATCTAGTTGAAGATGTCCCTGCCCATGGCAGGAGGGTTGGACTAGGTGACCTTTAGAGGTCCCTTCCAACCCAAACCATTCTATGATTCTATGAATCTGTAATTCTGAGACCAAGTCCACCTTTTCACACTTGCAGTGTTAGTAGAGAAGACTATCTTTTATACCTTGACAATGCTATTGTTGTAGAAGATTCCTTCTGTTCTTCCCTTTTCCTGCAATATCTGAGGAACTTGAACTCGTCAGCTAGTCTCTCTCACAGTGATCATTATGAAGGCATACACATCTGTGTCTTTCCTATTGTAAGTTTCTCCAGTTTACTGGACTGCAGCAGCCTTGTTCCTCGAGGTGGGGCAGATGGCATGGAGGAAGCTGGAGTGTTATTTTTCCAAAAAGAAGGGAGAAATGGCTTCAGTCATATGTAACACAACAGGCTGTTTCCGTACTAGATAAGGTGCATCCAGCCACATGAGCCTGGTGATTCCAATGCTGATGTTCCACTCAGGTGCCCATTCTAGCCCTTAAGAACAAAGCAGGTCACATACAATTGCAATGCTTCTCTGAACTGCAAAAAATTGAGCACAAATCTTTTTCTGAACTTGCATTTATGTTTGTCAGTCTGACTCCCTCATGTATTTTGTTTGGCATTTTGTCTCTCTTCCATGTTGCGGGTAGGAGCGTTTTAAAAGTTGCATAAAAATGCGTGCCCTAAGTGTTAACTTTATGATGGCTAGCTCTTTCACACCCTTCTTTTCTTCTCAACAAAAGGAAAGCAGTTGCCCTGAGTAACACATGAAAATTGGCAGGAGTTACAGATGGCACAGTCAAATAACCAAAGAAAAAATAATGTCCCGTGTACTGTGATTTGTCTGGCAGAACTTAGGATGCTTCTGTCATTTCCCTAACACTATGCTATACTTATTCATGGCACGCGGACAAGACTTGTCATTTAGGTAAGAGCCAAAGTGAACGGAGAAAGCAGAGCCACAGTAAATTTATTAGTTTGGATTGAATTCAGAAGAAAAACTGCTTTTGAGGATTTTGATATTCACTTTATGTGATTCTGCACTTCCTGTAAACTATAGCAGCTTGACCCAACAAAGATGTTTCTGGTTTTTTAAGCATACCTTTGTCTGAAGTTAAAATGCAGTATCTCTCTGCATACCTTGTAAATGGCTCACCAATACTGGTTATAAAACTACGTATAACTGGCATCAACCTTGTTTCAGTCTTGTGTTTAAAAACCACCCAAATATATGGAGCAACCACAGCAATCTGTATGTTAGATGCACAGAGTCAATTCCCCAGCTTCTAGCCCTTTAAAGTTCTACACTATGTTCTGTAGAGCAGCCATGTGTCATTTAAAACAGTGTGCTGCCATTTCACGTGTAATTGGGTTTACATCATGTTTATTCTCAGCAGGCTTTTCTCTGGTCTATATGTGACTCTGAAATCGCTTCAAGGTGACTCGCGGAGCGCCCTAAATCTTCAATAATTACAAAAAACCAAGCCAAAACAAAAAAACCAACCACCAAACTGGGAGAAAAGTGAAAATTCTGTTCTCGTTTACATTGGAATATATCCAGAATACGTCTGTGGAGAGAACTATTGAAAGGACTTGTGAAGAAACAGGTTAACAGTTTTGGGGAAGGAAACGGAAATAGGAAAGCCCAGGAGGCAGGCTGTTAACACAGGGCTGAGGATCCACCCCTTGTTACTTGGATCCTGAGCAGTCCAAGCAACCTTAGGAGAACTCGCTTGTTCTCTGTGCCTTTTTCTGCTTCCCCTCTGTTCTCTCTACGTATCAAGACTGGTCGGTCAGATGCCACCTCAGTCAGAGGTCCATGCGGCATTGCTGCCGCTCCGCTGGAAGCGGTGCGGGAGGAGCTGTGTGTGTCCTGCGTAGCTCTGCCACCGCAAAGCTCTTTCTCAACACCCGTCTGACAGGAGGGGAGAGGATATGGTAGTGCCCCAGAAAACCGGTTTGTTTGGTATGAACCCTAGCAGCATGTCTTTGACGTGCAGTGTTTGCTCACGTGTTTGTGACCTTGGCAAGGTCTGTGACAAAGGACCTTCGTGATCCGGGCCCAGGACATTGCCAGGTGTTTGAGATGCTTTGATTGAGAGCGTAAGTTCATGAGAACTGTCTGTATCTTCAGAGGCGTAGTTCAGAAAATTAAGTAGGTCGCAAACCCTTCTCTGAGTATGAATGACCGGGGAAAAAATGGTCAGTAGTGGAATGTGCTGAATTACATTGTTGCGTGTTGTTTCTTCCTTTCCTGTTTTAAATGTTTGCTTGGCATTGACTCAATGATAGCTGCTCTCATAAGAGGTACCGCTCTGACACAATAACCTTGGATGCTTCTCTTGTAAGATCTGTGTGTTTAAAAGGAATAAGTCGCTTTGAAAGAGTTACCAGAGGCTCTCCTGGGTGCTAGCCTTTTTATGCTGCCCCGGCGTTGTGGTGGTGGTGAATTCCATGGGCGTAAGAGGGCCCTGGGGTGGTGCAGAGTCAGCGTGGCTGGGTTGTGCATCTCTTCCGTGTCTGTATCCCATCATAAGGAGGCGGCAGTCGTTGCTGGCTTGGAGCAACTTTTTGGGATCTTTACAAACAAAGTACGTTAGAGGCTCTGGTGTGGGGTGAGAGGGGGACTGGTGCTCATCACCTGTGTAAAAAAGCAACTGAAAGCTTCTGCACTTCCCCATTGTATGAACCACAGCGGTAACTGGTGTTTTTCTTTTCTCCAAAGGGCATTTTTTCTTTTCTCCAAAGAACTTGCGTAATGTCTTACTATCTTCCTTACACTTTAATTTGTTCTTAAGTTTGTAAAATACTAACTTCCTAGAGCTAAAAACTAGTATGTACTGGTAGGTTTGATCATAACAAAGATGGGGCCTTGTAGAAATTGTCGTGTGGGTGGAATTAAGTCACTATAGTTCAATATTGAAAACAATAAAGGGAATAAGTATGTAACAGGAAATAGCTTGAGCGCACATCATTAGTAGGAAGAAATGTAAGATGATGAGGACATAAATCCAAAAACTCTGAGAAAATAGAAAGGAGGAATAAATCAAGCAACTCAGTTTCTAGATGAGACACTACTATTTTTTTTTCTACCGCACTCTAAAGGGCGATGAATGTAGTAACAGGCTGACGTGGGGCTATATCTTTCTGCAGAGTGCTCTCACTGGAGTTGAAGTGAGAAGCAATATGTATATTAAAAGGCAGAATTTGAGCCAGAATTTTCAAACCTTTACTTAGAGTCATTAAAATGTATCAATGCAACCAAAATAAGTGACCCAACTAAAATAAGTGACCAGACTTCTGGAATAACCTCTGGTTACCTACATTTCTCCCACATAAAATCCAGTATATCCATACAAAAATTAGGATCCTGATTAAACCTCATGGGGGAAGGGGGGAACCAAACAGAAGCTTGCTATTACTCCTCAGGAAAACTGCCACTCTGGATCTTGGGAGAGGAGGGATAGGGAGGTGTTCCTGCTGAAACTTAAAGATGTTATGTGAGGAAGAACTAAATGCAAATTGTTCAGTTTGCTCCTAGTTCCCTGTGCGGGCATGATGAGCCCATATGTAGGTAGATGATGGGAGATAGAGGTGTCTGGGAGAGGACAGGCTGCCTGGCTATCTGTCATGCCTGCCTCCACTCTGGTACGTGTCTAGACAAAATGAATGAGTCCTTTGGAGTCGGTGTTTTCTAGAGTGTTCTGCTAGAAAGGTTTTGCACTGGCTTTTGTAATCTGAAAAGAGAAATTATATGAAAATCAGTGTGCATTCGGGTAGAGAGGAAATGCTGATTAGGAATTAACATTTATTTTCCACGTGATAAATAGCAGTCAGCGGACAAAGGTTGTCAGTAAGGGTTTGGCAGGACACAGGTTTGGCTGGAAGGGCTCCCTAGCATGTGAATGTTATGTTTCAGCCATATACTTGGTAGTAATAACGATATGACTGCAATTCTCCGTTACTCTTCAGAGTTTGGTGAGTTAGTTTAATAAAGGGGTGGCATCAGCTTTCACTGGTGTAGTCTAAGTTGTGAGTCCCATCTCACTGGCAAATTTGCCAGTTCCCCTTAGTGTGCTGGGGCATGCAACAGGCTAATTTAATCTTAAAAATGGATAGCATATGACTAAAAGTTTGTGGTGTTGCCTAATTAAAAGCCACTGCCTGTAAGGCTCCACTGCAAGCAAGAAACGTTTCCCCCACAGGAAAACATTAATACGCTTATCTTCCCTCTTTTCCTAAGAAGGGGTTATTTTTCCATAATGTAATAGTACTTCAAGAACATTAAAGAAAATTACAGGAGCAATTTTACTGTGTCAGACCAAAAGTCTGTTTAGTCTTCTTTTGTCTTCAACTATGGAAGTAGTGAATAGACGTAAAAGCAGGACAAGTGCAGAGTGATCCGCTCCCTTAGCCGATGGAAATCTGCAGTCAAAGCACTACCAAAGTTGAATGAATTGTGTTAATGTCTATCAATAGAGTTGTTGTCAATAAAATTGTTGCCAAAGTTGAAGGCTGCATGAATTGTGTTAATGTCCATCAATAGAGTTGTTGTCAATAAAATTGTTTAATTCCTTTTTGAATTTGCTTATGTTTCTGATCTCCGCAGTGTCCTGTGGCAAAATAGTCAATGAAGTATGTAAAAATATTTATTCTTCTATGCTTTTAAGAGTAGCGCTAAATAACATGACTTGGGTAATTGTGGTGTTCTGAGAAACAGTCGATAATCGCTTCCTATTCATCTTGTCCACATTGATAGAGGTGCATGAAATGAGCATACTCCATCTTTATTGTCAGGTTTCAACTCCGAAGAGTCCTTTTCTATTTAATCTCTATTTTTAGAAAATCATTTTGTGCTTCTAATCATCCTTTGTTGCCCTTTTCCGCCATGCGTGTTATGAGGTGAGGTTACTACAATTGCACTCAAGATTCAAAACGCGGGCACCCCAAAAATTTATAGAAAAGCATAAATGATGTATGTTTTGTTCTCTGTTCTTTTCCTAACAACAACTAATGATGTTTCATGTTTTGTTCTCTGTTCTTTTCCTAACAATTTCTAGCATCTTATTTACATTTAGACCACTGGGCATTGAAATGATATTTTTATCAAAGTAACTGTTATTTTTGCGCAATATCTGAGATGCTAGATTACTTTTTGAGTAGGAACAGATAATTTGGAGCACATAATTTTGTACTTATGTTTTCCCCATGCACATTTTTTCATTTGTTGATGATGAATTTTATCTGCCTTTTAATTACTCACTCATTCAGCATTGTCAGGTCTTTCTGGAATGCTTCTGGGTTTGTTATGGTTTTTATTACCTTGAATCAATATCTGAGATGCTAGATTACTTTTTGAGTAGGAACAGATAATTTGGAGCACATAATTTTGTACTTATGTTTTCCCCATGCACATTTTTTCATTTGTTGATGATGAATTTTATCTGCCTTTTAATTACTCACTCATTCAGCATTGTCAGGTCTTTCTGGAATGCTTCTGGGTTTGTTATGGTTTTTATTACCTTGAATAATTTAGCATCAGCAAGAGAATTGTTTATTCTTATAATTTGCCTCCTATCCTTTAGCAAATTATTAATCTGCCAGGGGATGTTCCTTCTTATCCAAAGATAGCTTATTTTCCTTAAAGGTCATTGAGGGACTTTTCTAAATTGCTTTCTTTCAGAAAATCTGGGACCCTCCATGGCTGGACTGCACTAGCTTATTTGCAGCTTCAAAAACTTAATAAATTTGAGATTTGACTTTTATTGAAAAAGGAGAAAAGTTGACTCACTTTCCATTCTATCATATTTCTCAAAGTGCCTAGTAAATTTATTTATTATTTCACTTGCAACCTGTCTACCCGAGTGAAAAGCACTTTTCTAGGTTTGTAGTTGCTTGGATCAACCTTGCCACCATTCATTCATCTGATACGGAGGCCTATTTAAGCAATAGGGCTTTATAGCGTAGCTAGTAAATAGGCAATTTCATGAACACATTCTTTTAAACTCTTGGCTGAATACTGTCTGGTATGTTGTTTAGGTGGTGATTTGCCTCTTACTCATTTAATTGATTTCAGTAAGTAAAAGCTTTCTATGGACACTGCAGATTTTAATAGATCCTTAGATGTGTCCCTGAGAAGAAATGCTCTGGTGTGAGAAGGTCCCCTCAGCTCTTCCTCATTAAAGTTGGCACCACTTCCAGTATCTATTAGTTTCATATCTCTTCCTGTAAATTGTCTTTCAGCTGATCAGTTATAGGTAAGTGTGGGGGTGATGCTCAGACTGAGGCAAGAAGCGTCCCCATGTGTGAATGCCATTGATTTTTTTTTTTTTTTCTTTTTTGTAGCCTCTGGCTGCACAGAGACTAACTGCTCCTTCCTTCCAACTCTGGTGCTTTTGCTTCACTTCCTTTCTCAAGGCGAACTTCACCATGCAAAACTCGAGGAGCACGTTTTACAAGGAATTGCATTTCTTCCTTCTGTATCCTATGGGCTAGCTTTAGTAGCAAAGGTTGGATGCTCGCTAGGGTATTTTTCATTAAATACATCTTTGTTGGCTCTTTTCCTCCTTTTTGTCTTTAGAAATCTTGCCCTCATTGGCGACATTTAAATAAGATGTGTTTTTATGAAATACGCAATCTACTTTCAAATATTTGAGAGGAGAAAGAAAAGGGAACTAAAATTAATTAGATACATTTATGAATTTCTTCCTTGGCTATAATTAACGCTTTTTTTTTTAAACAAATGTGGGCAAAACTGTGCAAGTGGGTTCCCTTTTTCACTTTTCTCTCCCTTTGCAATGCAATACAGAATATACGTAGCTATAGCCAGTTGACAAGCTGCCACGTAAGTAGTAATGTGGAGGCAGAGTACTGCTGGAGATACACAAGGCAGGATTAAATCCACTGAGTACGTATTCATATATACTAATAAGCAAGGTATAGTCCAAGACCCATTATCTACCTCCTGCTGTGGATTGAAGCTTTGGCCATATAGACAATATAAATGAGAGAAAGCTACTCTAAAAGTACTTAAAACACTAGAATAGTCCCTCTGCAATCTGTGCTTAAAGGAAGGTATGCGTTAATATTCCCCCTTCAAGAAGCCAGATAGTAACTTCAAGATGAAGCACAGATTTTGCTTAGAAATATCAGGCAGAATATTTAAAGAGGCCAGCAGTAAAGGCTGAAAAGAAACATGCAATGGCTATGGGCTCAAAGAAATGCATAAATAAGTTAAACAGTTTTAGGGGCACAATTAGTAAGTTCCTGGAAAAAGCAAAATAGTGTTTTAGCTATTACTTTATTAGTATATAGTTACTTGTCTTAAAATTATCGGTATGGATTTCAGATGGAGTTTACTGGGAAAAAAAATGGACAAGAGGTGGAACACAGCTTTACTCTATGTTAATGAAAGTTTCAAATTTAGTAAGAGAATATTGCATATATGAAGAGGTGACTCTTCCTTGGTTCAACATTAACTTTGCTCGCTACCAAACACCTGACATGGGTACCGTCACAAAATTGGAGTCCCCTTTATTTATAGCATTTGACAATTAATTCCACTGACATTTCATTGTTCTAAATAGGAGTTTAGGATGCTGCTATATTGTACCCTTGAATCATTATCTCCAGAAAAGAATTAACAGTAGTACCCAGATGGTGTATCCACTGAACAGCGTAATAGTGCCAAATTTATCTAAGATGCCATCTTGAACTGGTGAATGCAATGTGTTTTCAACATGCCAGTTTCAGTTTCTTCACCACTGGAAAAAAAAATAGCCATCTTCCCAGGTTTTGGAACGTATTTTAAAAAATCACCCAGCCACCCACACTTTATTCACAAACCTTAACTAATCAAAATCCTTTCCTTGACAACATATCCTGCTGCTGGATGTGGGCTGGGAGTTTACATCAGCTAATAGCGTAGAAGAGGTTCCATTTGAAGAGGAGGCTTTGGCACAGGTCTTTTATTTCCACACTTCATTAACTCACCTTTCAGGGAAGGAACACTGTTTGTCTCTTGCAACAAGAGCCTCATTTCATCCAGCCTACGATGAAGATTCATGATTCAGTCACCAAAATGCAAGGGAGGGGGGGGGCAAAAAAAAAATCACGGATCAGTTCAATAAACTGTTCATTTATAACGGGTTCAGTGTGGTTAGATTACTCATAAAGGAAAGCTCTGAAGACAGAAATTGGGCAAGTTAGCTAGGCCAGTACGGAGTGATTGAGAACTGGGAACTTTTTATTAAGTTGATATGAAACATTTATATGTAAAGCGTACTTTACTTAATATTGGCTGCATAAATAATTCAGCTGAGAAAGAAGACGGAGATGCTTAGAATAGTAGATTTGACAAGCCTGATTGTGCTCATGAAAGTGTATGCACACACAGCTTAAAAATAATATGCTCAGAACAGGGATCCTAATGCCACCATTATCACAAGTTACTGAAATGGAAGAAAAGCAGCCTTAGCTTCTCTTTGCTAATAAGATTTGGCTAGTAGCAGCAGCAGCAACAAAACCATCAAGTCCCCTGTGCCCATTAGTCAAATTCATTGTATAACAACAGTATTTGATTACCAGCCTGATTACTTGTGAAGTGCCTCTGTGTGTGTGTGCACACGCATCTAGAGATGGACTGCAAATACCTGATTGCCAGACGAGAGTCCTGTCGGGTTGTTTGGGTTTTGTTCCTAATTGGATGAAGCACTTGTGCAAATAACTGCGGTGAAAGTCCATTTCAGAGTCTCCCTGGTGGAACCAGAAAATACACTTTGTTACTTTTCCTTGTTTTATCACAGGGGCTAGACCTAAAATGCCTGAAATCACAGCAAACTTATTTATATGTTTATCAACATTTTTAAAAACAAAAACCTTCAATTTTTTCCATTTCTCATGTTTTGTTAAGTTTTTCTGTTGTTAATTGTGCTAATGAAGAGGAATTCATGAGAAACGTTAATCCACATCAAAAATTTTTAGGGAAAAATAGATACCGCCTTCTGCAAAATAGTCCCAAACATGATGTTAAAAATGTATCTCTGTAGTTTGTGCCCTAAAAAAATTGTTATAAGGAATTCTGCCTTTTTTTATTTTGCATATGCAGGTTTTGACTTTATATACATATGGTTCATATACATTTGGGTTTGACTTCATTGAGTCTGCAGATGGGCTTCACTTGCTAAGCATGGCTTCAAGAGGGAGCAGCCAAACGCTGGTGCTCCTGCACAGTGTTAGAGGTGGGCAAGAGAGACGTGGGACGTGCGCCCTGCAAGGGAGAGCTTCCATGCCCTCTCCTGCCTGTGGGGTAGGAGGGCTGCTGCGGCAAAAGTGGAGCTAGTCAGCCCACATTAGTTTGAGACAGTTGTTCTAAAAAAGCGGAACTTTTTGCTTTGGTTGGTTTGAGTTTAATACAGACATCAAAGGAACAGTTCAGATTTCCACAGTATGGGGACAGGAAAGTATAATTTTTACCATTTTTCCATTGACGTTTGGCTCCCTGTATTGTAGCAGAATAGCTCTGGTTATTAGTGTTTTATTCCTTCCATTTCCCCCTCAGAGCTCCGCAGCCCATCTGAAATAGGTGGAAACACAGTGCAGGGCGACAGACTTTTAGCGCCAGGTCTGTCAAAGAGGGCTCAAGAAGACAGTTGAGCAGAAGCCGTGCAAGTAACGCTAACGTGCCCAACCTGTGTTTGTGTCTTAACTTGACCCTTCTTTATGCAGTTTCCATTCGGCAGCTGCCCGTGTCGCCTCTCTCCTGGGGACTGTCGTGGTTTAACCCCAGCTGGCAACTAAGCCCCACGCAGCCGCTCGCTCACTCCCCCCTGGTG
>NW_008796078.1:1997977-2032850 GCF_000699145.1 Aptenodytes forsteri
AAACACTACCTAGCAACAACTAAAACATCGGTGTGTTATCAACATTGTTCTCACCCTAAATCCAAAACACAGCACTGTACCAGCTACTAGGAAGGAAATTAACTCTATCCCTGCCGAAACCAGGACAGGGTCTCAGCCACACATTCGTGGCCAGGGCAGGGTCAGCACATGGGCTGCCTTGGGGCTCGCTTCCTCGCGCCACGTGTGTGGGGACACCCGTACGGAGGAGGAGGACAGAAGGACTGACCTCCTGCCTGTGAACGACTAACTGGATCTTCCTCTTGAATACTTTAAAATGTTAGAGAAAAGTTTACTGTTCAGCTTTCCAGAACACCTACCCCGAGATGAAGGTCAGCACAGAAATGATGTAAGCCTTCTTTGAGTGAGAAATTATAATTTATTATGCTTATTGCTATCATACAGAAACATTAGGCTGGAATTGTTTCGCTGCAAAGTGAAAAAAGAGGTGAAACTGTAGAAACGCTCCCATTGCAGCCTAAAGCGTTAGGAAATGAAGTGCTGAAGAACACAAGCAACCCAAAAGGTATTTGTATTTAAGTCTCTAAGGTCTCTTTATGAAGTTTGCTTTTTTGTTGTTGTTTTCTAATTAGGAACAGGATTATTTTATCTTGGGTTTGTGGTTTTGCAACATAGAATAACTAGCATATTTTTCTGGCAACCTTGCCTTTCTTAAATGTGGGAAAATACCGTGCGTTTTTACATTCAGCAAAGTTGTTTTTCCTCTTCCACGATAATAGAATTAAAAGTCGTGACTTTCTGTTGCCTAACTTTATTGCTTGGACTCTGAGACAGCATTCTAGTAGCTGCTCAAGGATCATACTTTTGAGGATATCGTGTGTTCATGCTAATTTAAGTCTGGAAAGGAGTTAAAAAAAAAAGTAATCTGTAAATCCATACACTTTTAAGTCATTCAGGGCTCTCAATTAAAAGGATTTGAACATGCTCATCATCTCACAGGATTGTAGGCAGTATTCCCCAGCTACTTGGATATCTCTCATTGTTCATATCTTGTAGTCCCAGTTACCTTTCCTCCCGTAGAAAATTTTAAAAAGCTAAACTTTGCTACAATGATCATGAAAATGAAGTTACAGTATTGTTGTTATATAATATATAAAATATAATATACTATACCAAAAGTCTGTAGAAATAATTTTTTTTTTGGCCAAGGGGAAACAAAATCTTTTAAAGAAGCAATTGCGTGACGTGAATAATATAGTAAAAATATATAGTCCAAACACATAGACTCAAGTGTTCACTGAAACAGCTTTGTTGCCAAATACAACCAAATTCTGGAGAATTTGAGCTCAAGACTAGTGGCAAAAGCTGAGACAATAGAGCATATTGGTCATACAATATTGGCATATTTTGAATTATTTAGCCGTAAGCCAGATGGAACATTTCTAAATGGATTTTGCTACCTGAGAATTGAACGCTCCCATTAACCTTTTCTCACTAAAAATATCAGAAGTCACATCTTGCCCATGGCTTTCTGGGTAGGCACTCTGCTTCCCACAGAGCTGAGTGCTTATCCATATAGATAACAACATAGAATGCAGCAGAAAAGTTTTATATTGACTTAATGGATGCAGCGTATTGGTATCCACTCCTTAAATAGAGGAATATATGGTAGAGAGACTTCCTACATTGGCTTAAAGCCTCAGAGTTTTTCCGAGTTCTTATATACGCAGTTATATTGCAAGTGAAGGAGGAAAGAATTTATAAGATCAATTGAATTATCTATTAATCTATCTAAATACTAACATAATAATATTATTATTAAAGCAATGTACTTAATATTTACTTATTTTTCTAGCAGCCTGTTTCCACAGCACATACTTTGCTCACAAGCTGGACTGGAAGGAGCTATGTGATATTGCTGACAGTTCATTCCGGTGAAGATTTGCCGCTGTGCAGTACAGTGCAAAATTACATGTGGTGCTTTGAACGTGAAACTAAATGAAATGGCATTAAAAGTTTAATTATACCAAAAAGGGAATTATGTGAAGTGACCTCCTTTTGTGCCCTGCCTGCTGTTGGACTCTTCAGTACTCTTCGTCCTGGAGGTCGAGTCTCTGTGGGCAAAGTTTGGCCAAATTTGACGTGCAGACAACGCTGCTTTCTTGGTTGGGAATCCTACTGAGCGCACACTGCTCATGCAGCAGGTGTCCTGGTAGGGCAGGTGTGCCGACGTGTTGCTTTGATCCACGTGACTGCAAAGGCTGATTGCAGTCTCTTTTCTTTTTTTAAATTTGGATGATTATATTTTCAAGAGTGGCATCATTCTTGAACTCTTGCCTTTTATTTCTCCTGTAGCTAGCTGTGAGAAGAATACTTGAGTTGTAAACAGAGCAAATGTGATATGAAATTCATCAAGAGGCAATAAACATAAACTTGATAATGTAATTTAATGTGCTTCTGCATTAGGCATTATTTTCTGACTATAACTGCAGTTCAGCTCTGAACCCTTACTCACTGAGGTCATTAGCGGTGCTGTTAGTGACTGCAGTAGGACTAGCAACAAGTCCTGAAAGGGGGAAAATTAAAACAGATGCCACTGACTCAACAAGTAATTGAAGCTTTTGCAAGCTGAGAATTCTAGAAAATTGCTTCTCTGTTGTATCCTTTCAAAAGCTTGAAATTATAACTTTTTGCCCCTCTGGTGATTTTATGGTTTTCCATTTGGAAAATTTTGACTCTTTTCTTCCTTAGCTTTTTAATGGAAGCTGAAGTTGCAGGATGTTTTCTATGTTATTGAACAAGCTAGGCTTATGCTTAATCTGTGGCTGATGGTGAAGTGTCGGAAAATAAAATATCATAGAGCTTTTGTGTGCATGGGTTATCGTTTAACTGCTGTTTTCTTCACCTTTTTGTTAAGGCAGTAGATGTGAAATTCTTAGTCTGCAGATTATGTCATTAACAGTGTTTGTGATAAAGAATTAACAGTTTAAGCCTTGGTTTATTAATAAATGTTAACAAGTGACTTGCCAAATTTACATAAAATAATTGTAATGAAATAAAAGCTCCCCAAAACAAAGTATTTCTTATAACAGTGCAAATTTAAGGGTTGTACAATAGGAATTGGCTAACACTTGAACATATTTCTAAATGCATATATTGAGACCTGACTAAACTCTTCTTATTTTTATAGGGCAGTAATGAATTCCACACAGATCTCCATAAAGCAAGATGCTGTCTGACATGTATAGGAGTGAAGGCAGAGCTAAAACAGAGGTTTTATCTTAGCAGATGTGTTAAGGATGGAATGCATGAGGAAAAAAACATAGAATCATAGAATCATTGAGGTTGGAAAAGACCTTTAAGATCATCAAGTCCAACCGTTACCCTAGCCCTGCCGAGTCTACCACTAAGCCATGTCCCTAAGCACCACATCTACACGTCTTTTAAATACCTCCAGGGATGGGGACTCCACCAATCTAAACCTCCCCTGGCGCAACTTGAGGCCATTTCCTCTTGTCCTATCGCTTGTTACTTGGGAGAAGAGACCGACCCCCACCTCGCTACAACCTCCTTTCAGGGAGTTGTAGAGCGCGATGAGGTCTCCCTGAATCTCCTTTTGTCCAGTCTAAACAACCCCAGTTCCCTCAGCCACTCCTCATAGGACTTGTGCTCTAGACCCTTCACCAGCCTCGTTGCCCTTCTTTGGATGCGCTCCAGCACCTCAATGTCTGTCTTGTAGTTTGTAAATTATAGGTTGTCTTTTCTGCCATCTGACTTTTCTCTTTTGTAATTCTTCTACAGCTCTTTTGTAATTCTTCTACAGAGAGAGTTCTCCAATATTAAGGACAAATCTACCATGGGAGAGAGTCCTCCAATATTAAGGACAAATCTACCATGGGAGGAAAGGCTTTGAAGGGAGATAGAAGGGAGCCTCTGCCAACTTCTGGTGCTCCTCTCACCAGCACCTCCCTCAATTTGTTCAGCTTGTGGACGAAGAGTCAAATTGGGTCATTGATCAAAATGTGTGGCAACGCTCTCCAAAATGAGAGATACGGCTAGGCTACTGTTAATTTATAATGTTAATTTTAAGAATTTAATTTTAGTTTGTACCTCCAATAAGCTCTGAAATGAATATTGTCTATAAAAATCACATATAAACAAATCCTTGAAACTTAGAGGGCCCTGCCCCATCCGTATGTACCGCTCCAGCCCCTTCTGGGCCAGGTGCCTGGCAAACTCAAGGAGGCCAGTGAAGAAATTCCGAGTTTGTCCTCTGTTGGCATTGTTTTAATAGCTTTAACGTATTTCAGTCCTGTTGTTTAACAGTGATACGCAGGCTCTGTGATGCGACTGAGGGAAAAAATATCAGTATCACAAACTGCTCCAAAATAATTCAGCAAAAGAGGAAATGAAGCCATTCCAGCTCTGGGATGAGTAAACTGGCACTCAAGAGCTCCTGTCCTTGCGTTAAAAATGATAAAACAACAAAATGCACGACATTTTCAGCAGCTTGGAGCTCTAGAGGATTTGGACTATGCTAATATGTCTGTTTCTTAATGCTAGTTGTAAAGTACTGGGGACCTGTGTTCTAGCTGAAGAAAACACTTAAATCTCCTTTTCACTTCCAGCCGGTGAATCGTTCTGCTGAGGTCCGTAAGGTGGCTTTAAACCTAAACATGCAGAAATACTGTGCTGACATCTCGACTCTTCCTGCGTTCCTTCCAAGCTCATTGGGGCTTATGCCAGGGGACGGGATTAATTCAATTGCAGAGCAATTAATCTCGTCAAGCCCTTTTTGTCACAGGCCGTGCTAGAGAGTTAGTGGCTTTTCTGCGAGTTGCTTAGCAAGTCACAACAGTGCTGCAAGCAGGCCCAGGCAACAAAAGTGTTTTGGGGTGAAAGGCAGTATGGAGGAATGAGAGCCTAAGGGCTCCTGGGTGTGAGATCATGACTGCTTTATCCTGACCGAGTTTAGTCAGATCTGAGGGCGCTTGGGCATTTCCAGGGAACGATGGCTGTGGCTTACAGGTGGGAGAAAAGGAAGACAATTGATACTGGCGGATTGCTCTCCATTCTTACCTGAAGCAAGGCTGTAGGATGGGGTTTTTTTTTTTTTTCCATTTTTTCATTTTCTCTGGGCAAGGCTGACATGCATCTTGCATCTTATAAAGGGGAACGTGCACAGCAAATGAACGCTGGGAATGAGCCTGTGGTGCTAGCATAATTAATTTTCTTGTCATGTTGCATTGCCTGAATTGTAAACAACAGCACAACCAGCTGGTAAATTATTCCGTTTCTCTTGCACATAAGGAAGGTGGAGATAATAATTTTCCTGGCTTGACTTAGTTGTTGCTGCTTCTTCGCTGTACTTAGGTGGTGTTAAAGGGTTTCTGCAGGTCAGGAATACTGAAGCATAACTATTTTAATGCTGGGTGGCACATTCCTTGCTATTCGTGAGTATTTAGATTATGGAATACAGCAGTTCCTACTTTCCACCTTCCTGAAATTAGTTTAATTCCTTAATTTGCCTCCTGGAAACTTTTTCTCTGGGCAAGGCTGACATGCATCTCATGAAGTATAAAGGGGAACGTGCACAGCAAATGAACGCTGGGAATGAGCCTGTGGTGCTAGCATAATTAATTTTCTTGTCATGTTGCATTGCCTGAATTGTAAACAACAGCACAACCAGCTGGTAAATTATTCCGTTTCTCTTGCACGTAAGGAAGGTGGAGATAATAATTTTCCTGGCTTGACTTAGTTGTTGCTTCTTCTTCGCTGTACTTAGGTGGTGTTAAAGGGTTTCTGCAGGTCAGGAATACTGAAGCATAACTATTTTAATGCTGGGTGGCACATTCCTTGCTATTCGTGAGTATTTAGATTATGGAATACAGCAGTTCCTACTTTCCACCTTCCTGAAATTAGTTTAATTCCTTAATTTGCCTCCTGGAAACTACAGATATAAGACTGCAAACTTAAATCTTATTGCTAATGAGATGATGTTAAATTTGCCTCTGAAAGCAATATAGGTGGCAGCTGCTTATGCCTGCGTAAAATCTGGAGAAGAGAGGAAAGGTTTTTTTGTTTTCTACTTTATTCACCCTTATCACTGTAATGTTCTCTTTCAAGTCAGACTGATAGTATCACCAGCCTCTCTTTTGAAATTTCTGGTTTTAGTACATAAAGATGATTAGGCTTCCAGTTGGAATTACTTCTATATTAAAAAAATCCCAACCAAATACACACACACACACCCCCTGCAAAAAAAAAAACAAAAGCCAAAGCAACAAAAAATAACAAACACCAAACCCAAGAAAGCTCCCATAGGGAGAGCATAAAACTTGCCTTTCTTTGTAGTGGCCTATCCGCAGAACAGGAACTGTCCCTGCACAAAGAGGCAGAGGTTCTTGTGTTTAATAGCCAAGTTCTAACAAACACAATGTATTGGCATCCTAGTTTGTGCTTTGACGTTTAACTCTATTTTCCCATAGTATACAATCCTAGTTAAAGAGAACCCATAAGCTTTCTGGATTACTGTCATAAGGCAGGCAATGGCTTTGTGAATTTTTCGGCACATTTCCCCCCAGGTAAATACAAGTTCATAGAAACACACCTTTCTGTGGCAATGGGTGTGTTTTGGCAAAGCTCTTATCAAAAGGATCTTTTAAATTCCAATGTGGAGTTCTTACCCATTCCTCCCTCTTCCCTGTCCCTGAATAGTCTCTATATTGCTCTAGTATTTGCAGTTTTCACTTGGTACTGGGAACTCAAGAGCATTTTCTGCATCGCAGATGAGTGCTGAAGTCTGAGTGCTGTGGAGGAGCTTTTTGTTTTGGTGCAAATGGCAATCAAATGTCAAAACTTTGCTAAGTAGAGGTCTGGTTTTGCAGGAAATGTTAATAGGACAACTGCAGGGGAAACCTTCCTACTAATCTGAGACTCTCACCCATCCGTTCATTTTATTACACTTTTAGAATATGTAGGTGGAAGGGCTGATGTCTGCAAGGTGTGGCAAACCTGAACTGTTAGGAGAAATCTGCTGTAACTAGGTACATTAATGGTAAGGTCAATGTTGGATGTAAGAGGATATTTTTGTAATTGTTTCCTTCTGCTTTTCCCCCACCCTGAAATGGAGCCTAAGTACACTTGACTACTTGCTGTATACAGCTTATTTGTGGAAAAACATGCCTACAGTTGTAAAGCATTGGCATTATCCACTTCTCTTCCTTTGAAATACTGTGAAGCAGAACTAACCTTCTGCAGTGTTCTGTCACGTTCGGTTCCCCTGGTTCCCTGCAGACCACAAAATGGAATGGCAAATCCACATCTGCATTTGTAAAAGAGCATCCCTGCATCATTTCTAATTGCAGTGCTGCCTGATCCCACTGTCCCGGTGCCCTGAAGTGGGAGGGATGGTTGGGAGCTCTGTGCTACACAGTTCTTGATATAATAGGCTGTGCCATCAGGCTTACAAGGGCACAGTGGAAAAAAAGCTAGGGAATCTGAGATTTCATGGCCTAAATCCTGAATTTAATGTCTATTAATAATTTGTTACAGATAATAGTATTCCTCATCTTTTAGTTGTATTTATATAGCTTCACATCTTCCTTTTATTTTTCCTCTGAAATGTACTTTTACCTATGAAAAATTATGTAGACTAACAGGAGTGAAAACCTTATGGGTTCATCAGAAATATTTTTTTTTATGTGATGTTCACAGGTATGTATGTTTGCTTAGGTCGTATTTCTTATACTGTTTGTGTTGTGTGAGCTTAGAAAAAGTTTTGTGATATTATTAGTGTTGTAGGAGCATGCCGGATGGTCATGGAAGTGTGTTTGACCTCCCATGGCAATGCTGTGTGTTGCTCAGAAAAGTTACAAACACCAGATATTGAGAGGAAGGCGTATAAAGCCCTATTATAGGCAGCATTGCAATTTTGCTATGACGTTAGATTCTTTGTTAACATACACACAAGTAAACTATGTCTAAGGCCACATCCCGGGTCTTAGTGAAAGATCTGGAAAATGAACTCTCATCTTCCATCTTGAACCGTGGCTTTTTCTGAAGACCACCTCAGTTAGCCACCTCTAAAGCTATATTCCTTGCTGTTACGAGTTGCAGTGGAAGAAGAATGGGCATCTGCTTTGCATTTCAGTATTCTCACTCTTATATTAGTAGATCTGTGTTAAATTCTCCCTTTTCACAGGTTCAGTTTCACAAGTTTTTTTTTTTTTTCTTTTTGGTTCCTTTCCTGATCCGTGTCACAGAGTAGAATCCTTGCCAATGAAAATAGCATTGAAAAACCATAAAATACTGAGCCAGTCACAGTGGAAAGTGGAAAAAAACAATCCTAACAGAAAGTATGCCTTAGAAGTGCTCATTCAAATGATGTTAGTTTATTGGTATATTTGGATATTCTACAGGGAAGTACATAAAGGAATTAAATGTACAGGTTGTGTTTATAAGGCTGTGAAGTTTAATGACATAAACTTAAAGTGGAGATGTCACAGCAGATGGAACCTTACAGGGAGTAGCTACTGTACAAATACTTGTATCAGTACCACCAGCTGTCAATATGGTTTTGGATCAATTTACGGAGTAACTTATCTCCCCAGTTAGGAATAAACAAATCATGAAGCAGACTAAGAATTTTTCTTTTTAAAAAAAAAAAACAAACCACAAAAAACCCTAACAAAATTTAACTTAATCAAGTTGAAATGACTTCTATAGCAAACTTAAATAGCTGCAACATTTCAGATTACTTCAACAGATTTATGCCAGTCTACCTGCCTAGGATTCAATAAAATTGACCTTTCTACATGAAGTATACTGACTTCTGTGGGAACAGCCTGGTTAATATGGAAGGCATATGAAGCACCACAGGCCCATACATATAGAAATCCCAGTAGTCGTCTTGCATCCCTAAGATTGCTTTTGTATAACTAAAAATATTTCATTTTGAATTGTTACATCTATTCACCAGTACAGCTCCCCTTATTCAGATAGTCTCTCTAACGTTTTTCCCCATGCAGTGCTTACTGTCAGCACTCAGTTTTAAAGCATTATATATTTGAAGAATTCTTCCGTGAGGAAAGTCCATTGGATCAATAAGGCCATTTTTAGTGTGATGGAACATTGAATATTTATGCCTTGAAAAATACAAAACCTGATTAATGTAATGTGGTGGCTCTTATAAAACTTGCCTCTTTTCATCTTACAGTATATGCTCTTTGTTATAAAACCATCTTGGTTCCAAATGCACCCTGGGAAACATGTTCCACGTAACATGGAAATGCATTGTTGGAAGAAGCTTTTAGTCTAGGTGGAAAAGGCACGAGGGATGAAATGCAGTGGGAAGACAGGGGAAAGAGAAAGCTTGTGCTTCCCTCTTGGGTCAGAGGAAGAGGAAGACTGTATATCCAGAATAACTTGTTCCATAATGCATCTGTTCCAAATATTTCTGTCTTTCTGTATTCAGGTATCCTCCCTCAAAATTCATATGGCAGCTTTCAGAGTTGTTCTGAAAAAGGAAGGCTGGAATTAGCCAGGGTTCCCTGGAAGCATTCTCGTCCGCTTGTCTTGTATTGGTTGCTCCGCTCTAGTTTGTCACTCTTTGCGTGTGACCTCTGACTACTTCATCTATTCTTCCATATATATTGTCCCTTACGAACAGGATCTATTTTTCGTATCGCTAGCTCCAGACTATATGTGTATAGCAGACCACTAGATGCTACTAAAACCTCTTTGACGTGAAAGGGAGAAGAGCCCAGATCCAGAGCGTGGTCCAGCACAGAAGCAGACGTAACAGTGACAGGCTGGAGTTTGCGTAATCAGCAATATCAAAACTGCTGAAAACAGAGAAAAAGATGTGGGCCACGGGGCAGTTGTATTTTGCTGAATGTGAAACGAGAATAGATCCTGATAAAGGAAAGAAGACAGAAGGGAATTTTAGAGCAAATTATTTCTAATGATCCTATCTAGTCAAGTTTTCAATGTGCTGGTTTCCAGCACCCTCGCTGTGCCCTGTAGTTAGCTAGCAAATACTAGCTAACAGCTGGCTTTCACCCATCCCCTTCCAAGTATGAGAACTGAAAGCCACTGCTATTAATTTGGTTTGGCAAGTCTGCAAGAATGTGTTTGTCCGAATACTGGCTCTGCTGCTCTATTTTTTGTATGATCTTCAAAAATCCCTTGATTCCTCTGCTTCCTGATTCTATAAATGACCTTAATGAATGCATTGCTATCAGGCAGGAGTACTGTGAAAATTTGCGTTGGTAAAGTACTGTGAAGATGTGAAGTGCAATAAACTATTGAGTATTGTGACTACACGATATGTTACCCTGGTTATTTGGTTGGTCTCTCTCTTTCCTCCCTCTTTGCTTTTTTTAACCTAAATCCTCGTTCTTCATTAGTTAAGTACTTTGTCATTGTAGACAATTTTCAAAGCACAATTAAAGGTATTAAATAATTTGAGCTGAAGTACTTTTGAGATTCAATAAGAATCAATTTGTTGCTCAGCTTAATACATTTCTTTCATCAGACATACTGTTGTGTAATAGGTTAGACAACAGACATACTCTGGTGTAATAGGTTAGACTTATAAAACTAACAAAAGATAGATGGACTCCCCAAAGGCCAGCCCGTCTCGTGTAGTGTTGTTATGTCCATCCGCTGTGGAGAACTGGCTATGTAATGTGAATTGTGATAAAATAAAATGTCGTGCCGAAAATACTTTTCCATTAAGTGGTTTATAAGTTGTTAAGAAATCATGAGCAAATTTTACAATCCTACTGTCTGGGAAAGGAGGAATCAAGGGAATTTTTGGGGCTTTATCCTTTTTATAGTTTGTCTTTTGTTAGTATCCTTCCAATACTATAATCAAGTTCATGCCACTTTGCTTTGCTAGAATAAAGCTAGTGTCTTTCATTTTGGGCTCCTCTAGAATTCTAAAGTAAAATATTTAATAGCTGCCCAATCAGGAATGTTTTTCGCTTCTTCGGTGGCAAATCCAAATACAGTGGGGTTGAAAGCAAATCCATCAGGACTTCTTGATGTTGGTGCTTCCCATCAGTCTGTTTCCATGGTGGTGTCAGGTCCTAGAGGTAAAGGAGATGTACCCTAACAGGCATTATTCACAGCCCCTTTTGACTAGGTACAGCCCATTACTTGAAGTAAGAAAATCCCTGTTGTCCCAGACCACATCTCCTTTCTTTAACAAGTCAAGGTGATAGTGGTTATTCTTTCTGGGGTGCCGGTTCCAGACTGCCTTCTGTCAATAGGTCAGGTTTTTTGTTCTTCCAAGACCTGAATATTAGCTCAGTTCTATGTATGCAAAAGGGGTGTTTTTCTGAAATTGGAGTTGAGAAATGCCACCAAAAGAAAAGTTTTCTTTTGCTTGTACGTTGATGCTGAGAACTATTAACATTCGTTATTTATAAGTTTTACTCTTGGTATTACTGATGTCTGGTGGAGATGGTATGACTGAAATATTAAGTGGTTATAAACTTAGAAGAGATTGTAGGGGGGTAGTGGTGGAAGGAGCGGGACTTGCATAAATGTTAAATCAACTTTATCCAAGTCATTGAATCATGAATGCCTATGACTTTATATCCAAATTGAAGAAGTATACTTTGATATTGTTACAGGGTTTTCAAATCACATGTGAAGTTAGAATAACGAGCTTATCAAGTGCCTTTCTAATACGTGCTGAAGAATAAAAAGCTGTCAACTGAGGAAAGTCGGTTGAGAGATGGGTGATAGCATTCTTATGTTGCTGAAGTTGTAGTATCCTTGAAATATGTGCTATGGAGTGCCTCAAACACAGCAAAAAATGATACTTTACCTCATTTTTGACAGAGAATGAAGAGCTGTAAAGGAGAAGTAGCTTTTACACAGATGATTATGAGTTTATTACAGTAATCCAAATCAGCAACTCGCATGAGTTGTAGTGCATGTATACACGTCACAGAAGGACACGCACAGCTAATATTTTAATAGGGATAGAAGTGAATTTGTGGGAAATGAAATTAACCAGGTGTGAAAGATAATTGCGAAATCGGAATATTTTGTTAGATGCTCCATAACCCACTAGCTTGCAACTGAGCCATTTCACTTACAGAAAGAGCAAAGGCAGCTATAAAAATGTAAAAGAATATATGGTAAATGGAAAGAAGAAGAAAACAGGCAATGAAGACTTAAATTAGAGTCTCAGAAACGGAGACAATTGATTAGATATGCTAAATGTCATGAAAAGAAATGTATGGCCAAAGAGCAAAGGATGATATGAAGTCTAAGTATATGGGGAACAAAAAGAATTCCAGCTATGCTTTCAGCCCGTTCTAAAGGAAGGTGTGTTGATTTCTCTTTCCCCCCCTTATCTGGGGCTAAAAAAAAAGATGATGTTTCATCAATATATCTACTAAAAGTACCAGAATTCGCATCATAGAATGAGCTAGAATTCACTAACAAACTCACATCAAAAAGTCTTAAGAGGGCTGCCTGAGGAGCTGTGCAGCCTACTGACTATTGATCTGTTTAGCTCGTTTCCGAGCACTGGAAGAATTGCCTAAAAGTGAGGAAAGCTAAAGCTGTGTGTTTGTGTGGTGGCTGAAGGTAGAGAGGAACAATCAGTCATTGATCCCTTGTATAGTTTTCGAGTAGTTGATATAGGATTCAATAATAAAGTATTAAAAGGAGTTATAGTAAAAGAAGAAATAATTTTATTGCTAAACAACCAGGAAATAGAGTTAGTTTGAAAGGATCTGTCTCTTCTGACTGGGTTACAAGTTTAGCTGATGCAGGCAATACAGTCGATATAATTGTTTTGATAGAAAATATGACCTGATAATAGCCAGCATTTTGACTATGAAATTAGAATGATATCATTCACCTGGTACATCAAGAAGGGATTAAAACCTGGAAAATTGTCAAGCAGCAATCAGTGTCAGGGAGCTGCCTTGTTGGTTCTTGCAGGCTGTGACATTTGGCATTGTTGTTATTTTCAAAGGAGTTAATAGAAAATAACTGTTAAATCTTGCATGTGACACAAAAGTGAGCAATCGGACAATTGGATAGCGATAGGATGATGCGAAGTCATACATCCAGGACTGAAGCCCTTAGTGGGCTGCAGCGATGAGGAGGACTACTACGATCATTAGCTGTAGAAGCAGAGGGCCTTTCCAGTAGGAAGAGCGGTTATCCTTCATGATTAGCAGTGGTCTCCTTGTTCCTGGAGCACCATGTCAAATCCTGGGGTGATAATTCCAGGAGAGTCTCAACAGGGAATGTTCATCTAATGGGGGCAGAGGACTTAGAGTGGTTTCACAAAATCAAGTATTTTAGTTTAGCAAATCACTCCTAAACTTTCTCCTAACACTGTCTTTTTTTTTTTTTTTTTTTTTTTTCTGGTCCTTTACTAGAGAAGATATCAGAAGGCATCAGTGTAACAATGTGTGGGTTGAGGTTGATCTTCCACTGCTGGCAATTTTGAAATCAGGATCTTCTTCCTTTTTTTCTTTTTTCTTTTTTCTTTTTTTTTTTCCCTGAAGATCAGCATTAAATTCTGTTTGAACATTAGCCTAACTGTCTTCAAACCATGTTTCTATACTCCAACTCTCATCTGTGTTATTTGGGAGAGCAAACTATGCATTAACAGTGGTACCCTCTACCTTTTATATCAATGTGAGCCTCCCAGACCCCAAAACCAGCAATTCATTTTGTCTGAACAAAATAAGGTTCAGAATTACGCCTAAAGGTGAAATCACATGAATAGTAAACTGCTAGCTTCTGTTCTTTTGTCACCAAAACATAAAAATGCCCTTTCTTTTGACTTTATAAAGTCAAGCTATTACAATTCTGTTTGTGCTCTCTTGTTTCTATGGAAACAGTCAGCCTAATTTTAGGGAATACTCTTCACTCCTATCATTCAGTTAAGCTTTACATAAATCTATGTAGGACCACTGGTGTCTGTTGCACTGGCATCGAGGAAACAAAATGAAGTTGGAGAAAATGTACACATCAGAGATGGAGAATGCAAGTGAAATTTTCCAAAAGGGAAAAAAAAAAACCCAGAAATCCAAGCTGTATGAGGAAGCTCCGTGTTTGATTAAATGTGCTGTCACTGGATTTGTCTGAAATAGTATTAAAGGAAAACAGAGTCTAGCAAGAAGTGGTTCTCATTGAACTCAGATATGTGGCAGACCTCTTGCTTCTGGATATTTAAATTGTAAAATAATTGATATATACAGTGTCACATGCACATACGGAAATGAAGTAAAAAAGCAAATTGGAAGAGAGAGGCAGTGCCGTTCAGTCTCCAAAGGCTAGATAACTTCATCGGTGTTTATAAAGATGAAGTTACCTGAATAATATAACTTATGAAACCTCACCTATAAAGGCCATGCCACCTGTACTAAGCTATAGTGCCAGTATGTGGCATACAATATGCTGAGGGTTAAAAATGAGGGGAAATGTCGTATCTCGTCTCAACTGTCAAGGGAGTATCAGCGATGGAATGGAACCATCTAATCCATAGTCAAAACCAGGAGCAAGATCTCTGCTTCTGCCAAAACTGAAATGGGGACTGTTAGTATCGGGGGCTGTCAGAATTTGCTCAGGAAAATGGTGCTTCCATTAGGGAGACGTGAGAGAGGTTTAAGAATTCCAGCTTTAAGAATGGCTGCGTCCCAGGATTTAGATCAAATAACAGCTCTACAAATATTTCTGCATGCTGTAGCACTACTGACGAAACCCAGGACGTAGCATTAGGAAGTGCATGGAATGTGTCTATAACCTCAAGTTCTTAGTATCGAGAGCAAAAAAATCTGTATTATTGAATCTAAAAGGAACGTATATAATCTGCACAAAATTAGCTTCAAGGAGATTCAGTGTAACTGAGAGAGTAAAGAGTAACTGAGCCAATTATTGAATCTGGTAATAGCAGGGGGCCTAAAGAAATCAGTGCGTGCATATGCGCTTGTTGTTTTTGGTTCATGGCTGAGCCCCAAACAGCTCTCGGCAGCCCTGAGTGTACTCACTTAGGTTGACTTATCGCAGGCAGTAAACAAATGCTCATCTAAAGCACTGCATGTCTGTGTGCAATTATATTAACAAAGCTCCTTCTTCAATTACTTCTCTAACAACAATAAACGACTGTAGAACATAAAATCACAGACAATGTATTGTTAATTATCACGTGCTTAACCTAATGACATTATTGTAGAACTAGCTGTGTTTATCCTCTCTCTTGTTCTCTTATTTTTAATTGTATTATGAACCAAGAGGAATTTTAATGAATTGAATGTTTTCGGTTTTGTTTTCTTTTGGCTTTGGCCTTGGAATGTTATTCTAGATGTTTGAATATCCATGAATGGCAAGCATATTATATCATAAGGAAAATAGCATTATAGAACATGCAGATGGAAAAGGCTCTTCACAGGAAAAGTAGTGCTGCTTCAGTTAAATTTGCTAACGAGGAATCTGGGATAACTTTTACAATATGCTTTGCCGAGTTAAATTAGATCCCAAAATACATGTACCAAATTATTCTTTTCCTTGAATCGATGTGAACACAGTGTCTTGTTTAAATTTACATTCCATAAACTGAGTAGTTTTAAAATATTCTAGCTAGAGATTAATTTACTGTTAACGTTTTAGGTGGGAATATGTCAGACTTCCCATTCTTGGGAGTTACTTGAACAGTTGGAAGAGTAGTTCCCATTTAACAGGAATCTGGGGTGTTTTAAATGTTTCTCCATGTATTCCTGGAAGATGCCAAAATACTTTGAGTGAAATGTGACAATCTCTCCTAGTAGGAGCAGACATAAAATTTTCTAAAAGATAAAATTATCTGAAAATATAAACCATTTAGAACTTCATCTATTCCCTACTCTGAATAGGGTTTTTGTAAGTAACTTTTGCATGTTCCAAATTGTTATAATAAGGCCTGCCATACCCAGCTTAGAGATTCATCTGGCTTGCACAGAGACATGAAGCAGCATTTGTGCCCTGACCATGGTAGCGTCTTCACGTCTACATTAAGTCAATATATATTAAATTGCTTCTAGAAATCCCAAATAACTTTTTTTTTTTAAATTAATTTTTAGTAGTTCTCCTGTTTCTAGCTGTATATGTCTGGTTTAAAATTAATTTTTAGCAGTTGTCCTGTTTCTAGCTGTATATGTCTGGTGGCCACGAGTCTCTTCCTCCTTTCTGCTTGTGCTCTAGCAAACACAATTTTTCTGTTGTGGTGCTTTAATTCGTGACTTGTGAAATACATCTTGTTAGAAGCAGGAAAAGCTACCCCCAGAAGAGTGCAGTTGGTGGCAGTGCAAGAAAGACAAAGGAACTGGCAGCAGAACAACACCCTGCTGGGAAAGCATCTGTGCTTTAAAGAGTAGCGTGGGGAGGGAAGAGAGAGCAGCACGTGAGGTAGAAGCTGTAGCTCCTGACTTATACCTCACACAAGGTCAAGATAATAAATTAAAACACTATTAATGGTTGTAGTTCATTGACTCAGTTCTGTTATTTTTCCTATTTTGACAGGGTTAGTAGGAACTGATTCTTTCTAGAGGCTGCCAGAGATGCACTCAGGCTCAGATGCTCGGAGAAGTCTTTAGCCCATATGCTGAAGAGCCTAACTTGTGTCCTGACCTACCCTGTGTTGCCTTCTGTTGCTCTTCTGACCAGTCTCATTAAGTCATACCCCTCTCTGAAGTATATATAACTCTCAGCAAGACATAGCTGGATGTTTGATCTACTCTGGTGCCTTTATTCCTTTTGATGCTTCCTGACAACATGCACAGAAGCTGCTTCCTCTAAACTGATGTCTATATTTGCTAAAAGAGGCAGGGTTGTTTACTTTTTGTCTTTAAGCTTGTATTGTGTGTGGTGGGTTACAGGGGGAGAAGGCTTACATGGCTTTGCAAGCTCTTGGTTTCCCAAAGAGCACCTTGCCGGGTAAAGCTCTGGAGAGAGCCCTGGTCTTTCTCCGACGGCTGTGATGATGGTCTCAAGCACCATGGTACGGTACGTTAAAAGAAAACCTTCTTAAGCATCCCAGATAGTTATGAAAAGTCCAACGTGGAGTGCGGCCCCATTTGTGCTGTCAGTTGTACAAGTAAAAGCCAGGAATGGAAACCATTATGGAAAGCAGAAAAGAGCCCTGTGTTTTTTTTCTCTGTCATACAGAGGTGTTCCATGGAAAGACTGTTCCACAGCTTCCGCCCACCTTCCTCAGCCTGGTACTTTGGCTCCTGCAAAAAACACCAAACAAAACCAACCCAACCCCCCCCAAACAGAGCGTGGAAATCCCTGCTGAGCTGTCCTTAGTTACAGAATGCTTTGCAAATAATTTTTAAAATTTTTTTCTGAAAATACGTTCTGGTGAACAGTAACTTTAAAAATTTATAATGTCATTAGATAGGAGATAAATATTTTGCATAGCTCTGAAAAGTCTTTGATTTGTTTTTTTTTGTTGCTGTCGGTTTTTTGGGTTTTTTTGGTGGTGGTGGTTGATGAAATGAAGGCTACAGAAACCCTGCAGTTAATTGCAGTTCTCTGTCTGCATCATTTTTCTCTAATACAGAGCCCAGGATGAAAAGCAAGTGGGCTACACAAGAAATGTGACTGCTGTGTAGAGTGCTTAAAATATTTACTTCTGAAGTACTTTTACAAAATGGAGGAAATAACACAGAGAAAATCCTTTTCCTGTCTGTAACAGCAGAATTGTAATTACATTTAATTCTACTATTCATTGGCTGATGGGCAACTTACAAGTACATTAGATTCACTTTTAGTAAATTTGATTTGCTTCAAAATCACTAACTCTACAGCAAAATCTAACTCACTATTTATTTTTTATTTTTTGAGGAACTCCCCATCGTTTTATTTGGTATCCTTATTTTGAGAACAGACTAGAAAGCAACTTGTCAAGATGAACTGGCTGAATTTCTCGGTAGGTGAAAAGGAACCTTTGCAAAAGGAATGGATTATCTGTAAGGTGTAGGCATGTGACTGAATGTCATAACATCACAGGAGCAGAACAAGTCACTGATCTTTAGCTACGCTAGTAAATGTAGGTATAATAAATGACCATATATTTGTTTTCTTAGTTTTGATGCTGTATCTTAGGAACACGTAGTATTTTAAATTTGTTCCACGCACGGTTAAATCTTTATGGTTACATGTAACAAGCGTACGCTAACCCATAAGTATAAGCGAATGAATAATTTAGGTGAAACCTAGCTGTTAATATAATTCTTCAGAGAAGAAAAAGTGGTGAAACCTGGTGATAATTTAAGTTTGTAGGCTCTGTTTGGCTTTAGTCAACAGAAAATTGGTTTATGATCAGAACTGAATTCAGAAGATTTTCCTCTTATACAAGAAAGCGAAAATAGCCCTTCAATTTCATTTAAAAAACCCAGATTTCTTCTGTTATCTAACCTGACAATGGAAAAATCCAGATCTCCTGTATATTCTTATACCTAGCAATAGTAAATCTAGAGCAAAATTAAAGGCCCAAACCTACATCATAAAGGCAATTTTCCTTGTTTGTTTAACAAGTGCATGGTTAAATTCAAAGTTATGACATTTATGTATAAAAATACTAGACCATTTTACTTTACTGTATTTTCCCAATAAATTGCGCTGCAGCTTTCACCATACTTTTAATGTTTTCAGCAGAATAGTGCAATAAATTTTACAAAAAGAAACATTGTGTACCAAACTCAAAGCGTGAAACGGAGTAACATTAGACTAGACAAGAATGCCTGGCATCGAATGACACGATCACTCTCTTAGCGGCATGGTTCACAGTCGCTCTTAGCGGGCTTACAGACCTAAGAGTATTTCTGTGTTAGCTGGAGAAGTTTCGTAGTAAACTCTGTTAAGAATCAGGAAAACTGTTTGCAGAACAAGCATCTTGCCACGTTTGTAATACTTCAGTGTTGTGGTTTAACCCGGCAGGCAGCTAACCCCCAGACAGCCATTTGCTCACTCCCCCCCCCGCAGTAAGATGGGGGAGAGAATTGGGGGGGGGGGGGGGGGAAGGTAAATTTGGATTGAGATAAAGACAGTTTAATAGGACAGAAAAGGAAGGGAAAATAATAATAATAATGATAAAAGAATATACAAAGTAAGTGATGCACAATGCAGTTGCTCACCACCCGCCGACCGATGCCCAGCCAGTCCCCCAGCAGCGGTCGCCGACCCCCGGCCAACTCCCCCCAGTTTCTGTACTGAGCATGACGTCCCATGGTATGGAATGTCCCTTTGGCCAGTTGGGGTCAGCTGTCCTGGCTGTGCCCCCTCCCGGCTTCTTGTGCACCTCCAGCCTTCTCAGTCAGCAGAGCATGGGAAGCTGAAAAGTCCTTGACTAGTGTAAGCACTACTTTAGCAACAACTAAAACATCGGTGTGTTATCAACCTTATTCTCACCCTAAATCCAAAACACAGCACTGTACCAGCTACTGGGAAGGAAATTAACTCTAGGTAGTTCTTATGGAAGACAATCAGATAATCCTGACAGATTTTTAGTTGCCATAAAAGAAAAAAAAAAGGTAGTTCTTATGGAACTATTTGTATATTTACTGTGAAGCTCACAGCTTACAATGGAACAGTTTATAAACTTACAAAAATAAGAGATGCAGGAGAAGGCTGGCCTGTTCCTTACGTGGAAAGCTAGAACTCAGCATGTCAGGTCTGAATAGCTTGCTATTATTTTCTTTGCAATTCTAAAAGGATTGCAAAAGTGAAAAATTTACAATGCCTTTCCAAAGAACAGAATGATGGGTTATTATTTTACTCTACTTGCATTGTCGCTGAGCCCTCATCATAACGCTCAGGGAGTTGACGGACTGATGCTGAGATGGTACAGACCCACAGCTTCTCCACAAGGCTCCCAGCTTTGGTGTCAAACAGAATGTAAATATGCCCAGCTTTGACATTTTACGCTGCACAACTGAAGGACTGCAACTCAGAAGACATCCTGCTTTTTTTTCTGCTGGGGGGTTAAGAAGATGTATGCTTCTGAGAAATATTTTAGGGTAATTTCCTTATACCTGAACGTGGGCTGGTATTTGCAAGCCTGAAGTATTGCTGTCTGTGCTGCCCTTGCCCTGTACATACCAAGGTAAATAATACATGCAAGATATTACGTCGTCACGATTTGAAAGGCTCTCCTCTAAAGAAGAAGTGCTGTTGGGTGACATCTTCCAAGCTATCAATTCTCTGTCTATTAAACCAAAACATTTTAATACATGTCTTTCTCGTCTTTGCAGGTAAATAAACACATACTTTTTAATTCTGCTTCAGTAATGTAGCTATTCTGTAACAAATTAATAGAGCGGCAAAACAAAGAGCCGTAGTAACCGCGGTGTCCCTTACAGCTAATATCCCAGCAAGATTTGTTTTTAGCTAGGAGGTTGGCATTCAGCTTTCATCACAGTCGTCCTGTTGCTGCAGGGATGTTTTGCATATGTTGTGTGGAAAGCTGACATGTAGAGAGGCCAGCTTCTACGTTGCCTTTCAGCTATCTTCTTAGTCTGTGGAGAAAACAGACGCATTTTTAATCCTTTTTAACTATTCATTGCAAAGTGACAGTGTGTATTATGTAGGTGAAAGGGAGGACAAAGCCTTTATATATTTACTTAGCTTTCTTGGGATTTTTTTTTTTTAATAACTACGATAAGGCTGCTGATTTTTGGCAGTCTTTATCATTTAAAATATTTTCAAAGCGCACTCTCCAGTTCCCTGCATCAAATCAAATAGAACTGATTGACAATGTGTTACGGAAATTGTTCGAGAACCCTATTGTGTGCTGGAGTGAGTGTGCGTGTAATCTATATTTACCACAAAGGAAGGGGAATATGCACACGTTTAGCTAATTTATGTCTTTCGTGAACATCTAATGAATGTTTTTTTTACTTCAACAGTAAATCTTGATTTCATATTTCTCACTTACATGGTACAGGTGATTTCTGCCCTGTAACCATCTCCACTGCTAAGTGGGTTTTGTACAGAGAGCTGGCTTCCAAATTGTTGGACAATTTCATGCAAGAGTGTGAAGTTCTAATCCTCTTAATTTGCTTTTGAGAATGGAGACACTATTTCATATACATCTTTTGTTTTGGAAAGACTAGTTTATCTCAGAAAATCCTTCTCACTGGATAGACCTTAGAGGATAGAGCTAGACAGATAATGCAAAGTGCTGTCCCTGGGTCACCAGCCAGTCATAGATCTTAAGAAGAGGTTCTACTACAGTCCTCCGAAATGCACTTCACTTCAAAAACACTATGTCAAAGTGAATCAGAAAGAAGCAAAAACATTTTCAGGGTTTATTTTACATGAAATATTGGAAAACTCGAAATGTATGGATTTGGCTAATAAATAAAGTATTGAGAAAAAATATTGAGATAAGATTCCATAAAGTATTTATTGAAGGAAATTGAAATCTGCATCTGAGGAAAAAGTCACTGGAAAAAAAAAAAGTTCTGAATTTTTTTGTCTGTTACAGCACCCATGTCCAGGCCTTTCACTGCTCCACCATATGACCACGGCTAAACTATTCTGTGTTGAGGCTTCCACCTTAGCTCTCTTCTGGTCATCACAGTTTGCACATGGAGGTTCTTCAGGCTCTGCTGGGAGATCATTAGGAAAACTTTTGGAAATATTCTTTGTTTCTCCTACTAATGGAATAGGCACCCGGTAATCAAAGAGAAAAGTTCCTCAACTTAATGCTTTAGCGTGCTGCTAATGACTTTAAATTAAGAGGCTGTGATTTCTGAATTCTTTTGAGGAAATTAAATTTTGGCAGTTTTTTACTTAAAAATTATTTGTTCTGTTAAATTACATTTTTTATATCTGTGGTCAGTGATACAAAAAATAACATATTGAGATCCGCAAACTAGGTGTGCCTTGTTCTAAAGCCAGGTTGTAGACATTATACTGTGTTATACTGAAAGTCATCTCAGGCCTTCTCTCTCTTCTTCCATGCTCTCATACAGTTAAGGACAGAGTTGGCCCCTTTTTGAAGTAGAGCGCTATGTAAAGGTAGAAAGCAAAACCCTTAGTTGCCTGGAAGCCCTACTAGTTTAGTTTTTTGGGTTAATTTTGGTTTTGGGTTCCCCCCTTTGTCATTTATGAGTTGAGTTTCATTTGGACAAGGGAAAAACTCAACTTCAGTGATGTTACCGTCGTGAAAAATAGATTAGGGTTTCAGAATGAAACGTGACGTGAAGGAAAAGGGGAAAAGTTCTTTTTACCAGATTCCCTTTATGAAAGATAAATTTGCTTGAAAGAGAAATTCTGATTAGGAAAGTATCTGTGATGTTTTTCCAAAGAAAATCACAAGTGATGCCTATCGAAAAAAGTGCTATGTAGGTGCAGTGATATTTTACAAAAATAACAACTGAAGTAAGATTTCTTAGTATATGACAAGGCTGGGACCAACAGAGAAGTTTTTAGGTTCTGGTTTCAGGATGTGTGTATGTGTACATGCATATACGTGTGAGAGAGACAAACATTAATGGATTTTAAAGTATGCATTCACATTTCTATTTGGTTATAACTGAAAAGAAGAGTAACACTAGCCCAGGATCTATACGCTTCATTAAACTAGTGTTAAGCTGCTTTTTGCAAATCATGGACTTTATTAATTTCTATTTGTACAGCTACAAACAACTGAAGTATGCAAAAACTATTATTCCTGTTCATGTATTCCTTTTGATTCAACACAAGAACACACAGGCGTGTTTCCATAGCTAAAGAAAACTGTTTACTTGCTACAAGAGTAGCAGAATCTTGTCTGGTGCAGGACAAACAAATTTCACCATTTCCTATTGCCAGCGTGTTGAGACATGGAAATATCCAAATTGGACAGAATCTTGTGGTGCAGGACAAACAAATTTCACCATTTCCTATTGCCAGCGTGTTGAGACATGGAAATATATAAATTGGAGGTTTTTTTATATTGTATCATCTAAGAATACCTCATATGTTTGCTGGAACAGGCATGAGATGGGAAAACGTCAGTAATTTTAGAATACTATATCTTAAATAATTCTTTTCTCCAAAGGGTCAAAACCACAAAATGTTTCAAGGAAAGAGCTTTCCAGAAGAAAGCCAGCTGCATTCCTATTTGTTTTGAGAAGAGTGGGGAAAAATGATGTGGCACTGACTCTACGAATTTATGGAGGAGGAAAAGCAGAAAGCCTCTTTAATGTATCTTCTGAAAGCTGGAGAAAAGCCAAATGGGATTCTCGGCTACTTTTGGTTATGAGTCAAAGGCCCTAAGCCTTTGACAGTTGGGCTAGAGAGAAAAACGTGAGCTTGTCACTGGTTGGCAATAAAGGAAAAAATGGGAGAAGGATCCATTCTTTACCAAATGTGTGGGTGGGTGAAGGTGAATCTCGCCGTTCATCTTCACAGCAGGCCATAGAATGCCATTAGCATACTTCTCATCAGCGAGTGGGTTTTGTAGATGAAGAACAGATTTATTTCTTTTTCTCTGAAGAGCGTGGTTGAGCGAAGACTTACACACACACAAAAATCTTATTTTTGTTTGCTAATGTAAACAAAGAAGAAAAGAAGAGGGGCAAGGCAGGACTGTAGATAGAGTCAGCATTTTAAATTAAATTACTCTCCCTCTGCTTCACTCCCCCCAGCGCTCTGGCACGACAGCTGACAATAAGCGTTTTCTAAAGTCAGTCTATCAAAACACTTAATATCTGCAACAGCACTGTCAGTGCTGGAATACGTCTGTGCAGTGAGGTTTAAGCAAAACAACATGTCTTAGCCCAGCAGAGCTGCAAGCTGCAGCCAGCTCGCGCACGGGCCCCTTCAGGTTGGGCTCCAGCAGCTCTCCAGCCTCTCTCCCCCTTTTCCACGGGGGAAAGTGCTGTCCTGCAGCTGGAGGTGCAAAGAGAAAAATGTGCAAAAGGCCTATCCGAGCTAGCCCGAAGCTGGCTGTTTCAGATGGCCCCGCCAGCGAGTGGCGGTGGGCAGCACGTGTGCGGCTGGGTGGTGCCGTGTGAGGCTGGCAGGGCTCTTCAGTACTCGCTTGTGTGACTGCTCGTTCTGCAATTTAGGCTGCCACATTGATGTGCTGGGTTACCCGGGTTAGACTCAGCGTATTCTTTTGCCGTTGTACCTCTCTTGTTCTGTATGCGTGGGCTTTATTTCTTATTCAAAATAATTGTACGCTGGTGTGTTGTACTTCAAATACGGGTCTGAAGTTATAGCCATGAAATACGGCGTTTGTTCCTTGGGTGAATCAGTAGAGCTTGTTGTCTCGAAATACTTGGTTATTTTATACAAGTGATAAAATGAGTGAAAAAAGGCATGTGTGCTAATTTGAAAGCTGTATGTAATAGCTGAAGTCAGGAAGTCCATAGGGTTTCTCCATGTAGTAAACTTTTATGAAAGTCAACAGTAGATTTACCCGGAAAAGAAGTGAATAGGAAATGTAGGGTTTGACCAAAGCAATGTTATTAACAATAATCTTATTACTGATAATTTTATTAATCTTAACAAGCTTTTATTAACACAGTATTTAAGTGAATGTTCACTTACTAGTTTTGACTTCTGTTGCCCATTTCCCGTGTTCTGGAATTGTTTTCCACATGTGTGGTTGCTACCTGCAGTCATTTGCCTTAAAATGGACTGAGTGGGTAACCGGGGTTCACGCAAGAGAGACGCAGTCCCCACAGAGCTCTTGGGTGTTCTGTCTTCTCCCTTCCTATTCCTTCTGCTGAAGCAGAGGGGCTCTGTGTTCTGTCACAGAACTACTACTTTTTTTATAAGCTCTACGTAGGCACCAGAAGGACACAAGAATTGCCCTAATTGCTCATCATTTGTGTCTTGGAAGAATTTAATATCTTGCTGCAAACATGAGCATTTGGAAAAAAAGAAAGCTTTTGCTATTCTTCTCTTTTTTCCCTTTTTTTTTCTTTTTTCTTTACCTATTTCAAATATTCATCCTTCATCTCATCAGTTAAAGCTCTTTGGGAAATGCCCTGAGTTTGCTCCCTGGTGGAGAAATCGTCAGAGTGTGTTCATGTTAAATGAAGATTAGAATTTTGCAGCTGACTGAACATGAGAGCAAATTCACTATTCATATTAATTAGCTACAATTTTCCCAAACCAATTTCACAGAAATTGATCCTAAACCTACACAATAATATGCATGTCTTTAAACCTCTATAGAGTTGTACTGATAAATATTTTAGAAGGAAAATCTTAAAAGGTGTTTAACATCAACACTAACACCCTTCTTGCATGCACAATAGAAACAGCAATAAATTCCAAGGTGTGTCTATGAGTTAGGTTGAGCAGATTCATTGTGCAGATTTTAGGAAAAAAAGAACTCTGAGCTTTAAATTGTCCAGTATTCTCTTAATTCTGCTCCAGCTGAAGTCAGTGAACCTAACTGAGCTGCCAGCACGATTAGGGGGAGTTGAATTAAGCCTGTCTGCTGGCAGCTCTAGCTAGGAAAGGGAAATGGTCTGCATAAATGGAGTAAGAACTCGGGAGAAGTCCTTTCTTTGCCAGTCTTTTCAGATACTGTGATCTACTATTTCAACCGTGGAAGAGAGAGGTCACTTCTAAAGGGTGACAGAGTATATCTTAGTAAATGGGCAAAAAATGTAATTGCACACACCATCAAAGTCAGCAGATAAAATAGCTGAAGTGCTCTGTACCTGCTGATGTGGAAGATGAGAAATGGAGAGTTTCAAAGTAAGAGGGAGGCTAACGGGGATGTGTAAAGACTGTTACTGCTGTGCTGGTCGCCGTATTTGCCATGAGGAAAACCGCTGGCTGTTCTGGGCCTTGTGTTAGAATATGATCTGCTTACCAGTTGCGATGAGGGACCTACGCATTTAGCCTGAGCTTGGGTGATAGAGTTAACTTTATGTGTGAGTGTACCCATTTTATGAAAGGCCCTTCCTTGCTTCAGACTCCTTCTGATACTTGATTTCTTCCTGCTATTTTACCTTGCTGTTTAGTACTCCCGTTGCTGGCTGCCAGTTGAAGAGAAGCAGCCATCTGACCGGGCTGTGCTGGTGAAGGGCTTGGCTGTTTCTCTGCCATCACTTCTAACACCTTTTTACTGCTTGATTTTCTCCCTGTTTCTTTATCTCAGATTATTGAGAGCGATCAGGAAGATGTTTATCTTCTTCTCTCCCACTATCACTGAAGGATTCCTTTAGTTTTAGAGAGAGGTATATCTGAAAACAAAATAAAAAACCCCATACATGCGTTCGTGGCTAGTTTCTCTTGATTGTTACATTAATGAACATTCAAAGCAATAGCAGTAAATGACTAGGAATTACAACTACCTCCCAGGTTTTTTGCACTTCTAGTACTAAATCAGTACTCAATATAACTGTAAATCAGCCAATCACTGAAAGCTGCAGGAGAAAGGGGCTGATAGAACTCCAGAACAGAGGATGTTAGGGCACCAGTGTTTTCCTATTTATTTTTGCACAATCACAAAAGAACAGGCATTTTAGATAGTCAAAGAATACATGCCATTGATTCAGCTTTTTTTCTTTTCCACCCATATTTTTGACTTGCCGTTCTTCTGCCAGTAGGTCAATTGCATAAGTTGAAAGGCAGTTTTATTGAATGTTACTCTTCTCTCTAGTAGAGGCTATCCCCTACTTGAAACAGAAGGCTTGTGCTTCCACGTGACTGTGGCAGAATCCTTGTGCGTGGCGCTTTTTTTTTAACCATTAGCTTTGTCATATTCTCACTCATAAATCACCCAGGGGGTACGGGAGAAAGAAATGTGTCGATACAGTCATCCTTACATAGTGCAACATGAATTTGGCTTTCCGATAGTGCAAATATATGTATTCCCCAGGAATTGTTCTGCTCCTCATTAGGACTCGGTCATTTCCAGTTACAAAGACATTGTTTCTGTGCTTTGGACCTAGTAAGTTCTGGTGGTCTGAATTATGTTTCTCCGCTGATGCCTCGTTGTTTTGTCTAGGGGAATGAGTAATGCTGTCATCCCAGTTAGCTGGGGAAGAAGCTTAGGTCTGATATTCAGTTTTTGACACCTGATCAGATAAATCAGTTCAGAACAACTGAGATACTGCCTGCTGGGCCAGGGCTGCAGAAGCTGCTTCTATTTTAAGAAGATACACAGTACATTTAGCATACTGATGGCAGCACTGCAACTGGCGGTAAGTCAAGTGATCTTTCCTAGGAAAAGTGGTTTCAGGTGTCTGAAACCAGCACACCTATGTTCTTGTTGGCTTTTTTTACACATAAAATGATAGGGAAAAGTTAAACTGAAGTTGTAAAGTTAAGGCAGGTCACAGGGATCCCTCTTTTTGTGTGTGTGTGAGCTAAACAGTAACCCCTTGTGGTATTAACCTTCTAAAGCTACAGCGAGCAGGTCTGATGTTCATGCTGTATTGGCATCTAATATCGCATCTGCTGTAAGAGGCTAACAAAGTGGCATTAAATGCTGCCAGTTTTTCCAGACACCCTTTTGCTTCTCTGTAATGTTAGCAGGGTTGTTGTGCACATACATTGATGCTTTTAGCTAACACCGTGTACACTGTATGGGGAAAACAAAAAAACCTTGGGTTTTGCTGTAACTTTTTTTCCTGATGGAGTACAAGAATGTTGCGGGTCTTCTAACGTGCTACCCGATGTCTTGAACAAACAGACTGAGTTTGTTAATGAACTTGCATAGGACCAACTGATTATTCTAGTGTTAATTAGACCTCCACTTTCTCACATGCTAATTGCAGGGTCAAATTGGGTAACTCAGCTGCCTGAACCTCTGATTTACTAGGATTTTGTAGGATTTAGGGCAACCTAGATTTAAATAGCCAAATGACACTTGTAGCTGCAGATAGCCCAGGCAGGAGGCGGCAATCGTTGTATAGCAATGGTGAGCATGAAGAAAAAAAATCCCTCCCATCATCAACATTCAGAGTTGTCCCCGAGTTGAAGGGAGGGATATGGTTTGCAACTTGGGTATACTTTGTCATTTCCTGAAAAAAACCAAACCACAACTAGTTACAGTAGGACAGGAGAAAGGCAGATAAAACCCCAGGCAGGGTGGGAGGGAATAATCAGGACTCTAGTTTGTCTTCATGCAAGAGTATCTACAGAAAAGGTATTTGGTCTGATGTTCTCTCTGAAGGCCAAACTGTGGCACCTCAAAGAGAAACTTGCGCAACTTTTAGAAATCTTTCTGTCTCCGGGTGCTTTGAGGGAGAGGCTGGCATGTAAATGTTTTGATATTTTTATCTACTTTGGAAGCAAAAATTATGAATGTATCTACAGGTGGGAAATCATTGTTGCATTCATCTCTTGGCACATACTGTCTATGACACTCAGAGCATGCAATATTTGTGTATTGATGAGCTCTGCTGTTAAAAATATGTTGAAGACAAGCTCCAGGTAGATATAGGAAGTAATTTTTCATACAGTAGCTAGAGGAAGGTACTTACGGAGTTTAAGCTGCATGGTGTTTACCAGTGTACTGCTAGTCTGCAGATATGTGAACAAGAAAGTGATGACAGTATTAAATAGGCTTCACCTTAAATCTAACTGAACAGGGCAAGAAGAGCAGAGGTGGTGTATGGTATGAGGTTCCCTGCAGGTGCTCCAAGACCCTAATCTGTTCTCTAATTCATACAATTAGAGAATACAAGAAGACACAGGCATAGGAGAAATGGCAGGTATGAGGAGGGATAGAGGGTAGGAAGGAAGGAAAGAGGATAAGTTTTTTGCAGCAGCTGGATCTTGGATGTGGTAGTGGATGTCCTATTCCTTCAAAAGAGGGACAAAAATGACAGCAGTGGAGAGATCAGCCTTGGGAAGGGAAGGGGAGAGAAAGAAGACGAGAGACACTTTCTACCCCTGCTGCCCTCTCCTATCTCAACAAACAAAACAAACAAAAAACAGTGTTATTTGCTCCCTGGAGCACCAGGGATCTTCCCAGGCCTCCCACCTCTCCCCATCAGACCCTGTTCTGCAGAGCATCCTTGAGGCAGGAAGAAAATCAGTTGTGCTGCCAGGTAAAGAATTGCTAAGTGGGGTTGAGCAACTCAGTGCTGCTACCCCAATTCATCCCAGGTCATGCCTAGGGCGAGCTATTTGCTGCCCACTCCTGCTGCTTTTGCTCCGACCGAAGAAACGAAAGTTTGCCTCCTCTTGTCTCTGCATGGGCTGTTCAGCAAAGGGCTGAGACAGCAATGTGTACCAACTCGGCCGTTCTTCCTGGGAAGGTGCTCACCTCCCCTGCCTAGGAAGGTCTGAGTGTGATTTTGGCACTCCTGTAAGCCTCTAGCAAATTACCGCCTGTCCTCACATCTGAAAGTAAGGAGGGCTGTTTGGTACGGCACTTGTGGTAAAAGCAGAATTTTACTCCATATTTTACGTATGTAACTTCGAACTTCTGCAAAATGTAATTCTTAATTCAGCAAAATATTAGAAAATTCTAGGACCATGTTAATTCTCTGTTCTGCTAACTGAATCTGTCAAATGGGTATTGCAGGTACACTTAAAGCTGCATGTGCTACGCTTCAGTCAAGAGAGAGCAGAAGTGAGACTCAGACCTAAATAAGGAAAGTCATCACTGTTTAGATTGTATGGCCCATTGTAGATCTACTTTAGTGTTGAATTGTATGCTTACAAACCAACTCTCAAATAACCAAGTGCTCAATTAATGATGTGTACTTTTTTGGGGTAATGGTTTGGGCAAATGGTCAAGTTTTTTGGTCCTTAAAATAAGATGGGATGTCAACACATAAAAGTAGAAACAGAAAATAGGGTTTTATCTATTCCAGTAGTGACCTTCTTGTGCAAATCATCTTTCAGAGTTTACCGGGCAGAACCTGAGGTAAAAATACAAAGTTAAGGCCTTGTTACTAAGGTCATTTATATATGCACGTGTTTCAACTGTGCTTATTGTCCTGTGAAAGTGCATTAAAACAGTCGGTAAGATACTTTACATCTCAAAAGATTTTGTTCCGTACTCCTGAAGGGCTGAAGTATTTTTCTCATTAGCAGAATGACTGCCTGGGATGACAGGTGATGCTCACAAGCTTTCGGCCAGCTAATCCTAATGTATTTTCAGGCAGCGAGAAGCATTTGTATAGTATCAATGTGGGACACATGACCAACTCAGCATAGTTTTCCACTTTGTAAGGGTCTCTGGAGTGAACTAATAAGGCTATTACTGCATTATAGCATTTCTGTTCAATAATCTTTGTGAAATTTTGTGATAATATGCTGTTCTGTGTCAAAAGTGAAGTAAGTGGATCAAGTGAAACAATATTGTAAATAAAACTAAAAGCTTAATTCAGGCTGATAAATCAGTAAAGTTTTTATGAACTGATAATCTTTAATTTGTTTTTATCACCTTTTAATTAATTTTTAACTCTTTTCATTTATTTCACTGAAAGCGTTAAAATGTTTACTAGATAGAAATCAGAGAACTTTTCATTTATTTCACTGAAAATGTTAAAATGTTTACTAGATAGAAATCAGAGGAATTGTCAACAGGAAGATGTGAGATTTGTGCCGACTGTGACAAGTTTAGATTTAGCTGGGGGATTGTTACACTTGGAGGCACTGTAGGATGAAATTGTTCTTGCCTCAGTACTCTCAAAGATTAAAGACGGAAATCCCAGCGCTTTAGTATAGTTGCTGTTTTCCTCTTCATATGATGGTAATTACTTGTGAGCATGTAATAGGAGATAGGTCTGAACCAGAACCACAGGTCTGAACTTTGAAAAAGTTTCATCTCGGTCAAAATTTTGTTTCTATTTCAGCTATGCGAAAGGACAGTGAAAGCCATAGTGGCTTCCAGCTTTCTCGTAGAGGTGAAAATGTTGTCTGAATAGATACCCTTGTTCCTGTGTTTGACTTTCGGTCTTGTCCCTGCCAACTCATAGCTGGCACCGCGCCACTCCAGCATGGCATATTATGTGTTTTGTTATCTTCTACTGCTTAGATAAATTTAGAACTTTTTAGGATGTCCCACAGGGTTTCATTGCTGCCTGTTGTTATGAGGTAATGCTGCACTGCTTTCCATCTTTCACGTGGCACAGATTCGTGCCAATTTTTTTCTGAAGAGAATAAGACTTATCAGATCAAATGAGGTGTTGCGAGTGTCTGTGTTCCTCAGAATGCCTACCAGGATTAAGAGCTTAACTTGGATATACAAGTCACTCTACTCAGAAATATTGGTACAAATTAATCCAGAGCTCCTGTATTCTACTATTTTTCCAAGCTGCAGGAGCTTGCTGCCAGGGGCATCCATCTTATTTGAGCTACTTTGGAGCAGAATTTAAAATACAAAGAAAAAAAGAAACAAACAAAAAAATTGTAATAAAATAGGTCATGGAAATATATCAGTTGCAAAGAAAGTGGGACCTGTTAAAAGTCCTGTAGCAATCCTATATAATTTTTTCTTTACTCTTATGGTTACTGATTTCTATGTAGGAACAACAGAATGTTTGATTGCTGTTATCTCCCTTGGTTTTGTTCTACAAATACACTCAAGAGTTTGCTATAATTGAAGTAAAGGGTGCAAGAGCTTTCTACTCTATGTAAGTACCTATGTTTATGTAAACCGAATGACAGTTCAGACATTTAATATTTAATTTCTAACCTCTGAACAAATGTAATGCTGTTTGGAGATCAGCAATGTTTTCTTACCTTAGTAAGCAAATGGTTGTTAGTGTATAAAGGGAGTACTTGACAATGAGGCAAATCATAGAATCATTGAGGTTGGAAAAGACCTCTAAGATCATCGAGTCCAACGTCGACCCAACACCACCATGCCCACTAAACCATGTCCCTAAGTGCCTCATCTACTCGTCTTTTAAATACCTCCAGGGATGGGGACTCCACCACTGCCCTGGGCAGCCTGTTCCAATGTTTAACCACTCTTTCAGTAAAGAAATTTTTCCTCACGTCCAATCTAAACCTCCCCTGGTGCAACTTGAGGCCATTTCCTCTCGTCCTATCGCTTGTTACTTGGGAGAAGAGACCGACCCCCACCTCGCTACAACCTCCTTTCAGGTAGTTGTAGAGAGCGATGAGGTCTCCCCTCAGCCTCCTTTTCTCCAGGCTAAACAACCCCAGTTCCCTCAGCCGCTCCTCATCAGACTTGTTCTCCAGACCCCTCACCAGCCTCGTTGCCCTTCTCTGGACACGCTCCAGCACCTCGACGTCCTTCTTGTAGTGAGGGGCCAAAACTGAACACAGTGAACAAATATTTCTTGGTACTCTTGATTTTTTTTCAGCTTCCTAGGATAACATAGATCAGGGGTTTGGTATAAAATTGCCATGTTTGGTTCACATTGAATTACCCTGTAGATTAGCAGTACGAACAGCTGATTGACGGGGGTACAGTAGTCTATATCACAAGAGTGAAAGTGTATCTTATACAGTATTTCCTATAAAAGCCTGATCAAATGTCCACAAATTACTTACCACATTGTGAAGTCTGCTTAAAACCTCTGTTCTTTGATGATTGTCTCCCATAATGGGGTCAAACACCTTCAACTCTGAGCAGCCGTCTCCTTGGCAAACAGTGATTCTCCTTCAACCGGCAAGTAACTCTACTAATAAGTAACTGCTTAAAGAAGCTGTATTTTTTTACAAAGGAAATCGTATATCCTTAGGAGTACTGGGGGCCGAAACACTAATGGTGTCGGAGAGAATATGGCAAAAACCCAAAACAAAAAACAAACCAGCAGCAGCAAAACAGGTCAAAACTTGAGGGAGCCAAAATTTGATGACGTTCAAACTTAAGATGTTTGTATGAAATTGTTTTACACCTGTGGTACAACACAAATCAAACTTTTACTGTTTTTTTCTGTAGATGAACACGCTTGGTCTTTAATTGAGGAACAGTGTTCCCACTGTGAGTTACACAACTCTTCACTGTTCCTCTCATCCTGCTCAAATACTGATCAGATTAAGTCTTTTCAGAAGAACGTTCCCTCTCAATGGAAAGACAAGTATAAAGAATGTGAATTATACCTGTATTATGCCCCAGTGGAGGGAGGAAAAGAGAAGATGTATGTCATGGGCAAACCAAAGCTTCTTCAAATGTTTTAGAAGTCCTAATGCAGTATTTAAAGGCAGGGTTTCAAGGACTTTTCCAGGAACAGCTATTTGGATAAAGGAACATGCAGGCAAAAAGAGTCCACAGTTTTCAACAGTGCTCATGCAAGGCCACAGCTCTTGCAAATTTTCTTGGACACTCTTTCCATCCAGTGGCAGGCTTTGGGATTTAAACAGTAGAACTAACGAATCAGGAAAAATAAATATGCTGTTTAATGGTACATATATTGACACAGCGGAAAGTTTTGAGGCAGATATCTGCTTCTAATAAAAATAATAAAATGAAATAAACTTGCTGGATTAACAGCAAAAGAAGTAGAAGCAAAAGAAGAAACTTGAAGTGAAATAAAATTATTTGATAGCGATGGCCATTTTATATTTTCACACACTGTGGGAGTTATTAGTCTGAGTGCTTTTTATATTGATATCTCCTTGCATATGTTCAGCCCAGTGAAGAGTGTGCATCTCAGCCCATCTTTCAAGCTGTAATGTGTATTGATTTAGAAAGTGAGATGCAAGAAGACCAAGCAGTAGACTGGGGAGCAGCTGCTGTGTAAGAGGAAAGGTGGGAGAAATCAGAAGAGAGCAAATGAATAGTGAAGTGGAAAACAATCATAGGCGCATTTTGAAATGTTTTAGTCATGGCCTTCTCAGGAACCTGGGCGTTTTCTGAACAGCAGGGAAATGATGGACCAGATGACAAAAACTAAGACCTTCTCAGAAAGGCTCCTTTACCGGATTATAAGATGTAGTGTATCACTGAGCCATTTTCAACTTCATTGAATTTTCCAAACAATTGCCATCTTTTCCCCTGAGAAATATCTTAATTATTTTTAGCCAGTCTGCATCCTAATCTTTAAATATTGTTGCCTTTCTGTGAAACAAAATGGAAAGATACCTGCTGTGTTCAATCTTTTTGTCACCATGAGCTTGAGCTAAAACCCAATAAAGTTAGCCAGTTGATGTGGGGAGACCAGAACCCAGCTGCCTTTCATTTCTAACTTCAGTGACTTTAGTTTTTAAGACTTGGCTGTCTAAGGCAGGTCTGACTAGTTTATTGTTATACCAGCAGCAAGGAAGCTTTGGGCAAAAAACATCTTGAACTCCCTGCACACTTCCATGCTCATGGATGAATATTGTGAGGTAGAAGAAGGTAAAAGATCTTTGCAGTTCAAAGCACAATGCATTTTTGCTCACGGTTATCATGTGATTATGGACTTGCACGAATCAGTCATTCACAGGTATGGTATATATTCAGCCACTCATTTGAAGTTGTAGTGCTACATAGGTTAGGTTCAATGTGTCAGGAAAGCATATATTTCTGTGCATAAATCTGCATATTTCACATTGTATTAATGAGCTTTGTTCTTGCCTTTCACAGATAGTACTGGTGCAGGTGCACATCAGGTGGGATTCCCCAGCATTCTCTAATAGCAGACTGTGTTTTTAGTCAACTGAACGTTTGCCAGACTAGGACTATTAGTGTCCCATCACAGCACCCCCAGGCACGAGTGAGGAAGCTATTGAAGAAGGCAGAGTACCAAAACACTGACTGAAAGCCTTACCACCTAGCTGGGAGATGGAGGTAGGCATGTGTCCTGTTTTCAGCTGGGATACAGTTAATTTCCTTCCCAGTAGCTGGTACAGTGCTGTGTTTTGGATTTAGGATGAGAATAACGTTGATAACACACCGATGTTTTAGTTGTTGCTAAAGTAGTGCTTGCACTAGTCAAGGACTTTTCAGCTTCCCATGCTCTACCGACTGAGAAGGCTGGAGGTGCACAAGAAGCTGGGA
>NW_008796078.1:2033088-2042087 GCF_000699145.1 Aptenodytes forsteri
TTCCCTCCCCCCCCCCGATTCTCTCCCCCATCCCACTGGGGGCCGCGGGGGAGTGAGCGAACGGCTGTGTGGTGTTTAGCTCTGTACTGACTCATGGATGGTGGCAAATGCCCTGTGGGGGTGGTTGCAGCAATGGAAGCAGAGCAACTGGCAGCGCAGAGGCAGACCCGTCTGGGCTGCCGCATTGTGGCAAGATATTGCTGCCCGGGTAGAGACCCTGGTTGTAAAAGTCCGTCACGTAGATGCTCATGTAGCCAAGAGTCGGGCCACTGAGAGAATTGGGGGAAAAAAAGTAAAATTCATGGGTTGAGATAAAGATATTTGGCTTCAATTCAGTTACAGATCCCTGTCAGCAGAAACAACCCATTTCTCTGCACCTAGCTTAGCGTATGCAGAACGTTTCTGTGAGGTCTAGGAGTGTCCACCTGTATAAAGAGAGCTGTTGTCCCTGACTGTGGTCACTTCTGCTCTGACGCGCTTTTACAGAGAGGCAATGTTGATGACCTAAAATGAATTATTTTCCCTTCTTTTCTTTCGGCCAGTGGGTCGACAAATCAGTTATTCCCGCAGCTTTAATTACAGTTCACAGAATGTATATTTTTCAGAAAGTAAAGTTCTTGCCTCAGCCGCCAATTCCCTTTGGGCTTAAGCTTTCAAAGCAAAATTGCCAGTTGTTTGTTCTCTCAAGGCTTTCAAGTTGTTCAACAAAGTATGAAATGACTGGAAAGTAGTAATGAATAAGTGAGCCTTTTGGCTTTTACTCAATCTACCGACATAAAGAAATTTTGGTTCCTGTGTAATTGCTGTACGTAATTAGAAAAATGAGGTTTCACTGCTTTTTCAGTTTCTCTGCTTTAGAACTAGTTTCCTTGATGTGGCTCTACTGTGGACTGGATACTTTGGTTGGTGGGGGCGGGGATGCTGCTGGAATGATTTGTTTTCCAAAGTAGAGAGTAAATCTAATTCTCTGATGCCCATGTTGCAAGATCAGCCAGTCCTTGGCGCGAGTCGGAACAAACTTAGTTTTCCTTGCAGTCAGTAAGGCTGTCAGCAGAGCAAAGGGACGTTCTGGATTCGTTTCCCGGGTTGAGGACAGAGAAGGCGGCAGGAATAGAGACCGCCGCGGTGACTTTGCACCGCACAGGGATTCCTGGATGAGAAAGTCCTTGCGGGGTGGGAGAGGCAGCTGTGGTGGGAACAGCATTCCAGCACGCTACAGCTGTTTCCTTTAATAGCTTCATTCTTCCTGTTTTAATTATTCTAGAACACTGTCAGAAATAATTAGTATTAATAGGTCAGTAGTGGTTTCCACTTAATTAGTTCTGTAAACATTTTTTAAAGAGAACCCAAAGGGATATTTTCCAAACGCAAACAGGAGCGAGAAGAGGCTGTGGTGTAAAGTGGAGCTCCCCTGTAGACCTCACAGGGAATGGAAAGCAAACCTTGGCTGGCCGTGCCCACTGCTAGCCTGGGAGCGTGCCTGGACTGGAGCTGAACCCAAGCCTCCTGCCTCTGTGCAGTGCTTCAGCCTCACTCTGCTCAACACAAAGCTTTCCTGGGGTCGAGCAGTCACTGCACATCTGCTGCGGGCTTCAGCAGGGAGCTGAGACCAGTATAAAGGACTTAGGAGAGTCCCGTGTTGTTCCTGGAGGTGTTCTAGATCAGTTAAAATACATCTCTGTGTATCAGGTAGCGTACTCAAAACTCAGCTGTGTTTGGAAGGGTAGGCTGAGGCTTAATTACTGTTGCTATTTAAATAAGTCAAATGCCAGTAGATTTAAAACATATTGAGAGAAGGGTGGGAATTAATTTTGTCCGTGACACAGCTGACTTTGTACATAACACATGAACTAACAATGGATTCGTATTTTCAACAAGAGCAATCACATATACTCCTCAAGATAATTCTTTTTTAAAGAATGTGAGTTATTTCACTGGATCATTTCTGTACCTGCAGCCTTCTTCCTACTGGGTTTTTGTGGTGCGTCTGTTTAATGAAAGAGCATCAGTTTAGAGAACACTCCTGTTTTTATGACTTTTCTTCTGCTGTGTGTTTGAGGTCTTGTGATATATAACTAGCTACCTAGCAATCATTAATTTCAACGAGAGTGAGAAGCCTAAATCTTCTCCGTCCTTCTCTTATGCTTTCATACAGACAGATATTACAATAACCTTTCTATATTTATGAACACCCTGCCAATACCCTCAAAATCAGAGTTGGCTCTTCTAAGCAAAGGCCCTTAATTGCTTTGTAAATTGCAATAAACTTTGTGCTGAATGCTGAAAAGTAAAGTTGGTGTTCTCAGTTATTTCAAATTGGCCTAGCTAGGAGGGAGCGACTTCAAAATCGAACAAAGAAATTCAGCAAAATTGTTAAGAAAATAACTATCATTGTATATGCACAGGTAAATACCGATGCAATTTTTTTCTGTAAAACTAGAATGCCCATAAATGTTCCGTGGCTGTTTGTACCAGTTTCTTGCTAAATAGTTTTTTGATTAGCCTTATTATGTATTGGGACTGTAGTTTAGTGAAAGTATTCCTGCTGATCTAGTGCGTTTGCATTTATCCAGGCTTTCTATTTGGCTATCTCAGACGATCTCATGGGCATTCATAAATTAACCTCCATAACCCTGAAACTGGTAAGAAGGGATTAGTGCTCCTGTTTCATAACTGTAGGCTGAAATTGGAGCAAGGAGAGAGATGTGCGTTGCAGTTGGTAATCATTTATTGTGTTTCTGGAAGGTATTTGCAGGCTTTGAGACTGCTGAACAAATATATATACAGTAGAGTAGTGAAATTTAGTGGCTTAACAATGACCGAGCATTAAGACAGTGACATTGTCAGGGATAGAATTTGGAAGTCCTGGCTCTCAGGTTAGCACTTTAAACACAGCGGAGTTCTACTTTTCATTGGTTTGGGGCGTTATTCTGACTGGTAATTCAGGGGTTAATCTCTGGGTAACAATTTGCAACTGAGGAATCCTTTTGATTAAAATCCATTAAGAAAGACAGTTGGGAGGAGCTTATAGACAGTCTTTTTAGCGCTGAATTTTTTCAATGCATCTGTGGGGGGGAAAAAAAAGGAGATTAAAACTTCCCACGAGTATAGAAATGGTTTGGCTCCCTAAGTGACATGGATACATTTTACCTTAATTTCTGTGGTACTATGTGTATCACTGCTGTTAATACTCCTCTGTATACACTGGCGTTTTTGTGTAATTTTGGTGCAATATTGTCTTGCATCTAATTTGGATGAGGCATATTGAAACCAGAAACTTATGGGTAAATAAATGGGCTGTTTTTTCTGGTAACAGATGGTCACTTGTGCCAAGTTATTAGCATTGACATGCCTTATACTGTGGAAATCCTCAACTCTGTTTATGCGTGTGGTTAGTGAAGTGTAGCTCCCTTATCTGAGTAGTGCAGATTTAGCCAGAAGAACAGTGATATGCTTCTCTGTCAAATAGTCTTTTTCCTTTTTCTTTCCCTTCGGAAAGGTCTGTCTTTTTGAAATTTAGGAGGCTTTTTTAATTAACGTTGATACCCAGAGAAGGTCTGTTCCATGCACTGCGTGCAGAGACAGGATGGGTTGCCATACGTTCATGGGGCAGCTCCACTGGAATCCCCATGGTGCTGCAGGTCCATCGCAAAATCTAGGACTCTGATCTAGAAAGATATGTTCTGATATGCAGATAAGCCATGCAGATTGTAAGATAAAATTTTAATGCCAGATCTTTTTATTGTTTCCCTAAATAACGTTTTGAGTGGCAAGTCTCTGTATTGAAAGGTTTGGAGTGGATCTTTCTCTTTTTTTTAATCACAAACATTACAAGAGCTGCTGCTCACCATTAGTGCAGCTTTGGTTGCCATGAAATGGCCGAGATGATGCTACACACTGAAGGCAAAAGGCCAGCTGTGGATAGTAGGCATCCCGATATCCTAAATACCGTGGTTCAGCTGGATCTAAATCCTGAACACTGTGGTTCAGCTGCACCAGTCTGTGGTGCTCCCTTTACAGCCCTCCTGGACCTCCCTCAGGACCTACTAGCTTTCCTAGTGTGTCCCATGAATGGCCAGACACTCTAACACTTGGACAGTAATCTTCAGCAAGGTGGCACCTATATTCCTTCACGTATCTGACCTGAATTTCCTGCCTGCCTTTCGTGTTTGCTGTTTTCTCCGGGCCAAACCACAGCGTCTGTTTATTGTTAGGGATATGCGGTGCTGTAGCAAAGTAGGCCCATCCGATTTGCAATCTGCATGCTAGTGCTAAATATAAAGATGCCACTCATCTCCACTCTGTCATGGTAGTTAGAGGGGAGTTTGGCTCAAAGCCTTTAAGAAAAGCTAAGGGAGCACAGAGGACTAAATGCTGTTTCTGCTGCCAACCCTAAATAGCTCGGTTTGATATGGAGAAGGATTTCAGAGTTGAGGGTCAGGGAATCCTTCCTAAATGCAGTGGAGCTGATCTGTAGCAATCACTGCAGTAGTAACAGCTCCTTCTGTAGGCTTTCCTGCATCCGAAAATTTCTAGGAAAGCAACCAGATTTGCATGTCTTACTCCTCACCTCCTCTTTCTCCTGTCTGCTGAACCGCAGGTGCAACCATATGTGCAGAGCTCCTGCGTTCGTGGAGAGCGTCAGGCAGGCAGAACCTCTGAATATCCCATCTATTTTAGCAGCAGAACCACACTCTGCCTGCCACCTGGCAGACATCAGAAGGGTTCAGGACTATCACAGAATGTCATTTCCTCAGTAATAAATGGATACAATGGATGATCCAGGCAGACAAAGCTCAGCAACAGAGGCTTATAAATCTTCCCTTCCAGTCATAGAAAAGAAAAATGCAGAACCATTTAAATTAAAAAGAAAAGAAACCCCAAAGCTTTAAGTATAGAACTACTAAGGATTGCCCTACTCCTATAATTTAAATGGTAAAAAGATACCTGAACTGCTTAGATGGTTTAGAAGCCTTTAGACACCTCTACGTCTCCGCAAGTCAGGCCCTCAGTCACCCCCCTAGTTGCCCATGCTATTTCTAGTTGCTTAGAAATAGGTGTAATAGTCTTTTCCCACCTCAGAGAGTAACTATACGGAAAAATAGATCAAAATGTTGTGCTGTCATTCTTCGGTAACTTTACAAGCATTTTGACTACAGGAGTATTTTTTTGGAGCGTAACACTGGTTGCACTGCAGTGTTCTTTGTTGGCCTTATTGCGAGCTAAGAGCTCCTAATAATACGCCTCGAAGAGAGACTGCGACAACGTTTTCAACACAAACAGCACATGGTTCCACCCTGTTGCCAGATCTAGCATAAAGTTGTTGCTGTTCATGTTTATTGATGTGCTGACAAAGGACGTACTGTACTTGGAAGGCATTCTTGTTTTCAGTTTTTCATGGTAGGATGCACTTTTCTTCTGTATAAAAAGCACGGTATGTATACTGTTATCCTCCCTTGCTTGTATATGATGGATGATATAGCTCTGGAAACGCAGCATTGTTTGTTTTGGTTTGGATATGAAACTGGAATTTGCCTGCAAAAATTGCTTCTATTTTTGTGTTTTTAATTATGTCTGTGATGACAAAAGAGAATGCTGTCAAATGTCTCTCAACCTGCTTTGCAGAACAAAAGCCTGTGGTAAACTGGTAATGTAGTGGAAAAATAAGAAGTAAAAAATACATGAAAGGAGATAAATTCTTGGGTTGCCTAAACAGATATTCCCGAGCTTTTGCCACTTAACCCTTCCAAATAACAAGCTGTTGTAATGCCTTCCTTTTCAAAAATATTTTTCAAAAATTTCAGAAAGTGCAGCTGTTGAAAGAAATAACATGTAAACTTCATTGACGATCTTCGGTATTTCAAAAAAAACCAACCAAGCAAACAAACAAAACCCCCACCACCCCCAAACCCCCAAGTTTACTTTCAGTTTTCTCAATATTCAAACAAGATAGGTGACTGGTAGTTGTCTGTCTCTTTGACCCGGTCTATCGGTTGACCTGGTAGTCGCTGATAGCTATGAAGGGGAAATAATTTTTTGTATCAGTGGAACAGTCAATTATCCAGAAGACATCGTCAATCGAGTTGGAAACAATTAACTACGAAGTTCATAACGTTCTAAATTATGCAATAATGCTGCAAGGCAGAGTGTCATGCAAATGTCGCTAAACAAATGAAATAATTACTTAGGTATGCAAAAACCTCATTATTTTCAGAAATAACGTGCCTGAATTCACCTCAGATCCTAATAATTACAATGTTCTTCATATCAGGTTGCTCTGGAAAGTAGTGTCTGAGACTGTAATGAGTTTCTTCCTGAATAAAATGGAATTAATTATCTATAGTCTGTGCAAAGCACTAAATAAATGTAAAATTCTAGGGAGCTAGAACAATTTTAAGACAAGGTTGTGCTGAAAAAAATATTTCAATGAATCCATGCTTCAAACTTTCCTATTTGTCCGGATTTCTTGGCTTAGAACAAATGTACAGCAGAACTGATGAAAAATGAATCAAATATACTTGTACACAGGTTTACAGAAACTCTGTGCATTTGCTTGATTATTGCTGCTGCCAGAACTATGAGTTACAGTCTGATTTCACCAGGTTCTGCAGAATGCTCTATGTTGCTTCTGTTGATAGTGGTTCTCTTCTGTAGTCCCACCCATTACGACATTTTAAAGCTTCTAATGAAATAAATTTATGTATGATGTCAGGTGAGTAATGCAGAAGAGTTTCAGAAAAAGTTCAGTTTGTGAAACGGAATATTTCTTTTTCGTGTGTTTCTTAGTTTCTGAGTTTAGGAGCAGTTTTAGGTCCTCCAGTCTTGAGAACAAAAGTATCATAGGACTTGTCTACCAACAAGCTAGATCTTGTGAGGCGAAATGAGCAGTCTCGAGTCATGTTGTAAATTAAAAGAGGCACAAAGGTCAAGTCTGCACGCTTGAAAATGATCTGTAATCTGTCTGCCTGGATTGGTCAAAGAAACTCTGATGCTCAGGAGTTCTCCCATGGAAGAAAGCTTTGAGGAAGCATCTGTGGATTGCTGTGTAACGGTGGTGAAAATGCTGTCCCGTGCTTTCCAATCCTGCAGCCATTGCCAGCTGTATTTAGTAATAAACATAGGACAAATGTCATTGGCTTCAGTGCAAATATTTGTGTTTTTAAGACGAAGTACAGGCCAAAGTAATTGTAAGATCAAGGCAGCTTTATAGAAATATATATATTTTAAAAAAAAAAAAAGTCTGAGATTTCCCTAGTAGTCTGAACTGCTTAAAAGCTGATCAAATGCTCTGGGAACAGTCTTGCAAACAGTCAAGGATGCTGTTTACTGCTTATGTAAATCACGTTGCATAACGCTGTTTACTCTTATGTAAATCACGTTGCATAACTAGGGGGAAAAAAAAAAACAACGTGCCTCTTGAGATTTTTTTATTGCTAAAATTGTCCTGAGTGAGGTTATGACAAATGAAAATTGCTATGCAGAGAGAGCGTCATAGACTTGACAAAACTTTTAACCGCTACTCACTCTCACTTACATAAATATTGTTTTGCATCTTTCTTGAAACCTCTTTGCACTGCACTACTGTTAAAATCTGATTTTGGACAAGATGTAAGCCCATGGCCCTAGCCCGTATGGCTGTTGGCAGCAATGTCATGCTGAGCTAGGGCTACTTTATTTGCCCCTGGGAGTTCCCAGGTATGAAGACTACACCGCGCAGCGTGTAGCCAATGAAGTCAATGAGACAAAGCTTCTTTTTTCATCAGAAGCAGGGTTATTGCAGAACTAAATTGCCTGCTTCCTCCCTCCCATGCAAAAATGAAGTAAAACAAATGTCCCCATAGTCTGCGGTTCATAGGGCAGAAAACCAGAATCTGCTGAAGTGTGGGGGTACAGGTGACTGTAGGGAAGGGAAAATAGATGCAAACCTACCCACTCTCCAGCTAACTGGAGAGCTTAAAAAGACGTGGATTTAGAATGGCAGGTGTTGTGTCACTTTTTGTTTGTTTGTTTTGTACTGGGCAATGTTTACTCACAGCCAGCGCTGCCAGGAGTTCAGCGCGTGTGCACCTACCAGTGCAGCCAGTCTCTTCTGTATCTCTCCACCGGGCTCTACTCATCTACTTGTTGGCGGAGGTCAGCGTTGCAAAACATGCTGTGTTCAGTATCTGATTGTGTAGTTTTTGGCACCTGCTTTGATCCTGGGACTATTTTGTTGCACTGCCTTGAAATACCTCTTCTGACAGTAGTATATAAATCGTACAAAGAATTTATTTTTGTTTACTGCAAGGATAGGCAGCGAACACCTTTTTTTTTTTTTAAATGCTATGTAATGATAAGCATCATCTAAACCACTGTTACTGATATTCTCCTGATAGTTAAGGTGAATACAGAAAGGTTTCTTTGTGTCTGCTGACAGACTTCTAAACTTTGGTAAGCAATTCTCTCTATATAAATCTGAAATGGAACTGCCGGAAAAATAGATATATACAAGAGGCAGTTACAGGTTTGCAGATTGTGCTGAGACTCCTCTGTGGGACACATTTGTTGCTATTTGTTTTTAATGTATTTTTCAATTCTGTTTTTACTCTGTTGAATAAAATAGATGTCTTCATTATATGTACATTACATTTATTGTTTAAATATGATAATTAGACGTCAGATCTTCTGCAGAATTTCTGAATCAAAACAGTTTAGCAAATATATGAAAGAAAATGGTAAGTATCTGTTTTCTCAGTTGCCAACTCATGCTGATGTCAAGGTCAGAAAATCCTCACAGATGTATTTTCTCCCCCAGATCTGATGTGAATTACAATTTCACTTGTTTGTATATGTGTAACATGTCCTCTAGCTACTTGCAGGGAAACTTAATTTTAAATGTGTGATGAAGAAATATATGGAACTGAACGCAGAAATTGTGTACGTAGTCTTCAGAGTAGTTGCCCTCCCACCAGCACTGAATTGGATGCCGAGCTTCTTAATTATTAAAAAAGCACTGGCTG
>NW_008796078.1:2043642-2051493 GCF_000699145.1 Aptenodytes forsteri
ATTTTAAAAAAAAAAAAAGTCTGAGATTTCCCTAGTAGTCTGAACTGCTTAAAAGCTGATCAAATGCTCTGGGAACAGTCTTGCAAACAGTCAAGGATGCTGTTTACTGCTTATGTAAATCACGTTGCATAACTAGGGGGGGAAAAAAAAACAACGTGCCTCTTGAGATTTCATTTTATTGCTAAAATTGTCCTGAGTGAGGTTATGACAAATGAAAATTGCTATGCAGAGAGGACGTCATAGACTTGACAAAACTTTTAACCGCTACTCACTCTCACTTACATAAATATTGTTTTGCATCTTTCTTGAAACCTCTTTGCACTGCACTACTGTTAAAATCTGATTTTGGACAAGATGTAAGCCCATGGCCCTAGCCCGTATGGCTGTTGGCAGCAATGTCATGCTGAGCTAGGGCTACTTTATTTGCCCCTGGGAGTTCCCAGGTATGAAGACTACACCGCGCAGCGTGTAGCCAATGAAGTCAATGAGACAAAGCTTCTTTTTTCATCAGAAGCAGGGTTATTGCAGAACTAAATTGCCTGCTTCCTCCCTCCCATGCAAAAATGAAGTAAAACAAATGTCCCCATAGTCTGCGGTTCATAGGGCAGAAAACCAGAATCTGCTGAAGTGTGGGGGTACAGGTGACTGTAGGGAAGGGAAAATAGATGCAAACCTACCCACTCTCCAGCTAACTGGAGAGCTTAAAAAGACGTGGATTTAGAATGGCAGGTGTTGTGTCACTTTTTGTTTGTTTGTTTTGTACTGGGCAATGTTTACTCACAGCCAGCGCTGCCAGGAGTTCAGTGCGTGTGCACCTACCAGTGCAGCCAGTCTCTTCTGTATCTCTCCACCGGGCTCTACTCATCTACTTGTTGGCGGAGGTCAGCGTTGCAAAACATGCTGTGTTCAGTATCTGATTGTGTAGTTTTTGGCACCTGCTTTGATCCTGGGACTATTTTGTTGCACTGCCTTGAAATACCTCTTCTGACAGTAGTATATAAATCGTACAAAGAATTTATTTTTGTTTACTGCAAGGATAGGCAGCGAACACCTTTTTTTTTTTTTAAATGCTATGTAATGATAAGCATCATCTGAACCACTGTTACTGATATTCTCCTGATAGTTAAGGTGAATACAGAAAGGTTTCTTTGTGTCTGCTGACAGACTTCTAAACTTTGGTTAGCAATTCTCTCTATATAAATCTGAAATGGAACTGCCGCTAAAATAGATATATACAAGAGGCAGCAGTTACAGGTTTGCAGATTGTGCTGAGACTCCTCTGTGGGACACATTTGTTGCTATTTGTTTTTAATGTATTTTTCAATTCTGTTTTTACTCTGTTGAATAAAATAGATGTCTTCATTATATGTACATTACATTTATTGTTTAAATATGATAATTAGACGTCAGATCTTCTGCAGAATTTCTGAATCAAAACAGTTTAGCAAATATATGAAAGAAAATGGTAAGTATCTGTTTTCTCAGTTGCCAACTCATGCTGATGTCAAGGTCAGAAAATCCTCACAGATGTATTTTCTCCCCCAGATCTGATGTGAATTACAATTTCACTTGTTTGTATATGTGTAACATGTCCTCTAGCTACTTGCAGGGAAACTTAATTTTAAATGTGTGATGAAGAAATATATGGAACTGAACGCAGAAATTGTGTACGTAGTCTTCAGAGTAGTTGCCCTCCCACCAGCACTGAATTGGATGCCGAGCTTCTTAATTATTAAAAAAGCACTGGCTGTACTGAGAGTTGTTAAATTAGAGTGTTCCCCAACTTAATCTTTTTAACTGATGTAAAGAATGTATTACTCAGATCCAGCCTCTGAAACAAGCCTTATTTTGAAATCAGTGGTGGTGTGACTGTGTTGACCTCAAAATGGGACATGTTGCGATGAGTTTCAGGAGAGATGGAACATAGCAAACGCGCAGAGATGCCACTTGCTTCAAAGTCAAAATCCTAGAACTGACGTATATTAACTTCCATGAAACAATTTAATGCTTGGTCTTGCTTCATAGGAACCGGTCTTTCTGCAGGAAAACATTCCTGAGGCATCTCCGAATGAGTCTGTCGTGTTGAGACATCCTGGATCATAATCCATGGATTTACTACACTTCCCATTTATTGATACATGTTGGGGTTACCATCTGGAGCATATTCGTTAGTTCTTTGCTTAGATTACACCTAATGACAAGGTCCTTCATATTAAGGTTATTTTAGCTATTGATTTTTGGAGTATCTACAGCAAATCCGCATGGTGAAGGAGAATAAATACTTTGACCTTCCTAGAAAATTACACTTGTGAGGCAGCCTTCCGTCTCTTTCAACTCCTAACTGATGTGAAAAAATGACTTCGAATGTGAACTTCAGGATATGGCTTTATGTCAGTTACTTGAAAGTAGAGGGGGGTGTTATTTGTGGGTTGTTTTTTTTCCTTTTTTTTAACTGAAGGAGATAAATGAGGCAGTGTGGCAGTTATTGCCGTCAGCAGGGCGAGTTTAATTTTTTTTTTTTGGTTACTTGTAATGCCAGGATGAGTAGCTTTGCTTGTTTTAGGTAAGTAGCTAGCCTGATAGTAAGTAAGGAATTGGCAAGTGCAGCTACATGTTGAGTATAACTGTAATGCCAAATTAATTACGGTAAGAAAAACTTGCATGTGACTGTAAAGCATACTGCATATTGATGCTGCTTAGAGAATTTTCCCTATAGAAACTAAACGAGCACTACAGCTGGTATATCATTCTGTAAATTAAGGTATAATTTGTGAAACACAGTCAGATAATTGGTTCTTCTAAATTAGCACGTTTGCAAAGCATTAATTTTACTATCCATGAGGGAAAAGTATGCAAAAATATGACATTTTTTGGTATATATTGAATCTTCATTTGTTTTATCTTCAGATTTTTGAAATACCTAATGAGAAAACTGTAGTATGTATATTATACTAAAAGAAAACAGATTCTTTAAAATATCTTAAAATAAATGACTGTGTTAACTCTGATAACGTCTATTATAATGCTGCTTCATTTCTTGTTGGTTCTGGCCATTTGTCAGGATCAGCTTGCTGATGTAGATGTATGGGGTGGATTTAGACGTTTTATTAATTGGCCGATAATGCCATGTAACAAGCGATATTTGATTCTTTTAAAATTCATGTTATTTTCTTGACTTTTTTTTTTTAATGTGCTAAAAAGAGGAAGCATATTTTTTAATAAGCCCACTGATGTGCTGAGTCTGTGAAGTGTTTGTATGTGACTTCTGCAAACTGTCCCCACTGGACACAATTGATTGAATCATACTAACTTGACCTTTTGGCAGACACCGTGATTCCCGTGGCCTACTTAGAACTTGCTTTGAAACTAAACCTAGAAAATACTCAATCTTCTCTCATCCTAATTGCATTCGTTAAAATGATAGGTTGTCAAGGAAGACACTTGCAAAAAGAAAAAATATTGCTTTCTGAAACGGTACTAGCTGAAGCAATTATGCCCCTAAACAGGATGTGGAATTGTTACCTCGCAGGGAACACATGGTTTAAAAACTGGTTTATGTTCAAAACCAGTGAGATCTTTATTTCTACCTGCCGTTAACATCCAATCTGATACTCGTTGAAATCTTTCTACTGATTGAATAGACTCAGACCCTTGCTCTCCTAGCAAATGTGATTATATTGTCTGGGACACAAAGAGGCACCTCTCCTCCACAGGTAAAAATCTCTGCTCCCTTTTTTGCCTTTATTCCTCACATTTGTTGGAATTTTGGTCATCTTCTGAATCTGCTTTTTCTCCCATGGCACTGCTGCCCTTCTCCTAACCTTCTGGGCCCTCTACGTTTCCTGGGTTGGCTTCAGCAATTTGTTACCTCTAGCTACCATCTACCGGTCTGTTCATAATAGGTCTAGTCAAGACTTGAAATATAGGTGGGAAATTTCAAAAATCTCAAAAAAGACAAGCTAGTGCCCAGGGTCAACAGTCAAGAAAAATTCATCCCCAAAACTGCTGAATAGGATGTCAGGACCCAGAAGTCAGGGCTCAACCTTTTTCATCATCACAGCTTTTTCATTCTGGCAGAGGGTTAAAGATGCCACCGCTCTTCTCCAGGTGCAATTTACTGGATCATCTTCCCTTTTGAATGGTGCTAGGCCCTTGAATATCCTCTCTGCAATGCTTACAAAGTTCCCAGGCAGCTGGGTTGATGACGGCAAGATCCTTATCAGCATTGCTATTCCATGCAGGTCTGAACACAGCACAGTCTGTAATTCCACCTGGGAAAATCAGGAAGAGTTGCAAAGAACTGGATGTCTGTGCTCTTGGGGAGGAAGGAGTAATTCTGTTTGGTTTGGTGTGGTTTTTTGTTAATCTTGTTGTGACAGTGCTTATTTCTTTTTCCTGTGCTTTTCTGTGCTGGTGAAGAGAACTGCCTACAATCTACAGGCAAATGTGAGAGTAGGCTTATTCGGGCCCCACCTGAATCCCTTATTACTTGTTCACAGTCTGGGCTGTTCAATGGCACGTCACTTTGTTTACAGGCATCTGTTTGTGCTTAAAGTGTCTGTTTGTATGCATGAGTATGTGAGTGGAGTAATGCATGCATATATCTCTTATGCAAGTCTTTCACTGCACCCTTTGGAGGCCGTGTGACATTTTAATCTGAAATTTCTGAAAATGCAATTTAGCTCTTGGGTCAGACTTCCAGCTAGTATGAAATAATTTGAATTCAGCATCAGTTTGCCCAGGCTACAGGTCTGGGCTATTCTTTTTCCGCAATGAGTTAATAGAAAGAAGTTCCTATTTTAAATTACTGGTAGATGACTATGACATCGCTCAGCTATTAGACATTACAGTGAAATTGCGCTGGTGGTCAAAGAACTGACAGATTGCATTGCTTGCATGCTTTAGCTCAGCCCACTGCATTGCTGTCCTGTGTATATGTTAGAAACAAACATTGGGCTAAATCCTGCTGATCCTGTCCCTAGCTATAACTGGCCATACAGTTGGCTCGGGAGAATTCCCAAGGGGAAAGGCTTAGCTTAATGTGGGAAAAAATTAAAGTCTTACGTAGCAGGTAAGATCTAAACATTGTTGCTATGTCATGACATTTTTTGGTCACTCTGAATGTAGCAGAACCTGTAGTTTAAAAAAAAAAATAAAAAATTAAAAGGCCAATTTGGCAGCAGGGCTCAGACGTGCTCTAGTTGTATCAGCGGAGAGCCTCTGATATTGGCTTTGTTATACCTATAGTTACTGTGGACACTTTCATTTAAAAACACCAGTGTGCATCAGATATTTCTCACAGCAAGGAACTGAGTCTGAGGGACAGCAAGAACAAATATCAACCATAGTCACGTTAATACTCAGCTAAATGCAAATGAGTAACAAACATCTAAAACCGCCAGGACAAATTTTCTGCTGGGTCATGTTGTTGATCCTCCAATAAATTCAGTGGAGCCACATTAACTTGTGCAAACTGAAGTTCTTGTGCAGTTAGTATTATTTTTTAAATAGGCTTCCAAGCCACTGGAAAAATAAGAGTTTAGCGGCCATGGAATGAGAAATAAAAAATTCTGCCTAGTGGCACCAAAGGAAGCCATTCCTTTAGCCTGGAAAAGAAACAGCCCTAACGTAGTTCTGTAGTTCAGCTCTGAGTTACAGCTGCCCGCTATTTCAATGGGTAATGTGGGATGTGAACTTTTACACGCTTGCTATTGTCAAGCCCTACTGCCAGTAGGGTTTTCTGATCAAGCAATGGGAATGGTTTGCAAATGAAAGCGGGTCTTTTGAGAAGACAGGAAGAATCAGCTGTCCTCTGAGTTTCTCTAAGTGAAGATGTTGGTTCTTCCATGGATACCGCTTGTGCAGGCCATGGCTCTGTGTAGAGCCGTTGCCTCTGATTAGAGGCAAGAATATACCGTCACACAGGACCAACCGACAAAGCTTTTGTTGACTTCGGTGTGAAGCATTTTGGGGTAAGTCCTAGCTTCCACTGCGACAGAAATGCCCGAGGGCCAAACCTGAAGATGAAGCAAAGGAAAAATGAAGTAAATCAGGACCAGAAGTTTTCAACATAGAGGTTAGGAAAAAAAGGGACTGAAGAAATTAGAGCCCACTTCTAAAAAGGCAGGACCCAGAGGTTGGTTCTGGCTTTTAGGGCCAGCTTCCAGAATCCGTCTGTAGGAATGAAGTCTTCGGGTGAAAACTTCGCTCTTTTGATGTCAATGGCAACATTTCTGTGAATTTCAGTGGAGGCAAGATATTTCACTCTATATATTCTGGTAATCTTTTAATGTAAATGTCATAACATTATTGGTGTATTTTGGGACCTTATTTGCTTTACCACACTGAAATAAAGAGAATATTTGTTCTTACATTAAATGCATTGAGTTGAAGTTTGCCACGTAACAGAAATGGCATGTTTTTACAGCAGAATGTCCTTCTTATCAGATTTACAGTATTGCTGACTGCAGAGGTCTCTGTGCAACACTTATTTTAGCAAATACTCTATTTTTAGATCCTGTTTGTTTCAAAATCTAGGTCAGCTTGCTTGGCAAACTGGTAAGAAAGATATGCTGTAAGACTAGAAGTTGTAGTTCTTACAGACAAAAAAAACATTGCCTTTTTCATACTGGTGATACCAATTTTCCGGATTAGAAACTTCTGAAAGCTTTTAGGATTTATATGTTATTACTAGAAAGACAATAATTTGGTGGTGATATGTCTCCATTGCAAATATTTTTTATTAGTTATGTAAATTCCCAACTTGCTTTTTTATATATCAGAATATATTGAAAAAATATTTCCAGATGAAAAATTTAAGCCAGTGAAGAGGACAATTTGAAAGACCAGATTCTCAAAGAAATTTGTGACTGTTAATGCAGACATCATCTGTGGAACAGAAAAGACATTGTATTTCATAATGTTCAAGAAATTCTCATTTTTCACTTTTTCGTACTCTTAGTGTATATAACCCGCAATAAACAGAACAGTAAGAAAAAGGAAAACCTTTTTTTTTTTGTAAAAGTGGTAGCGAAACTTACTGTATGACTTTCCGAGCGCTCCAAGAGCTTTGCGGAAGAACTGTGTTGTTCAGTAGTCCTTATTTCTACCAGCTGATTTGAAGGAATCAAAGCTATTTTACTCTTGGTTGTATTTATTTAGATCAGAACGTTATTAGTTTAACGTAATATTGGGATATGTCTCCCAAGAAAGAATATCTTTTCCCTTGAGGTTAGAATTTTCTTTCATCCAAGCAAACATTTTAGCAGGTATTTGCTTTAGGTAAACCCATGCCAATGGGCACAATGCAAATGCATTTGCGAAGAGATTACTTTGTGGGGAGACAGGATTAATTCTAATCCCACCTATTCCTAGAATCATAGAATAGTTTGGGTTGGAAGGGACCTTTAAAGATCATCTAGTTGAACCCCGCTGCCATGAGCAGGGACATCTTTCACTATATCAGGTTGTTCTCAAAGCCCTGTCCAAACTGACTTTGAACACTTCCAATGATGGGACATCCACAACTTCTGTGGGCAACCTGTTCCAGTGTCTCACCACCCTCATTGTAAAAAAATTCTTCCTTATATCCAATCTAAATCTACCCTCTTTCAGTTTAAAAGCATTGCTCCTTGCCCTGTCACTACAGGCCTTGGTAAAAAGTCTTTCTCCATCTTTCTTATAAGACCCCTTTGTGTATTGAAAGACCACAATAAGGTCTCCCCAGAGCCCTCCTCTGGACCCGCTCCAACAGGTCCGTGTCTGTCTTATGCTGAGGGCTCCAGAGCTGGATGCAGTGCTCCAGGTGGGGTCTCACCAGAGCAGAGTAGAGGGGGAGAATCCCCTCCCTCA
>NW_008796078.1:2071139-2078636 GCF_000699145.1 Aptenodytes forsteri
GATGCAGCCCAGGATAGGGTTGGCCTTCTGGGCTGCAAACACACGTTGCCAGCTCGTATCCAATATTTTGTCCACCAGTATCCCCAAGTCCTTCTCGGCAGGGCTGCTCTCAATCCCTTCATCCCCCAGCCTGGATTGATACCGGGGGTTGCCCCGACCCAGGTGCAGGACCTTGCACTTGGCCTTGTTGAACTTCATGAGGTTTGCACAGGCCCTGTCAGGGTCCCTCTGGATGGCATCCCTTCCCTCAAGCGAATCAACTGCACCACTCAGCTTGATGTTGCTGAGGTTGCACTCGGTCTGACTAGCTATGTCATTAATGAAGATATTAAGTAGTATTGGTCTCAGTACAGACCCTTGAGGGACACCACTCATCCCTGGTTTCCATTTGGACATTGAGCTGTTGACTGCAATTCTTTGCATGTGGCCATCCAAACCAATTCCTTATCCATCTAATAGAATCCATCAAATCCATATCTCTCCAATTGTTTGGTTTATGCCTGCATTTTTGAACTGAATATTTTTTGATGCAAGTGTATTCTTCGGTTCTCTTTGGAAAAGACTTTTCCCTCACAGCTTCTTGGTTGGAAGTTGGTTGGTCCAGCTGCTCTTGCCTAACGGAAAGGTTCTTATTTGACTGTGCAGGATTTTTTAATTCTCAGTTGTATTTTCCTTTACTTTTTTTTTTCAAGTTTGTATGGATCAACAGATGTTCATGGAAACAGGATATTTCTTTCTAAGTATTCTCTCTCCTCCTGCAACTCTTCCCTGCTTGAACTCAAGATCCCCTCTGTAGCATAACAGTCATTTGCAGAAACCAACTGTGGCTTCAAATGAGGCATAAGCAGGAAGAGCAGATGAGCAGTAAAGAAGCATAGATCACATTTTCATGCAAATATTCTAATAATAAGCTGAGGAAACAGCCCTCCTCTTGAAAATGAACATGCTAGTTGGTGGAATTAGCATCTAAATTAAACCTTTTTCTATTTTTTCTAGAAGGTTGCAATTTGTTTTTCAGTTCTACCCCGTTACATACAATTTAATTTGTTATAGGTACCACAGTGGCTCTCCACTTAGTGGATCTTTTTTCTTTTTTGGAAAATACTATAAATCTTGACATATGAACCTGCCATTCTAGGATCATATGGTAATTCAGCTTGAAAGGGACCTCAGAAGGTCTCTTGTCCAACCTCCTGCTCAGTCAGCTATGAGATCAGAGCAGATTACTCAGGGGTTTATTCAGTCTGGTCATGAAAACCAACAAGTATGGAGACCACGCAGCCTCCCTGGGCAACCTGTTCCACTGCTTGATTGTCCTTGAAGTGAAAAAGTTTCCCCTCTCCTTATATTAAGTCTGAAATTCTCTTGTTTCCATTTATGTCTGTTGTCTCATCCTCCCATCATGCATCATTGTGAAGAGCCTGCCTCTGTGTTCTTGATAAGGTTATCTGGAAGGATGCTCTTAGGTCCTGCTTGAAGCCTTCTCTTTGCCAGGCTTAACAAGCCAAGTTCCTTCAGCCTCTCCTCGTAGGGCGAATGCTCCAGACCTGAACATCTTAGCTGGCCCTCCACTGAACTCACTCCTGTTTATTGAAGTCTTGTGCTGGTGGGCCCAAAACTTAATTACTATCTGCAGCTCTTAGTTTACAGAAATAATTTTGCACTCCTCTTTCAGCACTTTTGAGCTATGTAAACCCTGTAACTCAGAATTCAACTACTCTAAGAACTAATACTACAGGTATTACTGTATAGACAAGGGGTTTTCCATATTGGATTGTTATTTAAGCCATATGAAAACCAGAATCTTGCTGGGTGCTAGTCCAATTCTGACAGATAGGAAAAACCCTTAGTGAGTTTTATATCCAACAAGATAATACAATTGGCGCATGACAATTGCTGTGTCCAGAATGTGTCCTGAGAGGAAATACAACACATCTGCTCTCATGAGTTCATCAAGAAAGCTGGCCATATTCTGCTCCAGAATTTTTTTTTCCAGTGCTGTTAAAAAGGTTGGCGTATTGGTCCTTATCAAGTCTAGCTGAAATCAGTGGAAGGACTTGGCTCAGACTTGAAATCTGCTACCCAGAAACTTATTTGCTGAGCTGCCTGGAAAAAAAAAAGTGATTGAACAGGGAGATAGGAAAGTTCTCTGATCCTGTTTTTCTTCCTCCTCTTCCCGGTCCTTATCTCCTACAGTTATGTCTGATCATCCTGAGAGCTGCTGGAGCGATGGGAGAGTTCAGCAGAGTGCAGTGGGGCAGTTCAAAGAATGCCAGCCTTTGGGCGTTTCTTGCATTGCGCATCCTACTTTGCCAGCTCCCACTCCCTGCAGTTTTTAAAGTCCTATATGCACAAGGAACTAGTTGTGTTTTCTTGTTTGCGCCTAGGATGTTTTTGGAAAGTGAGTATCTCAGACTGATAAGAGTATGTTGCAATAATGCTTAATTTCTTTTCAGTTTATTGGTCTGGAACATTTTCAGTCTCTGTCCAAAATATTAAAAGTGAAACAGCAACTTGAATTTCTGCTTTGATTTAAAAAAGCCTCTAAAGAAATAGCAAGCCAGAAATCCCTATTAGTGCCTCAGGTATTGTATTCCACCTTTGCTAATCAGACATACATGAAAGTCTTTCCAAATAACCTTTGAAGACAGAACTGAAGCAATTGATGTATTCATTTCTCCCCTATGAAAATGACCTTTTGCAGGGGCTGAGACATTTCCATTAGCGGATATTTTTCCAGTAAGGTGTTTCTTCTTTCTTTCTTTTTTTTTTTTTTTTTTTTTTTTTTTTTTTTTTTTTTTTTTTTTTTTTTTTTTTTTTTTTTTTTTTTTTTTTTTTTTTTTTTTTTTTTTTTTTTTTTTTTTTTTTTTTTAAATTTTTAAAGGCTAACTAAAGGCTAACTTCTCATGTGCTTTGAAGTTCAGGTGGAAATGAAAACAAGTTTTCAGTATCTCCCTAAAATCATTCAAAATCTAGGAGATAAACAGTACCTAATGATCTCCCCTGCTTAAAACTCCCCAGGCTCTTCTATGAGTTAGTGTATAAGCTATTTTGATATTTCCTTACAATAAGGAAGTTGTTTTCTTTTTCTTTTTTTTTCCCTCTCCACTGGTGAAGGCAGGACAGAGTCTTACTAGAGGAAATCTTATTTTGCTCATTACAATCTGAATAATGAACACGCATCATTGCTTTAATTTGAAAGCAGTGTGCAGAATAGCCATGACTGGGCCACCAATGTTGCTGACAACCTTTGTGTTTTTAACTTGTGCGGTATGGAACCCATGTTCTTCTGCTCCCAGACCACAGGCTCCTGGCAGAGTTACTAAGGACAGGCTTGCTGAGAACCAGTAAGCAGCATGGAACCAGTCCTGATGTTATCCCATCCTGAGAGATGGTTTAGTTCAGTCTGATGTCTTTGTGTGTGTCTGTGTAACTGAGTCACGTACGTCAGTAGGTATGTCATTGTGGAAAACCAGTTTTACAGAGAGTTCAAGGATGTATGGTATGCTCAAGGCCATGAGTAGTCTACAGAAGTGGTATTCGGAGAAGTGTGTTGATGCAAGTAGCAGATCAAAAGTGCTCATCACCTTATTCAGTAAAAGCAAACCTCTCTTCTTCATTTGACAGGAAGGGAAAAACAGGCGTGGAAAGATTCAGAAGGTTTTCAAGTCGGAAAGGGAGTTTCCTTAAAAGTTGGTGGGATTCTTCTTCTTGAAAATTACATAGGCATTTTAGGAAACCACTTCTTGATTAACATCATCTGCATTGTATTGACAGAATTGGAAGTAAATGGTAAGGTTTCACATATATACTTTGTCAGCTGCACTTTCTTGTCGTCCAGCCGTTAACTGACTGAATACCAAAGAACTGATGCTAACCCCCACCACCCTGAGCTGTCACCCATCAGTTCAGGCATGTGAACAAAACCTCTGCTTTAACATTAAGAAATGAACTTTGGAATGCAGTATTCAGTATTGTAGAAATGCCATCCTTTTATTAAAAAAAAAAAAAGTTTCAATAATGCTAGACCAGGCATGATGCTGTTCATCTACCACGGGTCATTCATACTTTTCCACAGTTCAAGGACGGGCTGTGATGTTGGAGGATGTGCCCTCGGGATATACTGCCGGAAGAATATTGCCTTTTAGGCGTTTTTTCCTTGCTGTGTTCAGAGGGCAAGTTTGATCAATGTATTGTAAGGAAGATAGCTTAAAATATTCATTTGGTTAAGATCAAGAAAGATGACTGCTTAAAAAATGATGCTGCTTCATACGGATTTCTGAACATTATTTTCCACCCATAAACCTGTCATTCCTTTTAAGTGATAATGCTTATTCCTCTGTTCAAAAGCCAAGATGATAATTTGGTTAGGAAGTTATATTTGGGTGTTTTGTTTTTGCTATAGAAAGTTAATGGGATTTATGCAAAAATTTCTTGATTGCTTGAATAAATGTTCTCCCGGGGAAATAAACTTTGATCTTAATCTTCACGCTTAGATTTGTAATGCCCTTGGCAATATACATCTACATGCATTTTTCATTCATTGCTTTATAATTGGAAATTTCATTGAGAATTCTATGAGTCTGCAATGGATTCCTCTTAGGCGCACCTTGCAAAGCTTACTTTCTCTATTTCATAATTACTCAAAGGTTAGCAAGTCCTACCTGCAGCAAAGCAAAAATGGAGTTATGAAAACATGCTGTATTTTATTTTTATGAATAAATCAACTATAGGAACTACTTACTTTTAGGCTGCTAATTGCATGGCCTTACTGAAGCGCGGCTACTGTGCTCCTAGGGCATGCGTGTGACCTCTTGATGGTGGTGGCAGAAGTAGCTGAATGCTGATCATGTGTGAAAATCCTACAGAGTATGATGTAAACGGAAACAAATAGTTGAGGAGAACTACGCTATGGCTGCCGGTGTTGGAACAATGTGTCTGCATCCCTCTCTTGTTTACCTTTTCCACAAGATGGTCTGCATTTTTATACAAGAGCCATCAATGTATAAATGGTAGATTATATTTTATACAAATAAATTCTTGCACAGGATCAAGTCCCAAGTAGTTGTTAATTTCCTCTGTTATTAACTGGCAAAGTTTATTCCTTGGTTTTATGAGGTTAGATGAGGGTGGGATAAGCCAGGATTGGAGGGGTTTTTTTCCTTCCTTTAAAACCAACAAAATTGGAAAGGAATTTTTGCATTTTTAGGTCTTTATCTGGCAAAATGTTCCTTTCCTGCAAAGTACATTTTCAAATTTAACTTTTGAAATAATTTTATAGCAGTTGTTGAGCAAATCTAGTGTTGAGGGGGATTTAGGTCTTTTGCTTCTTGAATAGCTCGCCTTGTAGAAATTAAAAATGAAAATGTAGTTTTCGAAGTTCAACCCATATTTGCTCACAAGCCTGTTTAGAGCTTGTGGAGCCATGAACTCTGCTTTAGCAATTCATCTCAGAAAGGGAAAGTGGAGCCATGAACTCTGCTTTAGCAATTCATCTCAGAAAAGGAAAGTCCTGCTGAACTCAGTTCTTTCGTTAAATTTATACTTTCATTATCAAAACTCTGTGGCTTGTGAATTGCAATCAGAATAGCACATTTGATACCTTCTCAGGCCTCAGTAAAATCAACAAATCCTATTTTGGCAAAATATTATATACTTTATATCCTTATGTGTTGTGATCCCTAGCTTTTAAACCTCCCTTTTTGTACAGTATCATTTTCTGCCTCTGGTTCATTTTGGGTATACAATAAAAATAGGTAAATCCTGACTTTTTATTGTGGACTCTTTCAGATGTCCTGCATTTCTGTGCAAAACTGTCTGCATCTTTTTTAGACTGCCCTGTAAGAAGCTGAAGGCATTCATGTCTGTTTTGTCAGCCAAGTTAGAAAAAAAAAGTGATCCATGAAAAGACCTGTAGAGAGAGATCTCAGTGCAGCTATTTTAAGATATATTTAAAATGTATTTGCACTGGACACTTGTTCCGCTGGCATGCTCCTAGGGAGAACTTCAGCATCTGTTTCCCTTTGTCTCCCAAAAGGAGCATCTCCAAGGAGTTTAGTAGCCCCACTTGTTTTGTTAACGAACTGATTTACTACCCTTTAATTTTCTTGCAGATCTTGTGACAGAAGCCAGTGGAGTAGAGTACAGAGGCTGCAGTGTTAGCCGCTGAAACGTGCTCTCTTGTAGTGTGAGCTGGTAGAGTTCAGGGCTGTGTGCTTACTCTTCTCCTCACTTTCCTCTGTCTTTCTGCCTTGTGGTAGGTAGGCTTTATACACACGCAGAACCTTTTATTTGCTGTTAACGCCACGCCAGATGTGCTCATGCTGTGCGTTGGCTGGCATGATATCTAGCTTTACAGGAACCTGCTTGCTCACGTGTCAGGAGAGAGACGAATCTTTTTAGCTTCCTGCTCTTCACGGCCTCAGAAGTGGTGCAGAAGGGCTTGGGACTCAAATGGGCTAGGGCATGGCCTGGGGGAGTGTGAGGAGTGGTTGAGGGTGCAAGACTTGCTGGGATGCTGATGAACTACTGTGTAGAGCGAAGGGTGTTCAATCTGACAGAGCAGCTTTTGCGTACTGTCTATACAGAACAGTCCTTGGTACAAACTATCCCCAGATGAACTGCAGCACTGAAAGGAAACTGGTTCATCCAACCCAAAAATAGGGTCCAAGCACAAACTATTATATATAAAATATACATGATCAGAGAGGATCAGGGCATGGAATGAACTGAAGAAAGTAGTTATGACAAGGTAGTTGTACCTTTTATCTTCAAGGATGTAGAGTGTCTGTGTCTCCCATCAACAGATGAGATGAATCTTCTTTTTCTTTGTCTCAGTGGCTTAAATTTTGTGTTGAATTTCTGGTTTTGCTTTGTTTGGCTTCCAGACACTGCTTTTTGCTGTGATGCTGCCTGCTGGAGTAGAGACCCTTTTTGTGCCTAATATTTTCTTCCTGAGTGAGCTCTGTTCATTGGTGTGGTGACTTGATTACACCTTTTTTTCTGATTAACATTTTTACTTTAAATGCTTTAACTTGCGAAGCATTTGCTATAATCCTTGGATTATGTCTGTGACTGTTTTTTTGCTTCTTGTCCAATTCATTAACATCCTTCAAAAGGGGTGGATTGCGTGTAGTTTTCCCGTATCTGTTTACAGCCTGTGCTATGTACAGTACGCACCGGTGGCTGACTGGCTGGAAAGAGGCTTGGCAGAAAAGGGCAACGAGGCTGGTGAGGGGTCTGGAGAACAAGTCTTATGAGGAGCGGCTGAGGGAACTGGGACTGTTTAGCCTGGAGAAAAGGAGGCTGAGGGGAGACCTCATCGCTCTCTACAACTCCCTGAAAGGAGGTTGTAGCGAGGTGGGTGTCGGTCTTTTCTCTGAAGTAACAAGCGATAGGACGAGAGGAAATGGCCTCAAGTTGCGCCAGGGGAGGTTTAGATTGGATGTAAGGAAAAATTTCTGTACTGAAAGAGTGGTGAAACATTGGAACAGGCTG
>NW_008796078.1:2078757-2085391 GCF_000699145.1 Aptenodytes forsteri
CAACTCCCTGAGGAGGTTGTAGCGAGGTGGGTGTCGGTCTTTTCTCTGAAGTAACAAGCGATAGGACGAGAGGAAATGGCCTCAAGTTGCGCCAGGGGAGGTTTAGGAGCGTTGCCAGCAGGTCAAAAGAGGTGATCCTCATCCCTCTACTCACCGCTGCTGAGACATATCTGGAGTGCTGGGTCCAGTTCTGGGTTCCCCAGTCCAAGAAACGCAGACATACTGAAGCAAGTCCGGTGAAGGGCCCTGAGGATGACTAAGGGCTTGGTTCATCTCTCATACGAGGAGAGGCTGAGAGAACTGGGCTTGTTTAGTCTGGAGAAGAGAAGCTTTGTGAGGAGTGTCTCATCAATATGTATAAATGTCTGATGGGAGGGCGTAAAAAGGATGGAGCCTTTTCTTAGGGGTATCCAGAGACAGGACAAGAAGCAATGGGCCCAAATTGAAATACAAGAAGTTCCATTTAAGCATAAGAAAAATCTTCCTGGACTTCTCTGTGCAAAGAAAACCACTTGAAAGTCCCAGTTTTGTTGGGAAGCATTATAGAAAAAGTTCATCTTTGGTACTGTGAACAAAAGGAGTTTCCAAATGTCAGAGCTGACTGACTACCCCTAAACAGCTTTTTGTACGTAAATTGGTATTAGTTATGGAGTGCAAGCACATAGCAGCCAGTGTCTTCTGGAGAAATTTAGCAGTGGAGAGTACACAGCAAGAAGATATTTAGATAATCTCTTTCCTGCTTGTGTCATTTGACAAGTAACCTGGAAAGGAGTGGTCAGGTTCTGTTCACAGTAACACTGTAAACGGAGGAGAAGAGCTTCTCTTGAATGCCTCTTTGTACCTCAGAACAGAACTTGCCACTCTGTCCCCACTCTAAGGAGCTTACAGGCTTGGTCCGTGCCTGTCTTCCCATGGAAATCTGTGGCAGAGGAAATATTTGTGTTCTGCAATTAGGCCTGCATCTAATTGTGTCTGCTAAAATAGTTCAGCAAGAAGATGGGACTAACTTTACTCTGCCTGGGCAGATTTACCTAGGGATTGGAAGCTGATAGGGTTTTAATCCTTTCGCTAAAACAGGAAGGTAAGTGGAGACTACATACTGGACAATGCAGTCCCTCTTTATGTACAGTCCACCCTGCAAATTATTTAGAACTTTTAAATCCTTAAGGGACAGGGACTGTCTGCGTGGACGCACAGTGACCCTGGTAACTCTGGGACACTCCATACAAGGTACAGGCCAAGGATTGCAGCTCCCACCTGGACCTTCCCTCACACCACAGATACCTTTTCAAGTTTTTCTAGCATGAACTTGCCTGAGAAATTGTCTCTGCAGCTAGTTCGAACTTTTGCATAAATTTCTGTAAGAGTTGCAGAAGATTACATAAAGGTCCTGCCTAATTGCTTGTTTTCCTGTTATCCCTCTCCTGACAAACAGAAGTGGAGTAACGAGAATCATAGAGCAGGGTTGGGTCAACGATATGCTCTTTTTCACAAACAAAAAGTAAGGTGAAATGCTCAGAGAGCTGGAACTATTCAGTGGGCTAAACATGCAGTGGAGCGATGTAGATGACTAAGTGCGAGAAGGTTAAGCTTTCTAAGCACTCCTGAAGATCAATTTGCCAGACACCTGCTGTTTGCTTTCTATTTTATAGAAGTAGGTCAGGAAGCAACTAACGGACATCTCACATGCTTGACATTTATTATTTTTAGTCATTTTTTGTTCCTTTTATTGATGGCTTTTACACACTGATCCTGTTAAAAGCTGCCCTGAAGATATTTGCATTTGAATCAAAGTCTGGCTATTTGGGGAGAAAGCCAGGTCAGATAAAAGTCAAGATGTCCTCTCACAATGAGACAGTCCACTCTCTGAAATAAGCCAATAACCCATTCACTTGACAGATTAAAATGACAGCTAAAATGCCTGAGGCATAGTCTTATTATGTGAGTTCAACAGACTGCAGACAGAAATGCCTTTCCTGTATACCTACGTTTGCCCTCAGGATGCTTTGGTTTTCTTGAGCTATGAAGGTTGAAGCGATGATATTTATGTCTCATTAGTTCTAAGGTAAAGGTGAGAACTCGAGGAAGGGTCCACAGGCACGCTATGTTAGAGTGTCAGCGACACTGGCTAATCATCGGTACTTTTAGGAACCATACAGATTAGTTGAACGTGGTACGTGAGCAAACACAGAGGGGAAAAAAAAAAAATGACTGCAAAACAGACCTACATGGACAACATGTTAGCTGCCATGCAGGGCAAAACAGAATTGATGTGAAACTGGAAAATCAGCTATTTATCGAGAATCGCACAACGTCCTTGTTTATGCCAGGAATCTATGTTGTAGCACTCCTCTGCAATAGGTGCGAGGTAGGTGGAAAACCTAGGTGGTGGTGTGCCAATGACTGCAGCAAATCTCTCTCTTGAGGAGAATTATTGAATTCCATTCAAAGCATTGGCAAAAGCTGAAGTTCTTTAACTTACGTAAGTAGACAATTAGACCTTTTATATTTAGCTCATTCTCAAAGAGTACCTCTGGGACATAGCAATGTCATTTCTTCTTATCTGCATTAGCATGTGATAACAACCTCATTTGGTATGGATGAAACTAATTGTACAATTTACCCATCATTCAGCAGACTAAAGATTGAGGAAAGGCATTTGGAAATTCTTCCTGGAAAAGCATGAAGAGAGAAATTCAGCACACCTAAACCCAGCCGTTTTTTCTAACATATCCATACTGCATTGATGACGGAAGTGCTGTGGAATACTTAAAGAATGTCTTAAAGTCTAAATAAACATTGTAACCTAAAGTGTTTGGGTAGATACCCAAGTTTGTTGGTTGTAATGACATCCGCATTGTGGATGAATGGAGTTACTCTGTGTGCTTTGCTGCATCAGAATCTGGAATTAAAGGGCATCGTGTCCAGGCTGGCTTCTAAACAGAAGTTTTACAATGCCACTCTGAAGTAATCTCATTTGTGGCCAGATGAATGCAGGCTTCCCTACTGATCTGTCTCCTGTAGGCTCCATTTTAGTTTTAGCAGGACAGCGTACTTCATAGACAGACTACACTAGGATTCTTTCTGCTTTTATCTTAAGGTCAGGGAAAAAAAAGGTCAATGCATCAGGAGCTCTTTGAAATAATTTTGGTAGTCTGAAAGAATGATATTCATTTTCTGTGTCAAGCTTATTAACATTTCCAATTATGCTCCTTGTCAGTGGGGACAAACAACTGCTTTTACCTAAGAGTTCCTGCTTGCTACTGTAGAAGAGGCTTGTACATTGTTCCCTGCCAAGGGGATTCTTTTTTCCATGTCATTTCTGCCTATCGAAGCTAGCAACCTGATTTTGGTGTGCGTCATCTCCATTTTGGGTGCAGACCTATCCCATTATTAACCCTTCTACTTCTCTGAATAGCCATTAATCAGACTATATTTTTTAGTAAAACAACCTTAGATTTTAAAATGGGAAAAATGTAGATTTCTGATACTTAATAGATAATTGTTGTAATAATTAATGGAATTAAGATGTGTCCCATAAGTTATCAAGTAATCCCAGTTAGGAGTACTCGTTCTACACAGCCCTCAGTCATGAAAGCTTGATAAATCATTAAAGATCAGTCTTGACTACATAAGCACATGACAATATATTTTTATTTTTAATTCTTTCAGGCTATATCATGGCAATTGCATAATGCTAGCAAAGATCATAACCAGAATTACAGATACCTTTAGGCAATAATAAGAGTGCTGCCATAACCTTTGTATAAATTGCCCTTTAAGGGAAAATGTGACCTTAGTCACTTTGTGGAAAACATGGTATTTTTCCCTTTTTAGTCAGTACAATACCACTAAGAAAGGGACTTAAGCAGGTTTGTAGAAAATAAAGTGTAAAGGTGATGAGAATAGCTTGTTGAGAAAGACACTTTCCAAAGCTAAAAAGAGAGATGGTTGAGGAATAAGCGTGATTTGAAAATATCTGAATTCTCCTGGAGTGCCTTGGCTTACACGTGTTTACTCCCAGCTTGAAGGTGGCATCTTCTTCAAACAGTAACAGAAGCCACATTTGTTGCCATCCTGTGGCCAGATGGCTTTGAACCTGTCCAAATGTATAAGGGTAATTTCGTTTAGAAAATAGATCGGGTGAGATACTCGCCATGCTGTTTTCTTCTGGCCTATCTCGTTATTGAAGCTTTATAGCAAGGCAGTGTTGTGGCTGTAACGTAGCAATGACTGCCCATATTTGAGATTTTGTGTCGCACGTACTGATGCAGAGCTTTAACATTGGCACTACTTTGTAGATTTACAGAGGGCACTAGAATAAAGAGGCAATAACAAGGCACAAGTTACGTGTTGTGCCTGGGCAGTGTGTGAAAGCATGGCGCATAAACCTTCGGTAAAAAGAGGCACTGGAGCTCCTTTGCTAGTGTTACAGAAGGGCAAGCATTCTGCAGAGATAAACTGAAGAGCTGCTGTTTATGGTTTCTTGCTTCACACTCGAGCGGGTCCAGAGCAGCTCCTGGGAATTACTTCAGTAGCCTGAAGCTCCCCGGCTGTTTCTGAAAAGAGAGATCTGATGAGCTCTTTGGGCGGAGAATGAAGTGAAAACCATTCTGATCCTTCCATGGGCTACGCGTGGAAGGTCCTACTCATTTCTCAAGGTAACAAGCCTTGTGTGTAGAATATCATCTGGTTTTCCAGTGCTTTTTCTGATGTCATTCTCAGAGGCCCTACAACCATGTACGCTCCAGCCAGACTGACTGGGTTATTGCATATCTGTAGAGTCTGCAGCTGTAGACATTGCTTTTCAAAAGTAGCTTGAATGGACCTACAGTGCGATAGCTACGTACCGCAGCACTTGCTGATGTGCTGTCTTCTATCACATAGGTGCCGTGTTGCTGCTGGTACTGGGTTGGTGCTCTTCAGTTTATGGCTCCATTCCCAGCCTGACTTCCTGGGCATTTTCAGGCACATCACTCTCAGAGTCAGCAAAATGTAGACAATATCGCAACCTTGCTTGGTGCGGGAGGGGAAGGCACAAATCCATAAATAACTAGGACGTGCTCAGTTTCTTCAGCTGATGGGGAAGCATTTGCTGGGAAAGAATTGCCTGGAGAGTTTTGTGAGTATTGCCTTTCCGGGCTGAAAGCAAGACTTTGTCTACAAATGAGAAATAATTGGTAGTTCAGTCTTTCAGAAGGTAGTTAAATGAACACCTCTTGTCCACCCAAGAGATAGTAAGGCATCGTAGTCAACTCAGATCTTTCTCTAAGTTGTTACAAGCACTTATTTTCTGCTAAGGAGAAAAAACCTGAACAAACAGCAATAAAAAGTCACTGAAAACTGGCAAGCTATATGCACTTTATAAGTCTTGAGGAGAGAAATTTCTCCAGCAGTTTTTAATAAAATGTATATACTGTCCTACAGTGTGTGATAATACCTCCTTTTGTTATGGAAGGAAGGCTGTTACAGGAATGCATTCTGAATAATGGCCTTAATATTAGGGTAGAAACAGTCACTAGTTTCTTACTCATTTTGAATGTGTGCTTAAATAATGTTGAAGTTCCCTTTCCTCAGGTAAATCGTATTTTATTCTTATTAAGAGACTGATTCCGTGGAGTCTTGTGTTCCTGATTCTTCAGCACTGACAACAGTGATACCCTCAGCACATTAGAAACGTCTCTCAGCACCTAGCACGAACAAGTCCTTAACTTTTGAAGACTTTTTTTTTTTTTCTTTTCATTTGGCTTCAAGAGAAGCGTAGAAGTTTAGAAAGGCCTTGGCTGATTCTGTGTAGGACTTGGGGATAAGTGTCTGTATGAAATCAGAAGGAAAACAGAAGAGAAATGAAGCCCTGGAAATTGGAGATGCCTTCTCTTAAAATCCAATTATCTGCTGGGAAACAAGAAATAAGAGGAGAATAATTGAATGGGACAGTACAGAAAATCTATCTTTGTAGTGCATTGAGCAGGGTGTATTTCAGCTGCCTGGCTGTTACATGAGCATCGTTATTTATCTGTTGGTAGCTTGCTTCTGACATTATCACTAAATTGGTACCACAGTCTGTTGTCCATCATCCACATTAATTTGAAGATGAGGGATCTACTACTTGGTCACTTTTACTTGAAGAGCACAACAAACCGAACAACCATAAGTTGTTTTGTAAAATAACTCAGCTCCCAGAAATTAAACACGTATTTGCAAAATTTCTTTAATCATTTAGAGTTTTTGTCTCAGAACAAAATACCTCTCAAATGGAATTGCTTTTAAATGTCAATTTTATTTTGGACAGTAGGGTCCTGAGTGAAAAGAGCAGCTCAGTGCTAGCCTGGCTTTGTGAAGGGTGTTTTAAGGAAGAAGGAGTTCAGAGAGTGTGAGAGACCTAGTGCAAGGGCCACCGTAAGAGAGCAGCAGGGAAATGGTAGAATCATAGAATAGTTTGGGTTGGAAGGGACCTCTAAAGGTCACCTAGTCCAACCCCCCTGCCGTGGGCAGGGACATCTTCAACTAGATCAGGTTGCTCAGAGCCCCGTCCAACCTGACCTGGAATGTTTCCAGGGATGGGGCATCCACCACCTCTCTGGGCAACCTGTGCCAGTGCTTCACCACCCTCAGCGTAAAAAATTTCTTCCTT
>NW_008796078.1:2086295-2114063 GCF_000699145.1 Aptenodytes forsteri
CTGATGTAGTCACTCCATCAGAGAAGGCCACTAGGTTGGTGAGGCAGGACTTGCCCTTGGTGAAACCTAGTGGGTCGGTAGCACTCAGTGCCCAGAGGGGCCGTACTAAGCCATAGTCAAGTTTTGGTGGTCTTGTTACCTCTCCATAAGCTGAAGTGGGGTTTGTGCTGAAGGCAGCATACTGTTACTGCTTTGCTGGGTCTCTTCTCACCATCTTCCTGTGCAGGCTATCAGGGGTTTGGAAAGATCTAACGTAAACGTGACATTGACACTTGCACTGAAGCATGCATTTAAACATCACTGTGAAAACCATTAATAGCTTTTCTTTTTTGGTCTCATAATCTTTGTTAAAGAGTTACTAGATACATTCACTATGTTTTACACCATCAGCAGTGGTTTAGTGTGTTAAATGGTAGCAAAATGGGAGCAGCATGGAATGATGCAGTAAACCTGCCTCTTTGAAAGCTGAAGAATAAGGAACAGCAGAATTTACAAGGCCGTTCTTTAATAAGATGGATTACAAGTTTTTCGTGCCTGAGATACAGCACACTGAATACATCAGTGCAGCTGCCAGGGCTCTAGAAGCAGCACAGCCATGTTGTTATGGTGCAGAGTATGGCTAATCAGCCCTGCTGATGTATTCATATATGCTGAGATATCTCCACCATGCTGATGGGGCTGAGTACAAACATATTCTCAATGGTCCAGATGGGCCTTAGCTTGGATTTAGCCCAATAACAGTTGTTGGAGCCCTGAGATTAGTAAGGCACAAGAGCAGGAGCGTCAGGAAGGTTTACTAACTGATGTGCAAAGTGGTACCAACCCACGAAGAGCACTAATAATGCTGCTGAGCCTGAACTAATTAGTCTGCTCAGCACCTGAAGCACTGGGAGGCAGCACGTGGTTAGACTATGGTGTGGTGTGCTGACACCAGCTGCCCCAGCACTGTCTTAGACTATGGTGTGTGCTGACACCAGCTGCCCCAGCACTGTCTTCCCTGCGAGCGCTCCTCTGTACCCATGTACCGGGACGTGGCCCCTTCAAGCTGTGCAGCTGTCTGCGGCACTGGGCAGGTGCAGGAGGCTCTTCGGGATGGTGTACCAGCTCTGGCTCTCCAACTCTTAAGGATGCAAGAAGGTGTTACAAGGTCAGGCCAGATGTCCCTCTAACCTGGCGTCCCGCCTCCTCCAGCAGCTACTCCCAGCTGGTCCAAGAGGCTTGGGAGGAGCAGAACAGGGTCTGTATTTGGTGATTCCTCCCTGGGAAATTCTCTGAACTGAACCTGCGAGATGATGGAGCAGTCTATACCTACTGTAGTCCTAATGTGGATAGCTTATACCCAGAGAAAAGCAGAATTTGAGGCCAGACCAGCTGCCACCCCTGCCCCGAGTCTCCTTAGGGAGCAAGGCAACTATAAGCTCCTCTTGTCCTCCCCGTTGCCCCAGCTCCTGGGATATTGCAAGTGTATGGGTATTTCTGAAATTAGTTTCCTTCTGTTTTGCAAAGTTTACGTCAAAATATACTACACAGAACTTTATTTTATTACGGTAGATTCATAATAGCTGCTTTTTTATAGAGATACTAAAATGGGACATTTAAATGTGAAGCAAAATGTTGCCGCATAGTATGGTTAGCAATGCTGACTTTTTAATAGGATAATACATAAAGCTATTGCTCTCATCACGTTGCTGATGATTGGAAAATGGAGGGATGGGAGTTGTCAACATTTTCAGCAAAGTTGTTATTTTCATTGAATTGTGCACGCTCTGACCTGTGCTCCAGATGCACGTACCTGTATAAGCCAAATGTAAAGGAAGATTAGGAAAGATGTGATACTGGCAGTGGGGTGGGGAGGGACTGTAGTCAGGTGGGTATATTTGTTACCTGTTACTTGGCACTTCAGTAAAAAAGAAAATGTACAGAAGGAAAATAAATTGGCAGTTGGTTCGTTGAGCAAAATACTGGTAACAAATCTTCAGTCTGAGAATAGGTTTAGCATAAATAGTACATATAAATCTTTGCATTACTAGTAACGTCACATTTTTGAAAATACATTCTTTCAAAGGAAGCACAGTGAGCCTTGAACGGATTCAATGACACACAAGTTTCCTATCCCCTTATCTGTTTAGTTAAATGGATTGGACTGTAAAAAATAGTTTTGCTTTGAAGAGTGCTTTAAAACAAAATCTAGTGAGCAGAATTTAGTTCGTATGAAGTATGCAGTTCTGAATACAAATCATCCGTTCAACAGGAATTGACTTCTTTAGTATTTATCTTTGGTATACTTATTAATACAGATTCTGGCGCGCTCAAGGTTTAAACCATGGTATTAAGTATGCACTATAAAGGACATAAAGAAATGGGCTAAGAGTAGGATTAGAAAACCCAAAACTGCATGTGTTTATCTAAATTTTGATGTAGGAAGTTTGCCTCTCTTCTCGGTTTGATCTGATGGCGTGGAAAGCAAAGAATAACTTCAGTGGCTGACGACACTGGGCACGGCACAGCCCAGCACTCGGGAGAGCTGTTTGGGAGGTGTAGAATGAGGAGCACCGGTGGCTCCAGAACTCCAGAAAAGAAACGTTTTCCCTTTTGCAGCGTAACCAGTCAGTATCACAGCAGCATCTAGGATTTCAGTTGTTTCTCTTTCTTTTCTTTTTTTCTTTTTGAATAAGTGAAGACTAATGCAGGCAGCATACTATGTAGGTCTTTTGTTCTAAAAATGTAAATTATCATTTGCTTACATGAACACAAATAATAAATATGCATTACCTTTCAGTGTATAATAAAATAATATCCTGGTTTGGTGAACCCCCAGTGGCACGTCACCCCTGAGCAATGGAAACATGCATCTAAAAAACTCCTTGGGTGAGTGAGAGTCTGCAAAATATGGCACTCAGTCTTTACGCATAATCCCATCATCAAAGATAAAATGCTTTCATGAAGGACAAAAAGCCTGTTGGGGTTTGCTGCTGTATTTACATTTCCATCTGGAATATAAATTGTGCTGAAGAGTATGTTTGCTCAGTTCTTTATGAAGCTGCCAATGCTGAGCTCCTATCAGGCCAAGCAGCAGTTGACTCATCTGACCCTGGAGGAAAAATTGCTCAAAGCTTAGTATACTTTTAATGCTCAGTCAAGGATTACATCTGTGCCAGCAACAGCCTAGAGTCTTGGCTAGCTTATCAAAAGCAGAGATACTGAAAGGTTTCTTTCGGTAGATTTTCCTGTTAAAGGTGTTATACAGATCCTTGGATCACATTGACAGAATGAACGAGACTGCTACAGAAAGGGGAAACGCTGAAGGGAGGTATTTTTGCTTTTGGGATGCATAAATGGCTCATGAGATGCATGCACACATAATTTGATGTTTGTACTGAAGGAATGGTACATGTGATTCAGGTGGAGAGCAAGGAAAGTAGTTGGAACGAGATCAGAAATAATAAGGTTTAATAAATTGTAAAATATTATTTTGTAAAACCTTAGTACAAAATAAGGTATAACTGTTTTTATAGATATCTCCCACTGCAAACACAGAAACAATCAGGGTGACTTAAACGGAGAGCATAATTTCAATTTCTCTGCCTGTAATGAAGATAAATTGGTCTAGTATGTATAATGGGGGGGGAAAGGACTCTCAGGGATGATTAGAAGATTGGGCCACATAGTAAAAATTATCGTCGTAATGTGACAACATGAATACACATCTGTAGTTCCACATAGAGACAAATGGACATTGTGAAGAGCAAATAAAAGAAATGCTGGTGGTTTTTTTTTTAAAAACATTCCTTAGTAAAGTCTGGGAGTCCTGGGCAGGGGAATAGGTACAGCCAGGAGAATGCTCTAGCTACAGTATCTGCAAATGTTCAAGCTCAGGCTGAAAAGGAGATTCGTGGGAATGGCACACATTTGAATGCTGACGGTGGGGAAAGCTCCACGTATTTAAATGAGTAGCCTTAACTTGCAGACTTTAGAGTATATTTGGAAACAGAAGTAAGGACAACGTGGTCCTGGAGCTTTTCCATGCGTGCATTTTTGCATACGTTAAAAGGCAGGTAGTAGATTTCCTAATATATCAAAAATGCTCTGATACCCAACTTGATGTCGCACCCTGGAACCATAGCACAGTGGCTAAGGCAGCCAGCTGAATTATTCAGTTTGAATAAATTTTCAGACTTGCTCTATTTCCAGATCTTTTATAAGGGAAATCCTGGTTTTGTATGGCTATATCTTCTGCTGTTCACATGTATTTACAAAATTACTTTTGAACATGTTTGTCAACTGTATTTGGATAATGGCAATTGTCACATATTTCTTGATAGCCTCTTGCTGGGAGAATTCGTGGAACTTCTAAGCAGCAGATTAATGAAAGGTGAAAAGGTGATAGTGAGCAGTTAATTTCTAGCCTGAATGATATGGTGGCATTGCTGCTTTTTAATTTTTTTCCACTTGATATTCCTCTTGAAGAAATCCTCCCTTAATGCAATAGCTGCTCAAAACGAGGACTTCAGCCAGGAGAAAAAACTGTGGTTCTCTTTTCATCCCATGAAGCTAACTCTTCATGTCTCAGTCATGGGATACTTCTGAACCACTTGGCAACAAATCCATTTTTCAGAGAATTTTCTATTGCTGGTGTTTCTGAGCAGCTGTGTGTTGGCTGCAAAGTACGTGTGCGTATACTCCTTTTTACAACCAAGACGCAGTTTTGCTTAAGGAACGAGGCACTTGTCTGCTTTGTATTTTAACACTGCTGGCAGCCTACAAAATGTTTATTCTGTATGTTCCTATGCATCTGCTTGGAGGGATATGTAATACCTCCTAAGTGCTGATGTTGCCTCATAGGAACAGATTTCTTTTAGTCTTACAGCTCTTGCAGTGGTAGCAAATACAAAGTTCTCAGCTTCATTTTTCATCATTTTTTTTTTCTTTAAATCTTACAGCAGAATAGATCTGAAATCCATTTGGTTGAATTTTACACTGCAGATGATTACACTGATGTTTTTGCCACTCTTGTGTATTCTCAACTGGCATCAGTGACATTTCAGCCTGTTCTGTCCACTTTTCCATTGCAAATGCTTAAAATCTCTTAAACACTAAAGGTTTGGTTTGTTTGTCTGTCAGAACTCAGTGATGACTCTGTTCTGCTTTGATTTATTTTTCGTGCTTTAATTTGGAGATATGGACAAGAGATGGCTTTACTATACTTTGTTGAGATGCAAAGTCTTTTATCAATGGTGGTAGCTTATCGTTTTTATGCTACGTGCGTAGCTTTAGTATGCACAAGGACTCTTTCTGCCCAAGGGGAGAACTAAAATCCAGCTCCTTTGGACTATTTGAAAGCTGTTTTGGTATTTATGGTTTTGTTTTGTTTCTCCTAACTGTGTGTGAACCAATAAAAATGAACAGTTTAGTTTGTCAGTGTCAATTCCAGGACAAAGGTGTTCCATGTATGATGAATCTGTGCAGTTACTGTCACCAAATGAATTCAAATGTACAGCATTCACAGAGAATTTCAAGCAGCACCAGCTCTAACTGCCTTGTTAATCTTACACACTGATGTCCTTTTCTAACTTTTTTTTAGAGTCAATCAGCATAAAAATATTCTTCCTGCTGAAATAACTTCATAGGCAAAGTTCAAGCGAGCAATTAGTGATTGCATCTGTTTTTGAGTTATTTTCCCAGCTTGTGGTAGTTCAGTTAATAACCTTTTAAAATTCTGAAGTATATCCCCAGGCAGCTGTAGGTCTATTTCCCAAATCTACTGCAACGTTCGAAGCGCTCGCCTTTCTGGGACCATCTGCTTCTCTTCTCCAAAGACTCTGTAAAATCCTTGGCAACCCCTTGAATGAAGCTCATGCTTCCTAGCATGGAAAGGTGTAGAGTGAACGCACAAACAAGAAAAATTATGGGAAGAGTCTAACTCTGATATTAAAGCCGGTTTGCATTCAGTGACCATTGCAAGAATAAATTTTATGCCTGAAAGCACCTTAGTGAAGCATTATGTAAGTTTGTCAGCAGGGCACATAAAAATCCAGGAATACCAGCAAACTCGTTAAAATTGGCATGCCATTGTCAAGTACCTATCACTATCCTCACTCTTTCACTCAACAGAGACATATAATAGCTAAACAGCATTGAGTCCACATGTTCCTTAAATTATTCCATGAACGGAACTAGGGAATCATTCAAAACCTTTCTCCTTCTTCTAGCATCACTGTGCTAATAACTCTTGGATGCAAGTCCTCTTGTTGCATGCTATTTGCCTTAATGCTGAGGCTTTCCCTAGATGTTGGCTACCTATTGGTATTATCAATCATAGCTTTCTGGATTTATATAATTTTTGAAGTTATGAGTATGATAAATCAAAATAATATTTGAATATACTAATGTAAACTTAAAAAATAGTGGCGAGAAACCCTAGTCCTGGTTAAAAGAAATTAGATAGCTATTAACGCCTTTGAAAAGCTGTGTTATTTTTTGCAAACACACAAAAAATAGTGTTTGGAATCTAAGGATTTTCACTGCACACTACAGTTTTAGTATGAGTTTCAAATCAGGGAGTTAACTGTGTATTGACTGTTTAACTGAAGTTTAAAGTACTCGGGTTACCCAGGTTTCTTCCTCTGAGTTCCAGAAAGCTGATGAGCAACTGTTTTCGCTGAGATGGTCAGCTATCCGCAGAAGCTGTGTCTATACAAATGGACTCACTCAACATTTTTCTGGTTCTAAAAATGTGCTGTCATTTCTATTGCCATCCTGAATTTTGTCAGGAAAAATGAGCTTTAAGATCAGCCTTTTTTTTTTCTTTCTAGAGATTATTGCACTTTAGCTATGCACTCACTGAGTTGCGCAAGTAACATTTTTCCTGTCTCTGGGAAGTAACCCTTCCTGAATAACTGTTCCTGCACTGCATTTGCTATTCCTAGGAATCCAGTTAACTTCGGATCCTTGAATCATATAATTTTATGCTTTTGATTTGTTATTTCTTGTCTAAATCCACCATGAACACATGGAAGAATAAAGAACACATTCCTGTTGCATTTGACCTATTATAAATCCATGCTGATGATTATTTCATGCCAGCGTGTCCCCTTACCCGTGCTGAGTCTGTGAAACACGAGGGTGGGGTGGGGTGGGTATTTGCATCCTCAACGTCAAATATTTGACTGAGATCCTAAGTGCTAAGCACCTAGGTTGCTGACCAGGCCAATATCCCTGGGCTCTCTAGCTATCATTTGTGGCTTCTCCAGTGGGGCTAACACAGTTGATACAGGCTTTTGATCCAAACTGTTGCCTGAATGTGCTTACCTCTGTTCGTTGATTATCCAGGGAAATTAAGACTAGAACCCTAACTTAGCCCCAGATAGTGCAATTATTTCCCGTATGCAACTATGGCATAATATGATGGAAACACTCAGACCTCTGTCTGTGCTTTTTAACTCACGGATGTGTCTGTAATCTCTGTAGATTAACCCAAGATAGCCTGAAACTAGCTGTTCCAGTAGTCTGAATCCTGACCCTGACGCTACATGCTGAACTGACACGTCCTTTGTCACTGGCTGACTTGGTGACATGTTCCTCTTCAGATGTCGCTATTGGAAGCTGCAAAAGGAAGTTGTTTAAATCTCTGTAACTCAAATCCCGTTGGTGATGTAATCGTATCCTTTTGTTACCACTAGCTTCTTGCAGGCATACATCTGTGCAAATGTGCGTGTGTGTATATATATATGTGTATATGTCTAAAAACATGTAAGGATATAATCAGAGTTTTGCAGTTTTGAACAAAGTATTCTTGTGGCTGGTTTGCTCATGCAGCGTCATCTGAGAACACATTCACTATATTCACTATAACGATCACTTGTGTAACCAGAGGTCAAGTCTATAACGATCACTTGTGTAACCAGAGGTCAGTTATGTGGTGGGGTGTCCTGGCTCAGGTCCCTACCTCCGTAGGTTTGGGCAGTGCTTCTCAGAAAAGCTCTGCTTTGCAGCCAGATTCTTTGTATTGGAGCGTCCGTCTCAGACTGCAAACGCCCTGTGGTGAGCCTTGCACAAGTGTGCTTTTGTTGATTGAATTATGCATTCCCACTGATGATATAATTTGGCTTTGAACGCGTGCAAACAGCCATTTGTACGTCCCGTTCCTCCGCATTTCATTTCCGTGCTCACTCAGGGGTGAGATTGCTACATACCTCTCAAGGAGTCTACTTTTTTTCTTTTTTTTTTAGTAACAGCCTACCTTTCCTTATCATCAGCACTCTGGATCTAGGGCAACTCACTAGTACTTCTTCTGTTAGAAAACAGACTTTTGTAGACTTTGCTACACCTTACTGATAAAACAGTGACATCAATGAATGAAGGAGCTGCTTCAAGCACGGACTCTGCCAAGCCTGCCTCCTTGTAACTCACAGCAATCCTTCCACTGTCAGCTAGTGTGGCCCTCACCTTTCTTTCAGTGCAATCTTTCTTCTTCGGTTTTGAAAAAAATATTGCCTTATTAAAATATGAAAACAATAATGTATTGTAGGAGATGTATTGGGGGAAAAAGAACTCCTTGGCACACACCACATGCCTTAAAGATCCGATATCCTCCTCACTTCATGCTTGCTCCCATCTTGGAAAACTTCCCTGAGTCTGTGGTTTGCATTGCTGGTGTTGAAAGTGGGATGTGCCTCCTACCTCTCACTTCTTTTCTTGCAGCCCTTCCTTCCTGATCACTTATCTACTAGGAGTGCAATTTTAGGAACAGAGATCAGTTTTACCAAACACAGCTGTGATGGTCTCTCTCCCTTCACCATTTACCTAACTCATTTGCTCTGTGGAGTTGTTAGAAAATGCAAATGTACCTAAGGGGATGCTTCCTCCTTCTTGGGGGCTTCCCTAAGTTGTCACAAGACTGTTTAAATCCTGTATCTTAAGAAGTGTTCGCTGTACCTTCATCTTACCAGCCATGCAGGTTTCACAGACCGAAGATGACAGCACTAGCATTTGCTATGCTTTTTCCGGTCATCTCCTTTCTACTTGTTATTACTTTGGCAACCCAGGGGGGATTACGTGAGAGTGTCCATCTTCCTTTGGGAGAGAAGAAGCTGGTTAAAATAGCATCCCTAGCAGGCTGAGCTCCCTGTGGTTTGAATCACATTCTTTGTTCAATAATGAAGAACGTGGAATTATTGTAAAGGAGACTCTGCCCTTTTTTGCCCGCTCACCAGATAAGAGAAAAACTGTATGTACCTTCATCCCTTGAACGTTCTCTGTGAATGGATATCCTATTTCAAGAGGTAGGGGACTTTTCCACTTTAGGTTGCAAACATGCAATTACTTTCATGAAAACGAACGCCCATCTACAGATGCAGGTCCTCTGAAATCAGCCCACTCTGATGAAGGACACATATTTCCATTACAGAACAGGCAGTGTGAGAGCCTTGGGAAGGAAATGTGACTTGGAACAAAGGATTTTTCTTTTTTCCCCTCAGTCTCATTTCAGATCTGACATAACTCTGCCGCTTTCAAAAACAGGCTTACTCATTTCTTTGATTTATCTGTATTATTCAGTCTCTAGACCTTGTTTGTGGTTCCTTATGCAAAATTCAGCACAGTTACTAAATTTGCGGCCCTTATGTTTGTGTTTCATTTTCGATCAAATACTTTTTTGCATCAGTCTTATAAATATTCTCAAAGGGCAGAATTAATATAGCATGAGTATATTCAACTACAGCTAACATTACTGATCAGGAAAGTCTTTTTTGATATGAACTGTGTAATTGTGGTCAGTGTGGTCTTTATCCAAAACCTGTTGAGTAGAAAATGCCCAAGGACTTCAGCAGTCTTCGACTCAGGCTTTTATGTGACCATTTCTATGTGTATCTGACAATCAAGCCTCTTTTAGCCTGTAATGTCTCTCTCTCATGGAAGATTAGAGTATATACGCTTTTAGGGAGAAAGAGAAGGTTAGCTTAAGGAAAAAAATGAGACTGAACCCTTGATGATTATATATGATATTTGCAATGAAACAAGCAAAAAAATGGCCCTAGTTATCTTCCTCCACATAGTGTTAGATTTAAAGTAGCATCACCTAGATCAGTTTGTAATTTCGACACAGCAAGAGCAATTGCTGATTTCTGCCAAAATGCATTTATTCGAAAACTAGGATTTTTTTCAATCTTCTCCTATACCATTCATATTCATTTATGACTGATATGAAAATTAACTAAGGCATATGTTAAAACTTGCATTAACTAGCTGTGCTATAGGTTACATTTCTCTACAGAAAATTCAATTTTCTTTGAAACTTAGTGTGACTAGCTAGGCTAGCTGGTTGGGCAGTTCTAAGGACAAAGTGATCTTTTTTCATCTCCAAAATCTAACGTATATAATGAGGAGCATAGGGATAATGGCTGAAGGGACAGAAGGTGTGAGAAGGCAGATAAGGTAGAAAGGTAGCTGTTGATAAGCAAACCCAAACAGTCCCTTACTTAGAGGTAAAAGTGGTCTAAACTTTCATGGGTGTAGAGAAACAGAAGGCAGTTCATGTGAACAAAGCAGTTGGACTTTAGAAAAGTAGGTATTGAGTAGTGTAACAAGGGGTGAAGGAAGTCAAGCCAAAAGTGACTCGACCTCAAAAAGGTGCAGTTGCCTCAATATCTAGTAATATTTTTCAGGCTTATGGTATGCTTTTTCCTAATGATTAAAAAAAATGATCTTATATTTGTCTGCTGAATATTGAAAATCTTCCAGGCGTGGACACACTTAAGGCTCAGCAGGGATGGCTCTGGCTAGCTGATGGTTGGAAAATCTTATGATGATGAAGTATTTTCAATTCAGTAGACTTCTGATGTCTGATAGGGCACATTTTTGACACTTAAATAATCATTGTTACTAGAGATGTTATTGACTTCCAGTGATAACATGGAGGGCTGCTTCAGAATATGCCTTTTCACTATGGTCCTTACAAAAAGAAGCCCTCTGCCTCTTACTGCAAAAAATCTTTCCACGAAGTAAATTAGCACTGGCTAGACAAGTGTACCCTGCAAGTAAATACCTATTCCTACCTTGAGTCCTGTTGACTTCAGAACATCAGCCTGAGCAGCAGGGTTAGATCCTTGAAGAATGAACTTGTTTCATCTTTTAAGTTCAAATCTTCTCATTCTTTCAATCAAAAATCTCTTCAGTTTAGGCTGTGCTGGTATAGGTTCGATGCAAAGAATCTTAGGAAATGTGGACATCAAAAGGAAAACCAAAACAAAATGTAACATAAAAATACAGTAATGATTGTTGATCCACATTTTCAAATCTTCTGTATTTTGCTGTTGTTAAAAATCCCTGCCAAAGGAAAGACTTAAGACTTTCTGGAGAACTTTCCTGACCAATAGTTCCCGAGTTTGCCTTTACTTAGCTAACAGGTGTCAGTGTCACCCAAAGATTCCTTGAGTGTAAAGAAAGAAAATGTCAACTTTAAAAAAAAAAAAGTCTCTATCACAAAAAAGTTGAATAAAAAAAAAAAAAAAGTCTCTATCACAAAAAAAAATAGTTCCTCTGTTGAGGATTTTCCTATTAAAGACACTGGCAGTTTGTCTCCCAGTGAATTCGTTATCCCTTGTGTCAAACTCCCACTCAGAAGCAGATGGATAATTTTTAGGAAAATACTAAAACAGGAATCAGTATCTCTGAGCTAGAATCTCCACACAAAACAAAAAAAAGATAGTTCCTCTGTTGAGGATTTTCCTATTAAAGACACTGGCAGTTTGTCTCCCAGTGAATACGTTATCCCTTGTGTTCCTCTGCCTACCATTTAAAACCTTTCCTATTTTGTGTGCAGCGAAGCTTGTGTCAGCGCAGCCTGTAACGCATCCCAACACGACTGTGCGTGAACGGGAGCAGAGTCAAATACACTGTTTCCCCATATCAGCAAACATCCCAGGCTTATCTTGGTGATTCATTCGACAAGAGATATTACCAGCTAGTCTCAGCGATGGAAAGTTTTAATTATACTAAAATTGATTAAATCAAGCTCTGGAGAAGCTCCTCTGATCCTAGAATAGCAGCTGAACTGCATGAAGGGCTTTGGTTGAATAGGTCTCTTCTCTCTTTAAAGCCACAGCGACCTGGTTGCGAACACCTCTTGCTGATGGCAAACGCTGTCCTTCCATGACTGTATGGCTTCATGTATTCACCACGGTGAGCGGTGGAGCTGGTGGAGTCTTAGCTCCACTAGCCTCGGGGTATTTGAAGCCTCTGGCTCGTGAAGCAGCTTCCAAGATCGTCCCATGAGGATCTTCTTTAAGGTTTTACGTACCTCCTTTGGCCCAGTTCATACACGCTGCTACTGAAAGAAGGATGCTGGATTTATCTGAACTGTGGCTCTGGCCAGGATGGAAGGAGGGGCTGCTGTGTGTCATATGATAGTTTTCTCTAAGGGAGGAGGCTGTTTGTCTTCTCTTTGTGTTCAAAATGTATTTTATAATGTGCTCTATTTCTGGTGTATTTCTGAGGGCTTTCTCCCCACTGGCTATGGTGGGTGTTTTTCATGTTAGAAAAGATCTCCATGGAACTGAGACTCTGGAGCACTCTAAGCATGAATTAATGAGCAGCTATTCATTTTCTGTAGAGACTTTTCCTCTGGCATTATCCTTTCATTTGGTGGACTGTCCGTGTAACTGATTATGGCCCCATTCCCCTTCATTATGTGCAATCTTTCTAGAAAATCTCTTGGATAGGAGGCATTATCATTGGGAAATACTTGAAGATTTTATTTAGTACAGTCAAAAGTGTCAAAACAGCTAATTTAATGCTTTCATCTCCATGACTAATGAAAGATTAAGTTACTGCAGAAATATGTCACAGGATTCTACAAATTGTAACTAAAAATAACAATCTTGTTGAATTTAAGGATAGTTAAATGTTAGTGCAGGAAGCGTCTCACTGCAGAGAGCTTTGCAAATGCTTAAGGAGAGCACCACCACTGTCCATTTTGGCATCTTAAAACATATAGACTGCTTCTAGGTAAATTCCTCAGAGCTGGGACCAGAGCCTGTTTGTCTGCAGGTGTCCCAGTGGGTTTCCTGTAGGAACACAGAATCAGTTAGGCATTTAGGAGGTTTTATCCAAGAAAAACCATTCAGTGCATGTCCGCTGGTAGCGAGCGTTGTTTAAGAGGTGGCATGCTCTTCTGCTGCTCTATGTTTACTTATCGCTAATAATTCTTCCCTCCTCCCAGGGTCCGCAGGGTTCAGTATAACCCAAATCAGAAAAATGGATGTTGTAGGTATTCTTCAGAGGAATTGTGCACTAGTTACAGACCTATGGCTGCAGCGGCAGCAGTGTAAGCATAGAAAAAAATTAGTCTGTCTTACGAATCAGCTCAATTCATTCATTCCATCTGGAAATCTGTCCCCTTACTATTACTGGTAAATCTCATCACTTTACCCCAATCCACTGCTCGGCTCTCCTCTCTTTTCTTGTTCCTCTTTGTCTTCTTCATTTTGCTAACTCTCACTTTTCCTTTGTTTCCTTCCCTCTCTCCTGTCTGTGATGCCCAAAACTTGTAAACCACATTTGCTTCTTTCCTAAAAACATCTCTCTACCGTCTTTTTTCCTACAGAAGTGTCTGCTGATAAAATACTGAAAAGCCTTAATTTTTGTATCAGGCTGAGCTCACATCCTTTGCCACTGAGTGAAAGAACCATGAAGGGTGTATCGCTCTTGTTTGTATGGGGAAAACTGAAGTGGATTGTAATATTCTTTGGCTAAATCCAAGTTTCATGAGAATCAGTGCCTTTGGAGGCGGAAGGTGGTTTAGAGTTCCAGAGGGAGGATGGAGCTGGGGTAGATAGGGCTACGTGTACCCTCTCCATACTGACAGAAAACACGTAATTCATGCAAATGCTGTATAAATACAGTGGAAATTTTAAGCTTTTCAAAGAATTGTGCCCATACACGTAAAACAAATAGAAAACCTATGGCATAAGCCTATTTTCTATGCTTAGCTGCTGCCTTAGTCTGTGATCCTAAGCCCGCTCTGAATAGAACCAATTCCCATGGCGAGATGAAATTTGGTAGGCTGTTTATTCACTTGTTGGCATCATTTTAGCTGCCCCTTGGAAAGTCACATTCTGATAATCAAGACAGAGGCATAGATTTGAAGTGGAATTCCATTGTTTTCAGTGGGCTTTTAATGAAGGCCATTGTGAGATGAAAGCTTTGGTGACGTGGAAGATATAAAAAAGGGTCAGAGGTGGAGATAAGAAGGGAAACCTTCTTCTCCATTCCCAATCTACACAACTTTTCATATCTTATGAAAGGTAGAGATTCCTGATAGATTTCCTTTGTGTTTCCTTTGCACTTCTCTTCCTTAGGAAGATGAAAAGTGAGAAGTTTGAAAACAATTTTCCAAAAGTAGCTCTTTTAGCTACTGCTTGTTTGCAATAAGTATACAAGCTTAGTTTCTACTTCTCAGTTATCGTTTACTTAATTCTTCTTACTTTTCACCCAGGTGGTTTGTTCAGCTGTTCTGGGATGTATGGCAAACACTTTTCATTGTTTTCTCTTAACAGATATGACTTTTATTTTTTCCCAGAAGTCACTGCTAATTTTAGATCTGTGTTTGATTCCTTTTTATTTGTCATTCTGTGTCTAATTTAGTTGTCTCCCAGCTCAGACGTGCCATTTCTGGAATTACATTAATATATACTGATTTTCTCAAATCCACCCACGGACAGTTTTGCTTTCTCTGCTTGATGGACGAAAATGCCTTCAGATCTGCTGATCTGGCAGAATTGAACTCAGACCATCAAGCAGTTTGGGACCATGTTATTGGGGCTCCACCTTACGGCAGATCAGAGCAGAATGGCAGTGGCGTAAATTCAGCAGGTTACAAGTTAGGGAGAAGAAATAAGATTGATAGTTGAGATGAAGAAACAATTGCTTTTTTGATAGTCACATTGCCTACTTTTGTAAGGATATGAGTGCAATGCATTTACTCTTGTAAATATAACACTCAGAGAAGAATAGGGGAATTTAAATCTTTTAAACCTCTTATGGAGTGGGGTATTCACTGTACCTTATTCTAAAATTCCTTCCTCTCTTGGAAGAGGTCTTATTTACCAGAGTGGATTATAAAACGGTATAAAGTGTTTGTTGCTGAGTAGGAAGTAACTTTAAATTTAATTTCTGTTTAAAACTACAATGAGTTGACATAATCTCTGAGACCAGATTGGTAGGAATCTCTTGAGGGGACTGCTTTAATTCCTGAGTCGAAAGCAGAGGCACAGTGTGTGTGTGTGTGCACACGTGTGTGTGTGTGTGTGTGTATTTCCAAAAAAAAGCAGGATACTTCCTGAACTTAACTGAGCTTTGGGTTTTGGTTTGATGGGTTTTAAAGATTTAATAGATCAAAGTTTTTGATGTTTGCTCTAACTAAATAATGATATTTAGGTCACAGATAATAGAGGAGGGCTGTTAGGCTGTCCTAAAAGCCAGAAGATTTCCTGTTACAATGGCAGCAGATCCACTGGCGCTAGCTTCGATGCATTCCTTGTGTGACAGCTGATGACAGGAAAGCCTGAGAATAAGCAGCGTCCTGCATTCCCAGGCTGTTTACATCTCTTGCCTGTGGTTTTCTGTACTTCAGCTAACACAGAGTTTATACGGTGCTCCTGAAAATTAGATTAATTTTTAATTCAAGAAGAAAATGCGTATGAAATTCGTGAGCTGACTTTGGGACAAATTTTGCTCAGACTTAGTTGTGTTGCAGATGAGCTCACAAAAATCTGTAATATTTTTAATAGTCACTGATAAATTTTGCCCTTCATAATCTCGCTTGGGCCAGTAGCCCTCAGTGTGGCAAATTCTCCACATAGTTATACCCCAAGGTAGAAGCCAGATTTGTGCATTTACTTGAAAAAAGCAGTAGTAAACAATTTTGCTTTTGCAGAATGCAATTTTGCTTCCGGCCCTAAGGTCCACACCAAATAAGAGTATTTGCAATAGTGCCCTTTTAACAGCATCTTACATAATAATGATTTATTTGGCCTGAACATCGCTGTCCAGACAATTAACAAAAACCATCCCTTTTTAAAATAATTTGTAATCTGTGGAGGATAGGAATGAGGTCTTGATTATCGCATTAGACATTTAAATGAAGAATAATGAACAAAGAAGATTCCAAAACATAATGGTGAGTAGCTGGATATTTTTTGCATCATTACTTCCATGCTGGGTTCTTATTGAAGCTAAATCTCTGAGCTTTTTGAGATTTTCCAGGCAATTTTCATTATTGTTAATACCTGTAACTTCTTATGGGCTCAAAAGGTCTGTTTCTCCATTCTTCACCTACACCAGCTCTAGCCAGACATACAGTAACCAAAACCACAGTGTGAGTTGCCCAAGGTGGCAAGGAGCTTTGCAGTATTCCTGAAAGCTGCGTGCCAGGGGTACAGATCTAAGAATAAAGCCATCAAACAAATGGATAATGGCATAGAAAACCGTAATTCCTGCTTGAAACATGGACAATTTTTAATTTTCTCGCACTTCATTCATGCAGTTTTGTTCTACTTCTTTAATTGAGAATCATTTCTAGAAGATAGATTTCCCTAGGGTTTTTGCAAAGACTATGAACGAGATTAAACTTCTCTCAAATTCTGAGGTTAAATGTAGACAAGTTAATGAAAATTGGTTTAAAAAGTTGATGGTTGAATTCTGTCTTCAGATTTCTGAACGAGGCTCTTGGGACCCTCTGTGAGAGTGGTACAAATGTGGCTGTGCTCAGAAATGGTTTTATCTTTTCTGTGCATGTTCTATCAGCATCTGCCTGACCTTACGTACTTCATAGTGAAGTACAGGGCAACATTTGGTTCAAGTGAAAGGGGCTAATATCACAGTACCATCAGCTCCATCTGAGAACTAATAATGACATTTATTGTTTTGCTTAAAGCTTTAATTTCATTTTTACTAGCTATTAATATCTTTCTTCTTTGTCATCTTGATATAGCAGTATCTAAGAACGATGTCCACTGAAAAATCATCTTCTGTTGCCGACAATAATTATTTACTATAATGTAGGTAGCCACTGTAAGTATTCCGATGAGTGTATTAAAGAGCTCCCTGGCTTTCAGACTCACTCTTCCCCCCCCCCCCCCCCCCCCCGCTCATCTCTATTAAATGAATTAAAAGAAGTCGCTCAAAGATGCTGTAAGTTGCTGTAACCTGCTCTATATTGGCCCCGCTTTGAGCAGTGAGTCAGTCCAGGAGATTTCTGACCTATAGTGTGCTACAGTTGTGTGATTTCAAGTTAACCAATGTTCCCAATATCCCATTTTACAATGCAACCGATTAAATTGTGCTTGATTTAGTTTACTGTGATCTGTTAGTTTGCTATACTCTGGTAAAAACCCACCACGTGCTAATATGAGGCTCAGTCCAGCCTTGAGAAGTCCACAAGAACAGGTGTTATAGGATATTAATTTTCATTTTTTTATGAGATGATTTAGAAAAGAGAGGTCAGCAGTCAAATTACTTCTGGAACCCAATATAGGGCAGAAAAACAATTACACAGTAAAAGATTTCCACTAATAATAGTTCAAACCAGAAACAGCTGTGCCTAGTCTCTTGCTTCCCTCCAATTTGCTATTTGCACGGATTAGGCATGCCATTTATTCAGCGCTTAGAGTAAATGGAAGAGATTTCAGTGAATCTAGTCCTGACTAGTGCTCGTGCTTTGTCTGTTAGAGGAGCTCTCCTGTGCTTTCTAAATTGGAATAACTTTTCATTGAAATGATTCTGCATGAGATTCTTCAAGAGCGAGGAAAGACCAGTTTAGTTGTTTTAATGCCGATCCTGATAATAGAGCTTATCACGTGTACTGTGAATGACATTTTGTGCATATGTAACCAGTGAAACGGTACAAGCCCAAGGGAATACAAAATTGCCCATCGTCATCTATAGCTTGCACTTAGGCTGAACTATGTATTTTAATAGTTGCAAATTCCTAAGGAAAGAGAGATGCAAGTTTTAAGATGTTTTTCTAGTATTTTATGTCGACTATAAACTCTGGGTGTGAATGCCTGCTAACGTTCAGCTCGTCAGCGTATGTTTCAGAAATCTGGTCAATGAATTCACTTCTGACCCAAAAGGCTGTTGGAACACAAAACTCAAATATTTATTTTTCTTTCTGCATTTGTAATATCATTGTCTGGAGTTTTCCTGGGTGCTTGTGTTTTGCATCACATGACCTGTTTGAAGAAAGGCCTTGACTTTCAAAACACTGCACAGTGTAATGTTTTGGGGACTCTGCCTGACTTCCATTGAGTTCCTGCTAAGCACCTACTCTGAGAGTCGGTGCTTTTAAATGGGAATTTCTCAGATGTGAAAAATCCAGCTCTCTATTAATGCAACTGAATAGTTGGCCTAGTTTTCATTATCGTTGTGAAACTTCGTTGTTTTTTGGAAGATGAGAGTCCTCAATTCAACAGAAACTATTATGTGTCTTTTAGGTATCCAGGTTTGAAAAATTTCTCATGGAAAGGTGTGTCTGGAGAAGCTTACTTACTCATTTCCTTTAGGCGGAAACAAGCAAATAAAATGATGTTTAATATGTAGTCTTCTGGACGACGTATGATCAAGCCCATTGTGGGAATGTTAAATCAAGGAGGGCCTGCAAATGGCTGGGCGTTCATTAGGAAGTGTTGGTACTCATCCATCCTGTTGCTGAAGTGCAGAAGCATGTACTCTACTGGAGCTGGCTCCTGGGACTGAGAGAGGTTTGCCAAAAGCCTGGAAACAGCTGACCAAATTGTACCGCAGGCAATTCAGAAAGCTTTACAGATGATAGGGGTATTATATTTGCAGGAGACCAGTGCAGAACATCTGTTTTACTTTTCTTTCTTCGCTAATGAAATAATCTTGCGACAAAATGCATGCTGTAGCTGCGTCTGCATATGGAAATACTATGTATGTGGCTTGGTTTGCTCACCTGGCAATCTTTTTCTTCTATAAATGGAGATAGTTTCAGTTTGAAAGCCTTTTTGTTGCATTAACATACAAAACCAACATCAACTGAGGAAGTGTAATCTCCATGGAAGTCACGTATGCATCTTTTCAGAACGGTAGCTTCTCTTGAAATACAGAAGGCAGATGTCATTTTTTTGAAAAGCAGTGCATATGGCAGAAATGAGAGTAGATTCATATCCAGATGTATAGATAAAGTTTATTTAATAATTTCCTCATCCTCTTATTCCAGCATATGGATGCAAGTTGAGAAATGGCTTAGACAGGTGTACTCTGCGCTGGGTCAAAAACTGGCTGGACGGCCGGGCCCAGAGAGTTGTGGTGAATGGAGTTACATCCAGCTGGCGGCCGGTCATGAGCGGTGTTCCCCAGGGCTCAGTTTTGGGGCCAGTCTTGTTCAATATCTTTATCAATGATCTGGATGAGGGGATCGAGTCCACCCTCAGTAAGTTTGCAGACGACACCAAGTTGGGCGGGAGCGTTGATCTGCTCGAGGGTAGGAAGGCTCTGCAGAGGGACCTGGACAGGCTGGATCGATGGGCCCAGGCCAGTTGTATGAGGTTCAACAAGGCCAAGTGCCGGGTCCTGCACTTTGGCCACAACAACCCCATGCAGCGCTACAGGCTTGGGGAAGAGTGGCTGGAAAGCTGCCTGTCGGAAAAGGACCTGGGGGTGCTGGTTGACAGCCGGCTGAACATGAGCCGGCAGTGTGCCCAGGCGGCCAAGAAGGCCAATGGCATCCTGGTCTGTATCAGAACTAGTGTGGCCAGCAGGAGTAGGGAAGTGATCGTGCCCCTGTACTCGGCACTGGAGAGGCCGCACCTCGAATACTGTGTTCAGTTTTGGGCCCCTCACTACAAGAAGGACGTTGAGGGGCTGGAGCGTGTCCAGAGAAGGGCAACGAGGCTGGTGAAGGGTCTGGAGAACAAGTCTTATGAGGAGCGGCTGAGGGAACTGGGACTGTTTAGCCTGGAGAAAAGGAGGCTCAGGGGAGACCTTATTGTGCTCTACAACTCCCTGAAAGGAGGTTGTAGCGAGGTGGGGGTCGGTCTCTTCTCCCAAGTAACAAGTGATAGGACGAGAGGAAATGGCCTCAAGTTGCACCAGGGGAGGTTTAGATTGGACATGAGGAAAAATTTCTTTACTGAAAGAGTGGTTAAACGTTGGAACAGGCTGCCCAGGGAAGTGGTGGAGTCCCCATCCCTGGAGGTATTTAAAAGACGCGTAGATGAGGCGCTTAGGGACATGGTTTAGTGGGCATGGTGGTGTTGGGTCGACGGTTGGGCTCGATGATCTTAGAGGTCTCTTCCAACCTTAATGATTCTATGATTCTATGAAATAGCAGAACTGTAATCTTCACTAGTGTTATTACATGGTGTTTTCCTGGAGTAAACTGTCCGTTTACCATCAGTTTCTTCTTATTTGTGCTGCAATACTATTCTTTTGCTTTGAGGTTGAGTCAATATTTTTCTTGGGATCTGAATATAAAATATTCTTCTGGAATGAAAAAATGAAGATGTAGCACATAGGTATAAGAAAGACCAATGCTTTAATGCATTTTCTTAACACTTTCATTTGACGTGAGGGAAATAGTGCAGTCCAAGTTGTTTAACTTTTTCTCTATTCCCTCCCCCCCACGGTTAGAGTCATCCCTCATACAGGGGTTGAGATTCACTTAGCTAGCTGGAATTTGAAAGTACCCTAAAAGTTATGCAGTAAAATATAAGCATTACTTCATATTACCGAAAGTAATAAAAATGAGAGAAATAAGATGAGACGTAGCTGTTAAGAGACTGGAATTTGTGTCTTCTGTGACTCTTCATTGTTATTTTTGGCAGTCTCCCTTGTCTTGTTTTCCGGCTGCTTCTGAGTCAATCAGGATTTGCACCTGCTATTGAAAGGGCATTTTTATGCCTTTCAGCCTTAGCTGACTACAGAGGCTGTGACACCTTTGTCACCTACCTAATGGAGCACGCTCCTTTCCAGTTTGCATTCAGCTCTTGGTACAGAGAGGTACTGTTTGATGTCTCCACTCAAATGCATGTGGCGCTTTTTAACAGTCGTGCATTGCAAGGACAAATGTGCTGCTCACTGAGAACATAACGAGCACCGTAGGAGGTGAGAGTGACTTTACGTGTGTTGTCTTTTTCCTGTCATTCATTTTTTTGTGGCTATAATGTTAGACCAGCGGCAGCTAGGCTATTTTTAAACCCTTGTTTCTCCCAAGGTTAATCGGGATATTCATTGTCTGCACAGAAGGTTAAAAGTGAACTCAAGTAACGTCTTAATCTATTTCCATAAACCACCGATCAGAGGTTCTTCTAAGAGATTGTAACATGCTGGAGAAGCAATGTCTTGGGTAATATGATATAGTTTCCTGATGGTGGAAACAATGATATTTTAATTGCTAATCTGTCACTAAGTCAGTAAAACATTCTCTTAGAAACTGAGAAAAAAACCGCTTGATACTAACTTGCTATCCAGAAAAGCTGAAACTGGGGGGAGATCCTTTACATTCATTCCTCCTCATTCCTCCAAAAAGCAGTATAAGTTAATGCTGCAGCTGTCTGAACAACCAAAACTAGAATCTCGTCAAGACCGCACGCCCAAGCCGTAAGCAGAAGGAAACAACGCGTGGGGGCACCTCTGGTGCTAGAGCTGCAGCTGACGGCAGTCGCTCTCTCTTCGTTGCTACCCCAGCGTCCGGCACACAGATGCCCTGGGGGATGTTTGTTCTTTGCTGGGCAGAGGTGAACATTTAAGTGGAAACTGGTGAAACTGGAGCAAGGTGAATGGGAGTTAGGAAGAGCTGCCAGGTGGAAATATGAAATTGTGGATCTCACCAAGACAGCTGTCTGTTGCACAGAGGGGCGATCCATTCTCCATGAGTAGCAGAGGCAGATACCGCACGCAGATGCCCTGGGGTATGTTTGTTCTTTGCTGGGCAGAGGTGAACATTTAAGTGGAAACTGGTGAAACTGGAGCAAGGTGAATGGGAGTTAGGAAGAGCTGCCAGGTGGAAATATGAAATTGTGGATCTCACCAAGACAGCTGTCTGTTGCACAGAGGGGCGATCCATTCTCCATGAGTAGCAGAGGCAGATACCGTTCCAGGACACTTGGGACCGATATTTTTAATGTGACAAGTCCTCCTTTTGCTTATGTTGTAGTTGTCAGCAGCAGATTGGCACGCAGAGTATAGGATGAGATGCTTAATGCTTTTAACCCACATAGTTTTAAGTGTTTCTCTAATTTACTGAAGGTTTTGGATACCAGTTTAATGGTATTCCACACCCTAGAGAGAGGAAAAGACTAAGGTGCTAAACACTTTTTAAAAATGAAATGGTGTTTAAGTGCTTCATTCTTCTAGAATAAGGACGGATTATTCAGAAAAGCCTGCCTGTGTCTTAATTTCTCCTAAGCTGCTTTTGCTATGACACATTTGATAACCGTATCCATCCGTTAATGACATGTGATTTCTGGTTGGGAGTCTTCTTGCTGTAAGAAGCTAGGATATTATTTTAGTTCATCCTTAAAAGCTGTTGTCGATACTGTTTGTCCTGTTTGTTGTCCTCTTGACGGTTTTTACCTGAGGGCCCACTAAAGCAAATAGGTGATGCACTGTAAATCCAGTAGGAACAGGATATATCTGAGCGCTGTTGAGCCTGCGGTACCTGCTTTGCAGATACAATGGAGGATTCACTTTCCACTTGACCACTTCCAGCATCCTCCTTTTTTAAGCTACAACCGTTACTGCCATGCATTATATTTAATGCAGTGGATTCTTATGAAAGAAAGTACATCTGCAATTGTAGAGTAAGGAAAAAAAATCAAGAAATTATATTTGCACATCACACTATTTGCTGTCCTTGCAAGACTTAAACTTTTTATCTAGCACATCTTCCTGTGATGTACTGCTACTCCCTTTCCTGTTTTCCAAAAAAACTCATAGAAACTGCTCTTGAAATAAATTAAAGAGAAACTAGTCACAGACATGCTCTTGATGTTTCTGCTTTGTAGTTCCTGGATGTTTGTCTGGCTTTTAAATTCCCCATGAAAAGAATAATCAATCTCTTCTATAGGCAACATTTTTGCTATTAATCATTCATTGGAATTCAGGGATGTTCACTCAGAATTTTAAATGCTTTGTCTCATCAGAGTTATAAAGGCATATAGCCAGGGGGATGTAAAGCAAGCATACAATAACAGTGGAAGATCAGACTGGCCTGATTTATTCTGGGGTTTTTTAGTTTTTTTCTGTTAAGACCTGCTATGCATGCTCTGTTACCCTGTCGTATAGGTTTTCTCTAGATATATATAATACCATATAAAATACATACATATAGGGTCAGCTGGTGATAAATGCTAAAAATGAGTGAGGTGAAAAATTGTTTTAAAGATCTTTATGGAGTTATCTTTGGAGTTTGCAACTCACAGCTGCTTCTTTATGTGTAGTTTTATATTGCTATGATTCTGAAATTCAGTGTTTTATAGTGTATGAGCCTTGAAAATACAGATTTATTCTTTAAGAACATACTGCACCCTGAGCTTAAGAAGGTGTGTAAATTACCATGTTTAGAAGCATCCTCTTCAGAGTGCAGAAGTTTTACATCTCCAAAGTAATCCCCGCACTTTCTTCCAAGAAAGCTGTCACCTTTCTCAGAAATAGTGTTGCCATAGTGTAGTCAAATAAGGTATAAGCAAAATAGGGTTTTGAGGGGAGACAGTGTCCTGTATTATATACAGTTAGAAAAAAAAATACAAGCTTTTTGGCACAATAAATCTTTCCTTAGTACCAAAAAATCAGTGAAATGTCTTCTATACAATAAACTCGCTGTTTCCAAAGGTCCTACATAGATTGTAATGCGTTTGCCTCTTTTCTGATGGAAAGTTTCTTCAGTAAGTAACCCAATTAAAACTCTTCTCCAGAGAATTTTGAACAATAATGATATATTTGGGGAAGGACTTCCAAAAATGTAAAGTGCAATCCTGGGTAAGCTCTAGGTTGGCTGGTGACCCAAGAGGTGAAAGTCAAGCAGTCAGTAGCCAGGGGATGGCAGGAAAGGTCCATGTCCAGCAGGGCCCAGATGAATGGTACCAGATAGGCAACATGAACAAAGCGAGCAGGCGGCCAAGGAAGCAGGAAAGCCACATCTGGCAGTCGACAGATGTGCAGGGCAGCTGCTCTACCAGTTTGAGGTGACATTTCCCTGGATACAACATTTTGTGGTACTACAGTCGTGCTTAAGACTCGGCACCCCGGATGGGGCCAAGGTTTCCAGTTTGAGCAGAGGTGCAGCCAGCAGAAGTAATAATGAAGGCAGAGTCCTTGTGCTGCTGTGTCAGTGACATTTCGTGAGCTCGTCATCAAGCTTTAGCCTTTTCTGCTGTAGCGTCTCAGAACAATAAATATTATCTGTTGTTAGGGAGGCGAGATCTCTGCTCTACTTTCAATTTCTCACTGTAAATCATTGTTAAAGGCAGGAGAGGTGGCTTGGAAAAGGAACTTCTCCTACTGCTTTGATGCTTTTAGAAGCCTCCACTGGAGAGCATCCCTCAACCCGTTCACTCAGGTGTTACCTCCCTGTTGCTTTGTTTTAATCCCTGCCAGCACTTTGGCTGTCAGTGAACCACCAGTGGCCACTCTGTTTACTTGGTATCTTTTCAGAATTTCTAAACGAGGGCTTCTTCTGACAGCCCCAAACAGTGGGACCCGTAGCTTTACTCTGAAAGCACTTCCTCTTCTACGCCGAATAAACGCAACGGGCTTTGTTAAAACATGTCGGCATCTCCCTCCCGTCCCCAAACACTAGAGGAGGCTTTGCTGAACGCAGTGCACGAAAGGCAAACTGGAGAAAATGGAAGGAGGGCTACTAGCTAAAGAGCAGCTAAAGAGCCCTGCATAAGGTGGCAGTCTTGGTTGTGGAAAAGCCGCAGGATGGAGTAGAAATAATTGTTTCCTAGTTGTTACGGGGTTCGCTGTACATACCCTTTTTGTTTGTTTTTTCGGTGAAAGGAAAAGATTTTGTTCGCAATATTTAACTATAGTTCTATAGTCCATTAGGATTATAATTATTCATAGGCCTTGAGTCTATAGAAATCAATGAATCTAATAGTGCCTTTATCCTGATATTTGTATTAGGTTATCTGAAAACGGGCAGCAAAATTACTAATATAGTTATATTTAACTCTATTGTAATAAAAACAAATGGGACTTTTTAGACATCTGGTGATGCACCTCATTTTTCCTTTTTTCACCAAGACAACCAGAGATATATTCGAATAATCCGTTCACATAGCTTCGATTTATTGTTTCAACCTTATATCAACACATTTTAATGCTGTACTACTGACAGGTTCTTTCTTGGTAATGTTTATCAGCCTTCATTCGCCTGTGCAAAACTTCTAACATTTTGCATTCTGATGAAATTACTTTTAGTTTTGAGTATACTTGGTACGCTAGAACAGAGGAGCATAGACGATCAGTAATATTATAAGAACTGTTTATCTGTCAACCAATGATATTCTCTGATTTCTTACAGTTGGAAGGGATCTATTCATGGTTTAGTGGGCATGGTGGTGGTGGGTTGACGGTTGGACTTGATCTCAGAGGTCTCTTCCAACCTTAATGATTCTATGATTCTGTGATTAGCATGACAAAATGCTGCATTTCTCAATAGGTTTTATTGGATGTGTGTTTCAAAGAGAATCTTTGGGATGAGTCACTCGTAGACCGTGCACCATTTATCCTTTATTAACTCATCTGGAATACCACAGTGAGTAATTGGGATTTTCTCTGGTTTATGATATTGATGTTCAGTGCAATGTGCAAAAGTTTAATTGTTTTTAATTGAGCAGTAGTACAATAACCATTTCCTTTCAATTCAGAAGACCCTTTTGGGCCAAAGGCAATCAGAAATCCAAGATGCTTTTTATGATTCATTTTCCTCTGTTTATTTCCGTTTTGACAGTTGGAGCCTTTCTCTGTTGACAGGCTCCAAAACAAAGGATTTTGTTGTTCTCCTGTGAATTACATTTCTGAACTCAGAGAAGGCATACGGCTACGTCATGATGTCTACAGAACTAAATACCTGTGGCAATACTTTTTAATCTGTCATTTCAAGCACGTGCTGTTAAACCTTTCCTTTGCACAGTCAAATGAGCTAGCAGAAAAATCAGTGCAAACAGTGGAAAAATTATTTTGCCTATGTAACACTGTTAGGTAACAGCTAAATAGTTTCTAGATCTTGTAGGAAAGATCTTCTAGATCACCAGCATAAAATGCTGAGGAGCAGAAAATCAGAAGTTTTATTTCTAGCAAAGTAGCCTGTGCATCAAAGACAGGCAAATATTAATCCCAAAGTTGCTGTAAAACACAACTGTGTGCAAGGAAACAAAGTGAAAAGAACATTGCACTGAGACTTGCTAAAGGTGGCAGAGAACATTAGCCTTCGAAGTGAAATATTTTGCAAGTCAGCCAGCCAGGAACAATATTAAATACCTGCACCAGGGTCTTAGGAAAGCGTACAGATGGGCCAGTCATACATGGAAATGGAGGCAAAGCAGAAGCAGGCTGTGGTTCTCAGTGGATGCGTGCAGAAAGCTCACGAGAATGTTTGTGTGCTATAAGGTGCGCCTAGACAGGCACATCTAATAACTACGCAGTTCAGTTAGCTGATCAGCTTTGCCTTTGTTCTGCTGCTCATTGCTACTGGAGCTCTTTTAAGGTGACGGTGTTGAACCTGCACTAGAGACGGAAAACCAGATGTTTCCAGGGCACAAAGTCTGAGGAAGGGGATTATACCCTGGAAGGGAGGCTGTGACCTTCCTCAGTTTTGTCTGTTTATACGCGCTCCCTTTTCCTGGGAGGTGGTTTCCCAGGCTAGATCTCAGTCCATCCCTAAGCATGGTCCTGGAGACGCAGGCCTGCTCGGGTGTTGGCCCATGGGACCCCTTCAGGATGCTGCTATATCGCATATGAGCGACGTGCTTATGTCTTAAGGCAGACTGTTTGAATAGGAACTTTTTCTGTCTTGATTTCTATTCCTCCAATTTCTTCTTCCAACGTGGTGGTTTCCCAGGCTAGATCTCAGTCCATCCCTAAGCATGGTCCTGGAGACGCAGGCCTGCTCGGGTGTTGGCCCATGGGACCCCTTCAGGATGCTGCTATATCGCATATGAGCGACGTGCTTATGTCTTAAGGCAGACTGTTTGAATAGGAACTTTTTCTGTCTTGATTTCTATTCCTCCAATTTCTTCTTCCATCAGCCTTTTAAGAAGCTTCCCCTTTATAATTGAGAATTATCCACTGTTCTTTACGCACTGCTCTTAGAAACTGGGTTTCTGTTGAGAGAAGTGCAGTCACTATCTGGCTTCAATCTAGCTATTGAGAGGGAAAAATGCATTACTACATTGTAGTGAAAGCTGTTTGAAAAAGGAATACTGAATCACTCACCGTGTGCACACAACATTGTGCTGGTTGTGGCTGGGGTAGAGTTAATTTTCTTCACAGTAGCTGGTATGGGGCTGTGTTTTGGATTTGTGCTGGAAACAGTGCTGATAACACAGGGATGTTTTCGTTACTGCTGAGCAGTGCTGACACACAGTCAAGGCCTGTTCTGCCTCTCACCCCACCCCACCAGCGAGCAGGCTGGGGGGGCACAAGAAGCTGGGAGGGGACACAGCCGGGACAGCTGACCCCAACTGACCACAGGGATATCCCATACCATATGGCATCATGCTCAGCATGTAAAGCTGGGGGAAGAAG
>NW_008796078.1:2114173-2134915 GCF_000699145.1 Aptenodytes forsteri
GGCTTTTGCTTTACCTCTTAAACTGTCTTTATCTCAACCCATGAGTTTTCCCACTTTTACCCTTCCGATTCTCTCCCCCATCCCACCAGGGGGAGTGCATGAGTGGCTGGGAGGTGCTTAGTTACGGGCTGGGGTTAAACCACGACAAAAATTCAGGAAAAATTCTCATTCCTTCAGTCGCGTCTGACAGTTGACTTTATTATTTTAACACACTTACTCTTCTTTAAAGTTTGCTCGGATAATGAGGACTGCTTCCAATTTTATTGGGATGTGAATGTTCCAGCTTATATTACTTATATTTGGACTTTTGGAGTCAGGTCTGTTTTGATGACTGCTTTTTTATGCTATTCATGAGATGTGCAGATCTGAACAATAATTCATTTTACTTTCAACACATGACAGTCATTTAAGTTGAGCCCTTTGCCATGAACAAGGAAGGGTTTTTTATATTTGAAACTCATTTTTTAAGAAAATGCTAATGGGTCTGACAGCAGTGAAAAATATAAACTGCAAACAAACTGAATTTATTCCTCACAGAAGAGGAAGATGGAGGTTGTTACCATGGACACAGGTGGAGCACAAGAGACAAGGCGGTTGCGTGCAGAAACACCTACAAAAATATTCAATCCCGTTCTTGGGCTCAGTTTCAGGATGTCAGGTAACCGAAGCAGGAGAAAAACACAAGGAAGGAGGAAAAGAAGTGCAGAAGGGGTGTGAGGCTGTGGGCAGAAATTCCTTCAGCTGGAGGCTGGCTGGGTGAAGTTGCTGGTCTCCCCTTGGTGCCCGGCCGCTGCAGGCACAGGCTCCCATGGCAGCGTGCTATCTAGTAATCCATTCTAAACAAAACTGTGGGTCTAATTCAAGTAGGCTGATTAAATTGTTTATATCGTTATACTAATTTATACTATTACACTAATTGCTGCTGGCTGCTTTGTCTGAAAGGTGCTGGGGAGAGAGCACGCAACTGCTCACCTGAGGAAAGCTGGTGACCTCTCACTGGTGAGCAGGACAGAACCGTCACAGGCAGCAACGTCTCATCTCATGCCAGGCTACAGCTTTAGACAACAGGGAAAAGGATGAATCACTAATTGGCACAAAATTATTAATCATGGTTATTAGTGTAATACCCAAGGGCCTATCAGAAAGAGCTCCCTGCTCCACTGGCCACTGACCCAACCAGAGAAGTAGCCAACCTCTCCCGTAACCTGGAAGCCTCCCAGAGAGCAGCAGCGGAGGCATGGCCACACGCGAGTGCAATGAACTGCAAATAGGATATTTATCTCTGATCTTTTTTCAGGGAGGTGTAGGTGTCTGCAGAGAGCAATCTGAGTAATACACTTGGATAAGTGAGATAATGAGCTAGTCTATTTTAAGAGGGTAGTTTTCCTCGTGTTGATTATTGCACCTACCTCTACTTTAATGAGGAGAACCTTGGCTTTACAGGAGGCCGAGAAGATTTTATTTTAAAAAGAAAGTTACTATTTAGGGTGAAATATTTGTAATAGGGTCAGATTGAAGATTTTTGACTCCAGATATCGTCCTCAGCATAGGCATTCTCTTCCAGGTTATCCAATAAATCCATATAATGCAAAATATCCACATACGCATCATGTGAGCGGAAGGATATACTGGCACAGACAGTTCGATGGTAGTCCCTAATTCAGAGACCGAGGCAAGACACTAAGATATTGCAGCCTTTACTTGTATTACCGTTTTGTGTTATTTCTAATAAGAGAAAAGATCCTACAAAGAAAACAGTATAAATGCAGTTTGCCGTATTTGCAAAGCAGGAAGTTTAAGTATTCATCTTTTGGATGAAGAATATATTATTTGACAATAAAATCAATTGATATTAGAGGAGCAGAGAAGTGATAAAGGACACTATTTCGTGTGAACTTGTCATGGGCAACGGTAATTAGTCAACTCCGTGGGCAAGAGAGGGTGATGGAGCATCAGATGTTTTTGAACACTTTGCCAGCTGGGATCTTCTTTCACAGCTACACACAGCTTTGGGTTGCTTCAGTTTCTCAACCTAAGAAGGATTGTGAGATGCGAGGTTTCAGCTACGGCTTTGTCAGGCTTTTTTGTAGCTTTGAGAGAATGTGTCAGGTCTGTATTTTTCAGACATCTTCATAATGTGCTGTTGTAGTTACCCTAGAGAAGTGGCTTATGTTGTCAATTCTGCTAGGCCAGACAAAATGGCCGAAATTAATTTATCTCTTTTTCAAATAGCCAAGCAAGCAAACTGCAACTGAAGAGTTTATTGCTGTGTTTGAACGCTAAACAGGATGGTGATTTTGGAAAACCCTGTTTATGTGGTATATTGACACAGATTTCAGAGGCAGAATAGCTGGTTTTGTTGCTCCCCAAATCTTGCAAGTGCAAGTTTCCGTGCTCCCGGTGTTAAGGCAGCTGCAGCCTTAGGCTTTTGTGGGTTTCTGTGCAAAGAAATATGAGGAACATGGAATAAATCAATTTAATATGATCAGATGATAAGATAAATTCTGCAGAACAGAGTCTCAGCCCTCCAAACAGTCCTGAAGGGCACAAAACTGGGTGGGACACTTAGGATTTCAGGTGAGAAACTCATGCTTACAGTGTCTCACAAAATCCCTGCTGCTGCAGACTCCCGCTGAGTGTCACAACAGCTACACGCAGAGCGCTCCCAGAGCCGAAGGGAACCTGCCAAGTCCTTTGTCTGCCCATACAGGACACAGAAAACAGAGCAATGTTTCCTTCCCAGGCTGTTTTTGTTCATATTCTGTTTATTGTGACGGCCATATCACGATATTTCTCCTGATAGAGTGATGTTATTGTGCAAACCAAGTGCCAATCGATGTTTTGAGTTTTCTCGTTGGACTAAGAACAGGATGCTGTCAGGAGGCCACAGTGGGGACGGGGGGGTGACATGGGGCAATTTCATTTCATACTGCTCGTTTCTTTCTCTGAAAACTACATTTCAGCCAGAAAATGGAAATGATATTTGACATTCTGAGAATCATCGGGAAGGAAATGGAAAGGAGAGAACAGTGTGTTTTGTAAGAAAATGAACAAAAACTATTCTGAGCCCCATTTGTTATGGCCAGAAGTTGATGTAATATCCAATATCATCAACAACAATGCTGTACATGCTCATAAACTTCTGCTGATGATCAGTACTAAGCAACGAGAAATAAAACTTGGCAGGGAAAGGTTGCACAAGGAAAATAACTTGTATTTTAACCATGCAAAACCAGTTTTGAAATGACATATATTTTGTGGGAGAAGCTAAATAATTTCCAAACCAGATAGTGGACTTATTTCTTCCAAGAACTGAGGGAATAAAGCTACTTTTTTTTTCTTGAAATAATTACCTTACCCAAGTTTCTGCATATTTTGTTCAAACGCCTTGGAACTGGATCTGTATTTTATTCACAGGAAAGGGCCGGAGCAGGATCTCAGGTCATTTCCTAGCCGATTTGGTTAAAAGAAGCTTCAAAGCTACAATGAGCATACTCAGGACAGAAATCTCAGAAGGTTAGGGGAATCTTACACCAGCTAGGAGGAAAGATTTTTGAAAACTCAGATGCCTCATTTGTTCTTCAGGATTTATTCCTTTTGCTGGTAGCACCCAGATAACTGTATCAGGTTCCGTGCAGTATTACATACCGGCTCTGTGCAAACGTGTGGATGAGCAGTGGGTGAAGACCCATGTGAGTTGACATCCGTATTGGAAAACAGTACAGAAGGCACTGCCCGGGCCACATCATATGCTTTCATAGAAATCTCCATGGGAGAAAGTAAGTCCTTAGGAAAAAAAGTCCTAGAAAATTCAGTTTCTGTTGTTTCTGTCTCATTGTAGGAAAAGAGAGAGTTATGGGGCTGCAGAGAAGTTGTGGTGCAGTTTCTCCACCCAGAGGTCTCCAGGGTTCCCAGAAACAGGCAGATTCACTCCTCTCTGTCACTTTTCCCCCAGAAGTGGAAGAAGTTTTCCACTCCTCATTTTTCAATTTGTGGCCCATTTACTAGTGATGATTCCAACGCTGGTGCGAAGGAAAAATCGCTAGTAATTACTGGCCTTTCTGTGGTGTTACTCCCTGTCCTGGATACAGATTCGTTTTCTGAATGCTGGACGAAGAAGTGTGGCATAATAAGCCTTTTACAAATGCAGAACAAATACGAAGAGCGAGTAAAGGCAATGTACCCCTCCATGTTCACCATCTAACTGAGATTTATAGGGCCAGTTTTTCACTTGTGCTTTTAAAAGTACAAACTGCAGGTCCCAGTGACACTAGTCAGACAAGGGTGTTCAGACTTACGCAACCCAAAAAGCAAGAAAAAAACCATTGTCTCAAATCAGACTTTCTGTGCCATAATGAGATACATACAGTTAATGACTTAAAGTGGTTTAAGTGACTTACAAGGTAGAATTAATCACGTGGTGAGAAACGGCAACAGCAAGACGTCCTGGTAAGGAGTACCCAGGGTTTCATCCACAGACCATCATCCACAGCGATGCACGTTGCAAAGAAGATGTACAAAAGGGTCAGGGCAGCAGAGAAGGAGCTGGGATCTGTGATCCCGAGGAAGCTCTGAACCACGTCCAGATATTAATTTGATCAGCTAGAATCAATCCGCGGATCTCATTGTCACAATGTATCAGAGGAATAATTCAGAATAAGGGTAATGACCGCGGAGATGGGCCTGGGGCAGCAGTTCCCTGGAAGGAATGTAAGGCATGCTGGAAAAACAACACCCAGATAAGAACTGCAGCACACATAGCCAATAGTTTACCCTTGTATTTAAATGAAGTCTGTTTAAAAACTGTCCTGTGCTTCTAGATTTTTGAGTTTGTCATCATATCAGGCTTGCTTTTATATTTATACTGGACTAAGCAAAACCTCCTTCTTTTGTCTTTCTTTGTCACACGCTACTTTGCGTGACTGAAATACTGTAGCTTTGTATGCAACGTCCTCACAGACTATACCGACTTGCAAAAAACTGCATGTGTCTTTTTTTTGTCTTTAAGAAATTAAATTACTTAAATCTACACCCTCTAAGTTTCGCTACTGAGTGAATTACTAGCTTACTTTCAAATATTGAGGCTGAAACAAGCATAAAAAGTCATAAGAGTTTTTCAGGGGGTGCGTAGGCTTTCAGGCAGTTTTTCAGTCAGATTGAAGGCAACAACTCAGCGCTTGCCATTGTGAACACAACATTTACCATTTGGCCTTTTTGGGATTATCTCCGAACTCTGTGTGGCTGAACTGTAACTGCTCAACACTGTAATTCAGGTCATTGAACAAAAAAATTTGAAGTAGTTCTTTTTTGAAAAGGGATAGTTGTCCCTTCACTGGTTTTCTAGTGATGGAGTGTCATTGATTCCTTATTCTCCTTTATGTGAACTCAGCTAGAAGGTAACAGTTTTATGGCTCTAAATTTATTTCCCTTTTATTTTTAGTAGTGAGGCAAGAGAAGTGACCATCTGAAGTCAAAACATATGAGAAGGAAGTGTAAGGGGAATTTAAAAATCTGAGAGCGTTCTGTGCCATGAATCTAAATGACCAAAATATGAAAAACAAATTGTCGCTTTTTGTCAAAAGAAATGATAGTTTCCTTATGATTCTCCTTTCCATCCACCCACACTTTTCTGTTCAAGTGTAGCTGGTCTTAATTAATTATGGATTATTGTATTTACATGTAAAATTTGTTGTGTTACTTATGTCTCCAGCAGTTTGCTATTAAATCTAACATGAAATGATAAATGGACAAGCAATTCCGTTAATTTTCTCCGATGAAGATGTTAAGAGTATGAAATGGAAACTATTTCTTCAGTCAATGACATTAAATATGGTGGTGCAGGTGAACACAATAGACATTTCCACATTTTCCAAATCTATCACAAATTAAATGTAAAAAAACCAGAGTAATCATCTCCGTGAGGAAAGACAGACACAACGTAGCATAAGGCAGCAGCAGCAAGAACTATGGAGCTGAAAAAGTACATCTGAAAAAATGAGGAGAAAGCAGCAGTGTGCGCGCAAGACTTGCATTTCCTCCATCCAACAGGATAGAACAGCCTCTGCCAGGAGGTACCTTTCCAGGTGGAGGTGGCTCGGTCTTCTCCTGCAGTGAAAACCCAACCTTGGTCAGCGGTTAGGTCCAGCCTCACGTCATTCGTAACTGCGCCGAACCCCCGGCCTTTCTTCCCTCTGCTCGTGGGTCTGGCCACCCCAGAGACTGGAGCTTCTCCTGGATGCACACCTATGTGAAACCCCTGCGTGTGCTCCTTTTTGCACAGCAAGTAACCCTAAATTGACGTGGAGACAGTAGTGAGTTACCGGCAGCCTTAACTTTGCGTATTTTATGGTAATCTGTACATTTTGAATCGATGTGCTGTCATACATTGGAATAGTGAACTCTCTTAGGAAAACTATATTTTAACAAGATTGTTAAAGTTCAGTTGTTGTTTCCCGGTCTTTAAAGGCACAAATATTATTAAAGCTATTACCTAGTTACTTGGCACCATCTTCCCTGATGATTAATGTATTGCACGCAACGTTTCTGCCACAGGCACAGCACAGCTTTCCAAGTAGCAGCAGGGGGCTGAAGCAAGATGCTGAAGAACATTTGTGCATGCGGCATTTAGTGACTATTTAGAAAAAAAATCTGATTTTTTTTTTTTTATTGCAGAAAGTCCACTAAGGAGCAGGCCAGGAAATAAATGAAAGTAAGGATCGATCAATCATTTGTTGAGCTGGAGGACAATTATTCATTACTCTGACAGGATCTCTCCTGTGCATTTGCAGGACCGTGTTTTAGTACGGCAGGCAATTAAGTGCATGCATTAAACATGAAAAAAATTGCCTACTCCTTTTTGTAAAGCATTCAGTGCAGGAAAACATTAACTGCAGTATTTTTTTGAACAAAAAAGAGGTTGCGTGGTGAGTGGGAGAGGGCTGGGAAGCAAGATGTGGCATATAGCTGGGGTAGGCTAGACAGCAAGTCAGGGCAGCACCTTGGGGAGAGACAGCAAAATCCTGCTACAGCCTCAGGACAGGAGCTGGGGACCAGCCTAATCAGCTCCTAACCTCCCCTGGAGTCCCCGTATTTGCCGCCTTTGTGCTGAGCAAGCAGTGAGCTGAGGACAAGAGACTGCAGAATCCAGAAAGTGCAGGCAGCTGCTTGTGGAAGATCCTCGCCGATGATAGCATTCATGGAGTACAACACGTGAATTCAGAACAATGCACTGAAAATACAAACACTGCATAAAAAAGAAATATATCTGTTTCTAGATCTACTACTAAAGAAGTACATCTACGATAAACCATGAAAAAAAAAAAGAACAAAGAAAAAAGAAAAAAAAAAGAAAAGGAGCCTTCATACACAAGTGTACATTCTCCAGAAGAGTAAGGCTCTCTAGTAGGTGCCTGGCTATATAATATAAATGCACCCAGAGATATGTTTTACTCAGGCCTTAGATGTGACATTGCAAAGGAGTAAGGGTTTCATGGTGCATGCAGGCCTGAGGAAATCCAGGGCTAGAGGAACGCCGTCCTGTAGCGTTTTATTACCTCGCCTAAACCCAAAAATGCAGGTCAAAAAACCCCCAAACATTTGGAGGAAACACAAACAAAAGGAATCCAGAATAAGAATAAACCTTCAAGCACATCAGGCACGGGAAGCCTGCCAGAAAGTCTGTAGGGCCAACAGATGATTGTGGCAGAAAGGCAGTACTCAGAGAAGATAAAGTCACTGCAGAGAACCTAAATGAATCCTCTGTTTTCATTGTGTGACAAACCAGAAGTTCCCTGTGGTGGAATCCTCAGGAATGAGGTCTTCAGGCTGTGGTAATTCAATAAAAAACATCCCATTGCTCGGCGGTGTTAAAAATGAAACCAAATGTTGAGGATTCTGAGGCGGGAATAGAGAACGTCTTTTTCCCCACTGTATGAAACCAAGGTTTGTCTGTGTCTTGAACAGCCTGCTCATCCCAAAAAGACAGATTAGAACTGGAGAAAGTCCGATGATTGATCAAATTTATAAAATGGCTTCTCTACAGGGAACAACTAAATGAGGCAGGACTGGCCTGAAGACCTTGCAAAAAGGATAAACTGTCATCTCTCTCTTCTAATAGAAAAGCTAGGGAGCATGACATGAAACTGGTAGCAACCAGCCTCAGAACAACTGGGAAGGGCTGAGTCTTCATGCAAAAAAAACCATTTTCCTCCCCTCAGAACAACTTCACAGAAAAGGTAACCACTGAGGGTCGCTAAATATACAGTGACTGCAGCGAGTGCAGAGTATCCTTCAGCTAAAATACTTGAAGCTGGGAAGAGTGTTAAGAGAAACGTGATTTACACACGGTTCCTGTACTCTGGGTTAAGCACCTGCTCGTGGCTACAAGTGGACAAAAAAGTCTGTCGTGGACAGCACTCTGGCCCAGTTCAACTAATCATAAAAGCTTTGTTAATGCAAACATACTAAGAATTTACACATCAGCTTTTTCCCTGCGTGTGCACGAGCTAGGTCCATATGTAATCAGATGTTATTCAGTGGCTGCCTGAACTAACTTGGTCTCGTGGTTTAAGTGCCAGGTACACAAAGTTTGCTGTTCCTGTTGCTTTTCACCTGTGACCCCTCTTCTTTCGATTTTTCTTTCTGTGACCCCTCTTTCCAGCCTGACCTGGGATAGAAGCCTCACCCGACCTGCAAGGTGTATCCCTTACGCGCATGTAAAGCACGTGAGGGACTACAGGCAGGTCTGGAGAAGTCCGTTAGCACTTCTCTGTGGCTTCTCTGGGCAGGTTTCTTCCTTTCTGAAGCAAGAGAGTTACAGTTGGGGTCAGATAACGCGAAAAGCGATGGTAGTGTTTTAGACTTTCAGAGGAGGGGGGTGTGGGGTTGCTTTTAACTGGAATCAGGTCCTTGTTGGCTTGTCTGGATAGCTGTGTCTCCTGCTGGAGGCGCAGTCTCAGGTAGGGCTTGGACCAGAGAGAAAAGAAGTAAAACTGCTTCAACCATGAGGAAAAAATATTTATCGGTAATTCTTTGCTGCTATTTTCTCTCTAGATGGCTTCTGCTTCAGGTCAAATAGACCCGAAGAGTTGAGTTAGGGTTCTGTCACCCAGGAAGAGAGGGCAGTTGGGGGCGGCCCGCATTTTTTTGTGCCGGTCAGAAGTGGAGGGGTGAATGTGGCTTCTGTCTAGCTCTCCAGGAGCACGCCTGTATTGAGTGAAGAGCTACTAAGCCGCAAGCTGCCAGCATATATGCGTGATACAAACGAGTGGCATGAAATGGCGTGCTAAGGAGCTGCGAGGACATTCCACACCTAAAAGTGCTCTTGGTTTGACTTCTGTTTGTTCATACGTCTTTTAAAAGTGCCCATGCTGGAGAACCCTTTGCCAGCAGAGCAGAAGGGAGCAGTGAGCCGTTGCACCGGTGCCAGCACAGCAGCTTGGCTGCTTTGCCTGGCAGCTCTGCCCTTAACCACCGCAGCTTGCTCTGCAGTTGCAAAAGACGCCCGTAAAGCACAAGGTGCCTCCCTCCGGGGGAGCAGCTGATATCGCTGAAGGGCTTTGGCTTCTGTGAGCGGCATGTACCAAGGAATGACAGCAATCTCCTACGTACTGGATAGAAGTGGCCAGAGGGGATTTCCAGAGGTTATTTATGTCTTAACAAGAAAAAAGAAAACAAAGTAATTGAAAATTCAGTGCAACTAATGCACATTTGTAGGAGAATTTTTTTAACAGTGCTTCTGAACAGCATAAAATCAAATGTATTATAATGAAATAACGTATTTCACTCTTCAAATTATAGTGCTTGACCTTGATAAGCATTTCATAAAAAGCACATTAAAAATAAGTATTTTCATGTAAATTTCTCTGCTCCTTCAGAATTAGTGAATTGAAAAATGAGTTAATAGCAGATTTTAGTCATAATAAACAGATCCCCTTTCTGCTACTCTACGCTGAGAGCATTGGGTTAAAGTTAGCGAATCCATTTCACATTGTAGATAAGCATTACCCTACCCTTTCATGCCTGCTTAATGATTAAGCTTGTTCAGTGTTATTAAAGGATTTCTCACTGATATGAAGGTTTCTTGTGTTAAGTTGGCGAACTGTTATGTTACCTCACCCTCAATATGCATTTACTCTTCTTTAGCTTTTTGATTAAGCTTGTTCAGTGTTATTAAAGGATTTCTCACTGATATGAAGGTTTCTTGTGTGTTAAGTTGGCGAACTGTTATGTTACCTCACCCTCAATATGCATTTACTCTTCTTTAGCTTACTGATATACATGTGTTCAAGGTTATTTTAGTAGCAGAGGATCAGCCATCGATGTGTAGATGTGAAGAAATGGGGAACTGTTAATAGCAAGAATAAAAAAAAATCCCATAAATTCAACAGTATTCAGCATCCTTTTGTGGGTCCTTGTGCAAACATCGTCCTCAGCAAACCTCTCACGTTAGAAATTTTTTTGCTAGGAGAGATTTGGGGTTCCTTTGATGGAAAAGTTTTCCATTCGTATTTAAAAAGCTGATACTAGAGACAGACTCTACTTTGCAGAACTAACACAAGCTTTTGCATAAACTTTTTATGGCATTATCTTAAATACCAAATTGTAAATATCAGCTATGAAGGAGCTTCCTTGGTTTTCCAGCCGGAATGTTTCAAGAGGATGACACAGAGGAACCGAACAGCAGTTCTACAGCCGTAAATATATTCATGTGATGGAGGATTCGGTTTGCTGTCTTGTCTGGAGGTACTGTGACTCTGATTCAGATCATGCCTTCAGCGTTTCTCATTTAAAAAATGAAAATGGCAGTATTTTCAAACTAGCTCAAAATTTAACTCCTTAGAAAAAACCTGTTTCAAAGGTAAATGCTGAGACTTTCTGATTTTTTTTCACGTTAGAGGCAATTTAGAAGCTTCAGAAAGAGTATCATGGATCACGAAGGTACTGCACAAATGGAAGTCACTGTTGTAGGGCTTGCAGGACAAACACCTTGGCTTTAGCCTTACACGCTTGGGTAATTCCAACATTTGGCTTTACTCAGACTCTCAAAATGAACTGAGCGACTGAATTTTATTGTGTTTTATTTTCAGCCTAAATTGTGTAATGCCAGTAGTAAAGGGATTTCTACCTACACGAAAAAAGAAAATAAATTGCTTGAAGTGAGGCCTGATTCTCTGGATATATTTAAGAACTTTAGCGAAATGAGTCAGGGATGAATCAGCCACAATTCACTAATTTAATTGGAAAAATGCTCTACGGTTCCAGCTATGATACAGAAAGACAAAAGTTCCGCATTAAAACTAAGCTATTAAAAATGAAAATAATAAAGATTTAAAAAGCAGAATGAAAAGTACTTTCCACAGAAAATGATACTATCACTTATTTCCAGAAGCACTTTCCAAATGCAGCCACTGAATTCTTGAGACAATTTTTTATCCTAAAAAAAAATTAAATTCTTACAGCGTTTGATGGCTACACAAAAGATGAAGACATAGGACAAACCTAGTCCTTGCTGGCCTGGGATAGCACCATAGCTTTCCGTATCCCTGCCAGCTCGGCCGTGTAAGCGCAAGGTCCGAATGCTTTACATCCAAAGCAGGTTGGTGTGAAAATAGCTCCTGTCATTGGCATACACACACTTGCTCTAGCACAACTGTCATGTGGAAACATATTATTGCTAGAGGCTGTTTATTATTTCTTAATAAAATTGAAATGCCAGTACATTCCAGAGGCTTTCTTGCAGAGTAATCCTGATTTACCATCAGTCTTGCCAAACTTTCTTGTCTGTGGTTGAAAATAATCTGAGCCTGGTCATTGATTCCCTTTCTATGATGTTGGTTGATATCAGCAGTTTGGTAGTCAAAACAACGCCATAAATAAACTTGAATTATTTTTAGATATGAAAATAACAGTAGTTAGAGATGAGAGCTGATGCTGCAAATGAACTCAAGTTATTTTAACGCACGCTGGAAATAGATACAGAAGATGGAAATAGAGCTAGGGAGAATGCTTTGACAAGAGCCCTGCTCAGTAACAGCGCTCGCTTCTATCTGAACTGTAAAGTACAAAGGGAAAATAAATGCAGCTTATCTGCATAATCACTGAGCCATTTGGTGTGAGCCTGCCTCTTTCCTTAACTTGTTACTTCCCTTTCTCGTCTGCGGATTTGGGGGTTCCCGTGTGTCTGATGCTCACTAAGAAGAGTGTAACGCAACTGATAAGTTTGGTCCGGAGAGCTGCGAGCAGCATCACAACCGCTTTTCCCAGACAGGGAGCTCCCACGCTGACGGGGGGTGGCAGCCCACTGCTCCAGCTTATCTCCTCCTCTTATACTAAAATAAAAAACTTCTGTCATTTTTCTAAGATTTAAAAAAAAAAAAAAAATGCCTCAAGTGTATCTAGTTTAACGGTTTCTACTGGATTTTAACCTGCTGGAGCAGGATGGGCAGCAGTCACTTGGAGCTCAGGGACAGAAGGCTTTTTCACTCAATCCAAAGCCTCAAGGTATCTAGTTTAACGGTTTCTACTGGATTTTAACCTGCTGGAGCAGGATGGGCAGCAGTCACTTGGAGCTCAGGGACAGAAGGCTTTTTCACTCAATCCAGCCAACTAATCAACTGTTCAGCGTGACAATAAGTGCCTCTTCACTACACGTCTGCGGGGTCCATCTCATTTATTTCAATAGGTGCAGATGCCGGTGACCTTTAATGTCGTAGTTACTATTTCACTGCTGGCCGTATTATAAATTACACCTTTAGCTAAGTGGCTCCTCGTGTATTGGAACTGAAGAGGCGGATAACCGGGGACCGCTTGATTCGACATGGGCGGGAATAGGCTGAGAGCGTCTTTGGCCGCTGCGCAGCCGATGCTGGCAGCTCTCCGGCTGCACAACCTGACACCAGGGGCTGCTTTGACCTGCTGGCTGCAGAGCTGCGAGAAGCTCTGAACTCAGTGCAGCCCCGGGTACAGCTGACAACAGAAGCGGAGTCCCAGCTTTATAAATATCTGTCATATAAGCACTTTTCTAATTCTGCTGGAAAAGTCTAGATTTTCCAATAACGTTCTTAATGCCTTCAGCATTATCTTCTGATTTATTTCATTAAGCATAGGCTGTATGATGTTAGAGTCTTTAAAACGTAACAAACCAGTTTGTTTAGGACATGCTGACAAATAGCTCCAATTACCCCAACGTCACTTGTGACAAAGCTTCCAGGGGTGAAATGCCTAGAACCATGTGCAGCAGCGTATGGCTCTTGTCTCAGTGTGATGAAGTTTTCCCCAGTAGACTGTTGGTTCCAAGAGACTTAACGAAAGAGAGATGCTGAACCTCGTGTCCTGATAGGCAAAGTTTGGCGACGCTTTACTTGATACTTTTGGGAAGGCAGATAACGTGAAGGAAGGAAGATACAGCTTATTTTAGCGGTGTCTAAGGGAAGACTCGTCCTACAAAATATTTTTTTACAGAGTATTGTATCTTTTTACCATGATTATGTGAACTGCTAAAATTAAACCTCTGGTTTGCGCGTTTTTCTATTCTAAATGGTTTGAAACCTTTTCTGTTTTCATAGGAAATAACAGTCTTTTCTCAATTACGTTAATTTTCAAGCCATGAAGAAAGTTACTAAAATGTCTTTTGCTTTGTACAATTTTTAATGGGCTCAGGGTGACATTTTAGAACAGTTTCAGCAGAAAGGCTGAATACAGAGAGTATTCTGTCATTAGGATTTTTGTTCCTTGTTTTGTTGGGGTTTCTTTTTTACACTAGGTGAACAGAAATAGGTAAGTAAAAGGGAGGAGGAAGAATTAATTTCTTACCTACTGAGAAGCAATGTTGCAACATCAGGAACCACTGCAAATGGTAATTTCAAAATACTGTCATTCCTCACAGTAGTTGCAGCAAATTGCACACTTAATTATCTTGGTCTAATCTTGCTTACTGAGGCACTAGAACTTCAGACCTGGGAAATTTTTCTTGCGTTTAAATGTCAGATCAGTTTATTTCTTTCTTACATATAGTTATTGAAGGAAAAGCTAAAACTAAATCAGCAATAAAACTTTGCAAGTTTTCAGAAGCTGCCCACCCTCACCCACTTAATTCTGTGTGGTTTATATTTAGTTGCACTTTCTTTTTTTCCCCCATTTCATCTGGGACTTAAAAGTCTGAGAATTTGTTCACTTATGATGGCCATTATTTGCAATGACAGTAAAAGGAGATTATTAAAAGTAGGAAATAACAAAGAAATGCTAATTGGCATCGGTGGCAGGACAAATGTATTGAACTAATATATTCCATATTCCAGAGATTTTGATGCCAGCTTTCTCGAAAGGTAAAATGATAAAGTGAAAAGAGATGTAACCACCAGTAGTAAGGAAAAAAAATCTTCAGAGCTTGTGCCTCTGCTGCTTTTCGTATAAGGACTTTTCTTACAATGAAATTACAATTTTAAATATTTTTTACTATGTCTACAGCTATCTGTCTACCCATCTGATGCCTGTAAACTGTAAATCAATTCTGAAAAGGTTGTGCCACATCATAGTTCCTTTCTTGTTTCGGCGAATGGAGGACATTTTCTTTATACTTCGCAGTTCATTCAGCGTAGGAGACGTTTGGAATATAATCAGTGTTCTCTGAAGATGTACAAGTCAGGACTGCCTCACTCAAGTTCCTCACGATATAAATTTTTCCTGCCTAAAAAGAGTTGTGTTTGAAAAACCAAATGGAGTGATCACCGGCTGGTTTTAGGTGGGATGGATGTGTATCTGAACTGGAACTCATGGAGGGTTTTTGTAAGACTCACTCGGAGTATAACAACAGGTTCCACCAGGGGATGCTGTTCATGGAAGTGAACTGGTGTTGACGTATCTATTTAATATGCTTTATGTCTGCAAGAGATGTTCAGCTGATGCTATTTTAAAATTGCCTGTGTATGTGGAAGACTGGAGGACAAGGTGGCAGGCATGTCCTATAAATCTTTAAATTTCACGCTGGAGAAAGGAACGTTGCTCATTGTATTTGAACTCAATCCTACCTGCCTGAGAGTTGAAAGAAATGGAGAGCCAGTTTTCTTTTTGGTGTATCTTGTCCATGGTAAAGTTAAGGACAGGGCTACGGTGAAAATTGTGAATTGTCACGTGGAAAGCTGATTATGTGGTAACTCTGGCACGACTAAATAGACGGAAAACCTAGAGGATGAGGATTTTTTTAGTTTTTCCTGTCCTTTCAGAACATAGTTTGTCTCTTATTCTCACCCCGGTTTAGCCCCACACGTACTACCTCATGCCACCTCCCCAAGCCCACAGTGAGACAACGTATTGGGCGTTTGCTGTGTTCAGGGAGCAGCCTGAAGCTAGGGTTACCCTGGCAGGGACGCACCTTTGGCTCAGCCTCTTCCCCTCCTGCCCGCAAAGGTGTCTTCCCACCGCCTGCCTCCACAGCAGGCCAGACGCAGCGTCAGAAGGGTTGTGCTAAAAGGTCTACTTAAAAAAAGAAAGAAAAAGAAAAAAGAAAAGAAACCCGTATCGTTTCTCTGAGTTTCTGCATGGTAGGAGAAAGACAGACTGTTTAATTGAAACGTCCTAAATAGGTTTCTCCCCAAAGGGCTTGATACAGAGCTTCCAGATGAGAAACTGCATAAATGAATGGGTGGGAATTTTATCCACCAGTCTCTGTAGAAGTTTTAATGTGTAATAGTCGCTGGCTGTGCCGTTTGCTGTGCACTACTAACTGTAACGTCTGTAGTTTTATATCTGGACCTGGAAGTCGGTTTTATTTTGTGGTTTTATTTTTTGATTAGGGTTTTGGTCATCCAAAATCTGATCTGTTCAGGTTAGCTGTTGAGCTCAATGAGTAGCAAGTCAAGGAAGGGAATGGTTCATTACGAGCTCATTGCCTGAAACTCATTCAAATAAATAGCTCGGTGAATATTCATGCTATTCATTTGATTTACTCAAGAAAATGTAGATTCTGATCATGAGTGAGATTTTGTAGATTCTGCTGAAATACTGGTAACATAAGCTATCACTGAAATCAACACCACCATTTCCAAGAAAGGTCAAAATCCCTAACGCTTTATTTGAGAGACTAAAATGAACAAGAATCATATTTAAGAATCTAAAGGAGAAAGAAAATCTGTGCGGGTACAGGGAATGATTTATTATTTAGTATCGATATTGTTTTTTGGTAAGGCATGGGCCTTCAATTCTTTACTCCTATGAACATTAAAGAGTAAGATAACCTTCTTCAAAGAGCTTAAAGTGAATGTATGTAGATTTCAGGAATGTATAATGATCTCCAAAACATTCAAATTCATTATTAATAAAGGAAAGTGCTTCATGCCTTTGTGATGGCAGTAGGGATTTTGAATATGAGATTTTTCTGAGTTTCCATGCTTGTTTTAGACCATAATATGCTTAATAATTTTGGCTAATTCTTTAATTTCCTTGAAATTAGCTTCTTATATGAGGATATTTTCCCAATCCTTAACTTGTAGTTTACTGTAGTAAATAACAGTGAAAAATTTGACTTTAATCACTTTGACACAAGATAACTGCATTGACAGAGTGTTTTAGACCATTAAGAAATTTATTAAGGGGATTAAATTATTGCCTCTAGTAACTGCTGAGGTTAACAATACTCTTTTGACCCAGCCGTTCCAAAAGCACGTGACTGAGTCTCTTTGGGCACTGTGAAAGTGTTCAGTGCTGTCTTTTAATGGTATTTTTGGCATAATTACACTACTGGGTGATCATTCTGTGCAATTTTACTTGTCTACTAAGAATCTTTAAATCTTCCAAAGCTCTCCTCTCACTTCTAGAAACCCTTTCTCATTACATTATTGCAGAAAGGAGGATAATGTAGAAAATTTAGCAAAACAGCATTTTGCTTTTTTAATGTTGGCATCATTTAGTTTTAGTTATTGAATTATTACCCGCCTTATTTATGGTACGGGCAAAACATGTAATAGCTATGCCATAAACAAAAAGGGGTATTAAATTGGTAATAGACTTCAATTACACCGACCCTATTGGTAATCCTAGTGGATTTTAGTGGGACCAGATAGAGAGTAGGATGTTGCTGAGTAAGAGCTGGCCAGAAGGCTCACTAAATTTGCTCTCACAGTGCTGTCAAACCTTTTGCTTATCCCAGTCATCTTTTGTAAATTAATTTCAAATGCTTCTTCCCTGGCAACACTCAGCTCCCTTGCAGAATGGAACAGTAGAAGATAGGAGGCAATTCTGTGAAAAATGTTTCTGACCTGATCAAAAATGTGGGCTAATCATTTTTATAACCCAAATGTTATATGATTAATTTAAAACTAAAGATAGATTTTATTTTTTTTTATACTAAGTATGAAAAAACTGGATTGGGTGAAAGCCAAGTTGCAGAATAAGTTTAGAGCCCTGAATTTTGACTCGCATAAAACATTGACAGCGTTAATGCTAGTGCAAACATCTGCAGTTTACAGGTGAATCATTCAATTTACTGCTGAGGCTGTGACTCTGGTTGCAGAACATTTGAGTTCTTACCAGCAATTACAGGGTAGAAGCTTGTATTTGCATGTAACTGAGTGCTCTGCTTTCATTTCCCTATCTGTAACATGAAGCTTCCTAAAAAAATTTTTTTAAACTTATGAAATTGGCATCATTTTCTCCTTTGTCTTTCTTTGCCTGCCTTCCTTTCTGCCTTTCTGTCTCTCTCTGTCTCTCATAAATCTCTACCGTCTGCCTCTGGGTAAGGAACATCATAGGAACACACGGCTGTAAGCGGTACAAGCAGAGAGCCTTTAGTCCTACCTGGTCACTCCCAGAAAAAAGAAATTCATAGTGACTTTCAGAAGAAAATTTGTCTTCTGCAGCTAAAAGATACAATTTTCCCCCATTATGTCATTTGTCTTTAATCATTAGAGACCGGCTTAAGGCTGAGGCATGTAACTAAGTATCCCTATCAAAATTGCGTGTATTCATTAGGGTTTTTTCCATGTCATCAAGACTGGGAGGTAAGAAAGGCACAGCGTGGAAAGAGATCTTGCACTGAAAGCGGAAATCAAAAGGCAACAGAAGAATGCTGTTGCTATATATAAAAATCAGGCTAGAAGAAAGGTGGGCTAGAAGAGTGTAAAATTTCCTTGTCTTTTTGCATCAAGCTTAGTATTTGTTATAACCGATCTTTCTTTAATTCACTGCTGCACTCTGCAGAAAATGAGACGTGTGTTTATTTCTACATCTTGATTCTGTTTAGTTTACTAAGGCAAATAACAGAAATTCATATGATGAATTCTGGTAATAATAAACGTTTAGGTCAAATAAAAATATGACATACGTTAGCACCAACAGAAAATACCGATTGCATATTACATTCTGTTTTTCCAATAAAAAAGGGACACTTTCTTCATATCAAGGCATTTGCAGGGTGCTTTGTCATTTCCAAATGCTCTTGATTGCGTTGCTGAATTCCTTGGTGTTGCATTACTGCACCCATGCCATCTTCTTATCTAGACTGTAGCCTCCTATGGCAGATTTTCAAACAGATTTCGTCTGTGCTCCATCAAGGGACATAAATATTTACCTGTAATGTCAAGTCTAGATTAAAGATACATTTCTCCTTTCACTATGAATTCAGCAGAGTTAAAAAAAAAAAATCAAAACCAGACAGGCTGATATTCCACCTAGAATTTGTATATTTGTAAAGACAGCGCCTTTCCTGAGGGGTCTGGTGCCCCTTTTCTACCCAGTCTTGCCTATCTGTGTGCCAGGCCACTGTTGTGATAAGCACTACGCAGATTTTGAAGAAAAACAGCCACCATGCCCCCAAATACCTGACAAGCTAATTGCAAAGCTGAGAGACCTGCTAAATCCCTCAAAATGCCGAACAAATTAGTGAAGAGTAAACCAGCTGCTTTTAAAAAGGTGCTGATGACTTTTATGGTGCTTCTGACTCATGGGCATTGCAATTTAGAGGATGCGGGGCTGGAGTCCAGGGGAGTCTTTCCAGTCGTGTCAGCATGGTCTGATGGGGCTCTGGTGAGGCTCTCCAGCCCTTACGCCTCTCCTGTTAATGCCTCCTGTCTATGGAGCAGTGAGAGATAGGTCAAAATCTTTAAGGAGTATACTTGAAGAGAAGTGGCAGTAGGTGGCACGTGAGGTCCCTCCTGTTGGGGAGGAGTGGACGAAGCGAGGAGGGAGGGAAGGTTCCCTGGTACACTCATCGTTTCGTTTCTAGAGAGTGAGGACTGTGACGTTGCATGCAGCGATTTTGCTGGGCTGTCGTAAACGTCAATCCACTAAATTCTCCTGCCTGTGAATGGGAAAAGTTGTAAATCAGAAGAAAAGTTCTTTCTCTTAAGTAATATAACTTTGATAAAGGCTGGGGCAATGATCAAATACTTACAACCCAGTCAAACATTCTTAGTAAATGCTACTCATTCAAACACCTTTAAGGGAGAAAGCATGTCTCTGAAGCGTTTCTCAAAGGCTGGAGTGTCTCAGAGGAGACTTTTGCCTTGCTCTTGCACTTGTTGCTTTTAATAACGAAGTTTCCTTTGACTCCAGTGGTATAAAATCAGTCTTTCAGATTTCCTCCATCAAAACTCTTCCAAATTTATATATTACGAATTGATGTAGCAATTCCTCAACAAGTTAACAGTAACAAAAACTTTAGGATTCACGGTACTGGGGATGAGAGAGAGGAAAATAGATAATAAGTAAGGCTAAATTTTACAGGCTTTAGCACATCGCATTCCTGTTGAGATAAACTTAATTCAAAACAGTAGAATTTGGACTAGTGAGACAAATTGATTTCTGATTCTTCTGAGAGCTCAGTGGAATGAGAAATCCAATTTATATCTTCTGTATGGCTTTTTCATCAATGTTGAGAGCGCAAACCAATTTTAAAAGTGGACTGCAATTGCCCTTGGCTATATAGATTAGTCCTCAAAAGGAAAAAAGGTCTGTGTCCCACTTTTAAATTGTTAGTATCTTGTACTGGCAGAAACAGGTTCATAAAAGCATGAGATGAATTACGTTTAATGACTGAAATGAAGAAGCTCTTGTGCTTATTCACCTGCAGTCTATTTAAATAGAGGTATAGCTTCATAAGTTACAGTTAGTTGCAAGGGACAACATCATGTTGAGAAAATTGCAGAAATCATCACAAACTCTGTAGTTATAGAAACTTGATCAGAATGTGTTAATCTTCTGTATGTTTATGTGCTGGTTTTGGTTTGGTTTTGTTTTGAGTTTTTGTCTCTTTTTTAAGTAGCTATTTTTTTCCTGCGGCTTTTTAAAAATAGGCATATAAAAATATGGCTTTAAATCCGAAATACCCTGCTATATTGAAGATGAAATTAAAATAAGCCTTGTGCTATTTCTATCAACCATTTTTTTATTTATTGCCATACAGATCTAAGGAGGAGGAACGTTATTTTCAAGATTCCTTGAAGCTATTGCAGAAATTTCGGTATGTTTGAGAGTCAGCATATTGAAGAAATAAATGTTACGACAAAACATTTGCAACTGAGGGGGTCAGCACAGACCACGGAGCCCTGCTAACGCTTACTGTTCCCACTGCTGAAAATCAGAGGCAAGGACCAATACACAGCAATACAAATGGGTGCAGATAGCGGCCTTTCGGTGGAAGAGGATGTCGTGGTTTAATTTCAGTCGGCAACTGAGCACCACGCAGCCGCTCGCTCACTCCCCCCCACCCCGTGGGATGGGGGAGAGAATTGGAAGAGCACAAGTTAGAAA
>NW_008796078.1:2135516-2146809 GCF_000699145.1 Aptenodytes forsteri
TTGTTCTCATCCTAAATCCAAAACACAGCACTGTACCAGCTACTAGGAAGGAAATTAACTCTATCCCTGCCGAAACCAGGACAGAGGAAGATGCTAGTTCCTGCTTTGCCAGGCTGCTGATTTATATCTGGAACAGACTATTAGTAGGTCTGTGTTGGTCGAGAGGTTTCAGGCTGTTATTGCCACGAGAAAGGCACCGGTAGCACACTGTTTGGTTAGTGCTGACCACTGATGTGGTTTTCCATATTCAGAAGAGCACCTAGGGACTAAATGGGGTTCTAAAGCTAGTCTTACTTAAATGAAAAGTTTCCGGAATCCCACCCACTTTCAGCCTCCCACGCCTTTTAGCCTTGACTTCATTTCTGGCCTCGCACCGCCTTTCAGCCTGTGGCTGAAAGAGGGTGGGAGGCCGAAAGGCCATGGGAGACCAGAAATAAATTAGTCTAAAGCGGGTGGGAGGCTGAAAGGGGGTGGGAGGCCTAGAAATAAGGTAAAGGCTAAAGTGGGTGGTAGGTCAAAATGGGGTTGGAGCCTGGTAATACAGTAGAGGCTGAAAGGTTTGGGGAGGCTGAAAGGAGGTGGGGCGTCAGAAAAAAAGTAAAGGTCAAAAAGGGGTGGGAGGTCTGAAATGAAGTGGGGGCCGAAAGGAGGCCCAAAATGAAGTAAAGGCTGAAAGGAGGGGGGAGGCCAGGAAAAAAGTAGCAGTCGAAAGGGGTGGGAGGCTGAAAGTTTGTGTGAGGCTGGAAATAAAGTAGAGACGAAAGAGGGTGGTAGGCTGAAAGGTCATCGGAGTCCTAATATAAAATAGAGGCTGAAAGGGGGTGGAGGATGAAAGTGGGTCAGAGGCAGAAAAAAAGTAGAGGCTGAAAGTGGGTTGGAGTCCCCAAAAGGGTGGGAGGCTGCAAATAAACTAGAGGCCAAAAGGGTCTGGAGGCCGTCAGTAGAGGCTAAAGGGGGTGGGAGGCTGAAAGCGGGTGGGAGGCCCTGTGTTTGCAGAAATCTGTTTCTGCAAAAACTTCCCCCTGGGTAGTCTCCCGGTGTTGGATGGCAGCTTGTCTTCCTTAATTCCTTCTTCCGAATAACTGCAGGAAGCTAATCTACACTGATTCATCCAGTTGCAACTATTGCTGACTTTATCCTTCACACCCCTACTTTGGAAGCCATGCCGGGGAAGGCTCCGCTTGCAAACTGCTAGTATTTTTATGTGCCTAGAGAAAATTAACTCCGCTTACGCTTTAGCTTTGGAATGGAGCTATAGCAGTGGTTTTGATTTATTGAAAAGGTTTTTAATATATATCCTTTGCTGTAGCAGAAGAAGTGATCCTGTCCTTCCTCTAAGCACAGAAATTGTGGATCTGAGCAGCCATTATAGAATCCATACAGCTTGAATGTACTGGGAGCGGCTGGGATCGAGTTAACTTTCTCCGTGACAGCCCGTATGGTGCTGTGGTTTGGATTTGTGGCTAAAAGTGTTGGTAAAACACCAGCATTTTATGTATTGCTGAACAGTGCTCGCACAGCGTCAAGGCTTTTTCTGCACCAGCTGGGGTAGCACTGTAGAGACGTGCATGCCATATGTAAGAACAACGTGGTTATAGATAAAGCATTTGACAACGTTGGCACTTACTGCGTGTCGATGGTGTCAATGCCCTGGATAGAGCCTGCGGCAGCAGTAACCACCGCTTAGTGCAGAACTTCTGAGTTATTTCACATCCACGTTTTAGATTATAGTGGATAACCACTCTTCTGCACAGCAGAAGGGGAGGGGATGAGAACACAGCTTGGGACAGGCTGAAGATGGCTGAAAGCACTGTATCTTGAAGCAGATGTACAGAAGTGGACATTGCCCCTCACATACCCAGCATTTAGTAGTGGAGGATCTTGCACCGTTGATTCCATTCAAAGAATGAATACTGTTACTAATCCACTATCGCTGCCATTTCATATAAAGCCCACTGATCCCCATTTATTACATGACTAGTATGTTCTTGAGAGTCCAGAGAAGATGCAATGAGAGACAAACAAGAGGGTATCTCGGGTAAGCGGTGGATTAGAGTCTGCCTTGTGTGTGTGAAAAGGATGAGAGAACAGGCTGTTTCAGGAGAGCACACAGACTTGTCATGATACCTTCCTCTCCGAATTGTTAACAGTCAGAGCATCTGTACTGAAGGAAGGATGCAGATTTTCCAAATTTAGAAGTCCATATAGCGCACATTTTCCTCTCGATGCTTTCCTGTGGCAGCCAATTTAATTCCAGCTGACAGCAGGAAGAAATGATGTGTGCTGAATAAACCGTACTGTATGAAAAGTGTTGTCTTTTAATCTGCAATGTCTGCATTTCTGGGAAAAAAAAAACAACCAAATTTAAAATAAACTACAAAATTGTAATGTTTTGCAAGAAATAATGTCATACAAAAACATTCAGAACCTTCCACATTATATAGAAAGGTGTAGAAAATTAGTTTTATTTTAGAGAATTAAAGATGGACTAATCAGCTTCTGCTTCTATTAGGTTGCTTTTATTTTTAAACCCTTATTTTCTACTATGGAGAGGACACACACAAAATGTTTTGTTTAACATTTTCAATGGATGCACACTAAGCCCCTCAGCTCTGCCACTTTTATTCAAACAAAAGACAGATGTAAGAAAGAAACAAAGGATAACAGTGACAGTTTTAACTCGTTTCCAAGCCATCTTGCTTGTCAAATCAAAAGTGGATCGGTGTTTCCGTGTTTAAAATGTGTTAAAAATACGGCAGGCTGCAAGTAAAAATAGTCTTTATCCTATGCCCAAAGTGTATTTGTATCCTATTAGCCTCTCCCTCCTTAGCCTCAGGAAACCAGGGACAGAAACATAACTAGTTGCCTGCTTTAAACACATGAGCTGTCCACTCAGCATCCTTGGGCAAGAATAGTTGTACATCCACATAAACCCCTAAAAATAACAATACAGGCTAATGAGCCATCAAGCTGAAGAGTGGCTAGATAAACACTGTTAAGAACCTGAAAAGACTTTAAAAGATTTTTCTGCGGCGGTTGTGAACAGCAAGCGCATTTATGGCGACTTTCAAGCAATTTGTAAAGAGAAGAAAGGATCGAGTTAACAACACCTTATTGCTAAGCTATTTTGACTGGGCCAGTCCTTGACGTAATCGCCAGACCTGTGCAAAGCAAACCGCCGTGAAGTATGCCAAGCCACCTTGAAATACAAAAGCGAGCAGGGGGGCGAAGCATATTCCTTGACCTTCTAAAAGCACGTATTTCATGTTTTCTTATATCGAAAGGTTTCTTTCTATGGCAGTTATTTCACCTGGCTATACAAGAGGCTTGAGTACTGAGGAGCACAGGGGCACGCTGAAAACTGCCTGTGTTTTAGATAGGAACTTGAGAAGTATAAACAACTTTTGAAGTAACGTTCATTGTTATTAAATTTACAACCAAAGGCTGTGCTTATTATCATCGTAATATATTTACAAAAGCTAATCTCAGCTGTGGAGAGCTGAGGTCAAGGATGAGCACCTTGTTACTATGTACTTTAACTGGAATAGGAGACCGATGAAGGGAAGAAAGGACTTGCTGGCATCAACAGTTTTCTCTTAAATATATGTTGGCTTGGCACGTGGATGCTAACACACTATTCTATAAAAACCTCGCACAGGGCTGACCGGCTCTAAACCAGCTTGGGTTCACAGTACATCCTTACATGCTTATCTATTCTTTGAACTTTAAAGGTTCTCCTCTTCTCCAGAAGCTGTTATAGCTCCAGTCAAATCTTATTGCATCTAGAGAAAAGAATGCAGTGCTTTTTTAATTTCAAAAGTCTTCCTCATTATAGACATGGCTGCCAAACTGTGAGTGGAATTTATTGCCCCAAAGGTAAATATTTAACTCCATTTTATCTCACTTAGGTGTTACTCATTAAGATTCAATATTGATCTTAGCAAAAGTCAACAATTGCTTATGTCTGGTAGCATACAGAATTGTAGGGAATGGAGATGGTTGGGACTTACTTTTGTCAGCTTGTCCTTTTCCACCATTTTGAAGATATCAAGATTCAACGTCCTGCTGTAGGTCCATTGTCCCTGAGTTCTGAGAAAAAACACCTGCCTCAACCGGAACATTTTTCATGAGAAGTCAGTAAAAACCATGCAGTGGATGCACCAAGAACAAACCCAATTAATAAGAGTACTGCAAGTATTGGAGGTACCTTTGGAGATACGAAATGATAGTAATTTTGTTTGGTAATATGGATTTCTCTTTACCGTTAGGTTACCTTGAGTGATGTTTCAGAGCCTCCTAACTTGAGGTCTTTCTACACTCAAAAGCCGTTAACTTGAGTACTACAGTGACATTTTTCATTTGAATTGGCTGCTACAGGGAAGGCTGGATCTTGAATCAGCACCAACTGTCAGCTATTTCCATGACTAGCCAAAGACAGACACTGGTTGAATGTCTTTGATCTTCCACTGTCTCCTACAGTTCCTCTTCTACCATTCCCATAAAGCACCAGCCATTTCTCTAACGATTAAAGGGGAAAGTGTATATAATAGCAATTTTACTAGAGTATAAAGAGAGATGTAGCACTTGAATTGTCACAAGAGGCATAAGTAATTACCATATTAACACTGACCTTTATGTCACCTTAGTGTGTGGCCTTTTACTGAAGTTAACCTTACTGAAGAGAAATAACCTGAGTATCTGGCTTCAGTTAACTGTGTCGTGAAAAGACATGTTATGAAATTGCCCCATTCCAAGGCCAGGCACTGCAAGAAAATCTACCCTCTACACATTTTGAAGTATTCAGTTACCAAAAGTGGTATCCTCAGACCTTGAAGAGATATCCAGCCTTCAGAAAATTGTGTTAAAAAAACATATCTAACGGCAAAGCTTGCAAAAAAAGGGAAGATGTGTTAGATTAGACCTTTGCTGATGCAATACCATATTTTGTTAGCTGTTGTTTCCTTGAATTCAGTCGAAAGATGTTGATCATAGTAAATAGCTGTAATTACATCCTTAATACTCTGTACCGCTCTATACCATATACATATTTTTATGCAGCTCAAAGATCTGTAATAGCTTTCAGGCCTGCAATGTATTTCTGTAGTAAGATGCTGCTTGCCTGGGAGCTTGGCAAGCTTGAGCAACTGAGGTCGTGGTGGTCTGACCTTAGAGCGGAACTAAAGAAATATCCGATTTGTTGTATGATTGAATTTCCAGCACCTTCTTCTCATTCACAGTAATTGGGCTCCTCACTTATGCATACGTATTTTCCTTGGGTTTGCGGTATCTCATTAGTTGACTTTTGTTCGCTTCAGTTATTAAGAAGTAGCTTTGAAATGGAATGTCCTCTTTGCAAATGTGACCTTACATGGATATGAGCTAGAAACTACTGCTGTCTGAACTGTCATTTACCGCCACAACAGGAACCCTGCCTGGTGGGTTCTGTAATTCAGGAAGCAGAAACTTTCCAAATACAAAATTTGAGTTCTTGAGCAACAGCTCATAGAAGTTCCCAGCTATATCCTTTGCAACACATAAGTGTGTATTTCGATGTAAAAAGAAAAAAAACAGAAGGAAAAAGGGACAAAATTAAATGGAGCAGAAAAGAAACATTTCAATAAATGCTTTTTTATATTATCAGATTTTAATTGCTTGTGGCTGTTCAATAGTGGATAAAAAGCACACCCAAATAACAACAGACTGTAAAAAACTGCAAAGTCTTAACGCTTTGTTAATTCCTTTATAGTTGTGGTATATTTGTGTAGAGGTCAACTGTAGAGGTCTTTATTCAAACCAGCAGTACTAAATTTAAAACCTATGTAAGCAAAAAAAACCACTTCTTAATATATAAAAATAAATTTTGCTCCTAACATGCACAGTATCATCAACTTATTCTAGGTTCCAAAACTCAGTGACGATAAGAGGATTGCGAAAGTTTCAAACAGGACTTCAGTGAACCTATATAATTCACGGTAGGGAGAGTTTTGACAAGCCCAAGAGTAAATTCCTTTGATTTAGAATAACTTTTTTTTTCCCCAGCTTTTAAGGGGTAAAGGGAATTGAGTCTCTTCGATTATCACCCGTGTAAAAATTGTTGCTCAGATTCTGAGTTTCTTATCAAGGGACTGAAAGAAGTGGGATTATGTAAAGCTGAGCAAGGACATGGTTCATGTTTCCATGCTTTCTTGGATCAGGGCTCTGCTGTAAAATGGAACAATTCTTCTAAAACAAAACTTTTCTCACTGAGATCAGATAAAAATTATTCTAAGACTTGCACGAAAAACGTTTTGCACCATGCCACAAACAGGTGAAACGTACAGCCTTTCGGATTAACAGTGTAGCCAAACCCCACAATGCATGGCAGAAGTCCAGATAACCCACAAAATCTATCCTGAAAGAAAAAGAAAAAATAATAACTGCACCTTGTCTGTTTGCACATTACAAGAGGCCTTTTGAAAACAGTTTAACCAAGTATAATTAAAATATTCTCAGTGACAGTTCATTAAAACTAATTTTGCCTGGTGACATAAAATACTGTGAAACTATTAATGCAGATATCAGTGGCAAATTTACAGGAAAACCAGATAAAATATACATCACGCTTATATTGATAAATAATCTTTCGGAACTCTTATTCCAGGATGTTATCACATCTGCAGCTTAAATTAATTTCTGTTGCTACAGAAACACATTTCTGTGCTGCGCTGCATGAATCATAAAGCTCTGTGTCTTACACATGTATTAAGCTATGGGTCTCGTTGACATTGACTGAACTCAAATATTGCTACAAGAGATAATAGTACAAGTCCTGAGAGTTTCCTTATACATAATGCAATTTGTTTAATATACACAGATTAAGGGCCTGATTCGTCCAGGGATTTAAATGCAAGAGTAGTCTCATTTGAAGCCAGCAGGACTATCTAAATTGTTAAAATAAAGCAAAGTACTTAACATCTGAAATTGAGACCTAAAATAGGAATCTGGAAATAGATCTGTAACCGTAGTCCTTTAAACCTGTCTCCTATACCATTAAAATTTGCCTTAATTAGGAATTAACATCGTTATTTGAAGCTGAGAATTTGTAGTTGCTTTTTTTTTTTTTCATGCTAGTTGGTACAGTCTTTGCTATGCATATTTTAAAATGCAAATCAAAATCAGATTTTAGGTAGAGGAAATGCCAGCTCAGCACCTGTCTCCCAGTGCCAACTGCACAGAGCCCCGGGGAAAGGGCAAAGTGGAGACCCACTGGCTGTGGAGAGGACTTTGAGCTGCAGAACATATGGTCTCTGTTTATACTCTCTCTCTACAAAATTGCAGATTACTTTCAGAGGGTAAATGGTCCAAATATTACTAATTTCTTGGTTTTAATCTGAAAAATAAAGGAAGAAACCTTCTCCTCCTCCCGCCTCCCCATAAACCTGCCTGAAACACTGCTCAGAACTCGGACTTATTTTTAAGATTTCCTATTTCCATAGCCTCATTTGGAGTGTATCTGCTTTGGGAAATCAGTGGAGAACCACAGTATGAATCTCCAGTGTTTACACCGTGCAGTTTAAGCCCTCTTAGACATGGACGAACCCAGCTGGACACTAGGGACCCTTCATGAAAGACAAACGAAACTGCTCATGAAATCCGTGCAGAATAGCTGGTGTGTTCTTTTTATTCAATTTACAGTTTATTTACATTAATTATCCTTTATCCCAGTGCTTGTCTATGCACATCAACAGTTCCCATGACGGTACAGTGGGAAGCATAATTCCCACTCATTTGAATTGTTGATTTCTTTTAAAAAAAAAAAAAAAAAGAATTATTCTTTCCAACACATCATGAGAGAATCAGGCAGACTCCGACGTGGTATTCAGTGAAATGATGCCCTCACATCGACGCTGAATGTATGCAGCTCTCAAAATCCTTAAAAAAGAGAAGTGCACTGTTCCATTCTGGAGGAACATTTTCTGTCGCTGGGAAGTCTCGGCATGCGGTAAGTACCTCAAACCTCGTTTTCCCTGGGCAAGTTCCCATGTTGTGACCTTTCCTTCCATTCCCAAACCGACTGAGACCCCTACGTTTCATGTGAGGACGTGATCTCAGTGGACAAGGCAATGATTTTTTAATCATAGCTAGAGGCCCTCTAAGGGTGCAGTCATCATGCTACATTGATACTCATTTTCTGAGGATTTAAAACTTTATTGCCACTGATACAGCACCACAGCAACTGCCAAATTCACTTAGCTGCAGAGTCCTTTATGAGTAAAGCCATGTAAAGGCTTTCAACATCTCTTCTACATCCTTGAAATTGCTCCTAAGGCTCTCTATTCATTTCAGTACTTGCTGTATCTTGATCTACCTTGAGGCACCAATTCTAGAATTGTCATTTACTCCATCAAGAAAGTTGTTTGTTTCCAGGACATAAAATCGCATCTAAAAGCTATGATCCATCTTCTGATACAATACACGTTAGTTAAACTTCAGAGAAATGGGGGTTTTTTTCTGTATTAAACACTGAGCAATTAAATAGACGGTTCAAATTCAAATAAAAAGATCATGGAGGAACTGAACAGACATTAGAAGTATCCCAGGCATTCAAGAACCACCAAGTGAATATTCTGCTTCTGTGAAACCTGTGAATTCCTTTTAGGTATTTTTGAGTATTTGTAAACACACTGAGATTCACTAATCTCAGATTCTATATGTTTTGTACAAATACTGCCATTTTATTCTTTAGAATTACTGGTGGTTTTGAAAAAAAATCCAGAAAATGAAAATAGCAGTGAGGCCAATCAGCCGAGCCCCTGATTAAGTCTGTGTTTAGATACAGCAAGATATCCCTTTAATTTTGTAATAATTTGTTCAGGAAATTCACAAGCAATATTAAAGCATACGGTAGAACATATGGCCCTCAGGCTTCGCCATATGGCTGAGCCCTGACTTTACCCTGTTAGCCATCAATCCAGAGGCTAAATCAGGGCTGGAGTAACTTGCCACGCTCGGTGCTGGAGACTTTGCAATCCAGACCAGACCTCTTTAAGTCGTTCTGCAATTGTTGAGCTGAAGTTTATCTCCTGCCCCAGCCGTGCTGCAATTATCGGCCGTTCTAGTAGGGAACACTGCTGGTTAGGGAAGACGCAGAGCTCTACCTAGCCTGATGTGTAGAGGTTGTCAGGAAAGAGAATGTTTTCTGAAGCCTATGGAAGAAACGTCGTTTTGTTTTCTAGAGATTACTTAGGGAATATATTTGACACTTTTCTGAAAGGAAGAAATGCAAATGGGGGGGTTGAACCATCTCAGGTTTAAAAAAATTTGAAACTCATGAAAGCATAAACATAGCTGATGGTTCTGGATGGTTTGCACAACTGTTCTTGCAAAAGTTAAATGTGCACAGACTTCTCTTCCCCAAAACCAAATAGGCTGGAGCTGAGAGTTTTAAAGAACCCCATTTAACTTCAACCCAGCTATCCTATCCCTGTCTGTGTGTAAATGAGAAATAGCTGTTGGGCTATTTCTCTATTTTAAAAAGCAGTATCTTCACTCATCCCAAACTCATCACATCAGTCCTAGACATTGAAGGCATTTGTAAGGGAGAATAATTGGCCACAGCTGAGGGGTACAAACATTTTTGCGGTCGTAATATTGCGATGTGTGCTCAGGGTACCGATTTCTCCTTCTGGTTAAAGCACAAAATGCAGCCCATTCAGCTATTAGCGCTATTGTAACAAGAAACATATAAAGGCCACCAGTCTTATCTCAAGTGAAAGTCCCTGATCTGGATTTCCTAAAAACCTTTTTTGTTCAAATACAGACAGAACTCGACAGAAAAATAAGTGGGAACATTTGTTTTGTGAATATATAACAAAACTAAAATAGGAAGCATAAGGACAGCAAACGAGAGGAAAGCATTCCTTGAGTTAAGGCTGTCAAAGCACCTTTTGTGGGCTTATAAATGAAAGCTTATTCAGCTGTTTCTCCCCAATTAAATATATGAAGTCTCCATAGCAACAGCCATTTTGTAAGATGCATATATTTCATGATGTTCCAGATATTGAGCAGCTAACTAAAGGGGAAGGGGAAATGCCATAACCGTAACGCAGGACTTCTTAGAGTACTGTCTAGGGAAAAAAGCAGTTCTTACTGCCACAGAGCAACAATTTTCCTGACAGCAATGATAATTTAAAAAGTTTTTTTCTTTTTTTAAACAAATTCTGCATTTCCTTCTCAGTCCTTGTTGTGCTGTGTTGTGTGAGGAGATGTGAATTTTAAAAGAGAATTTTGCACACAATATTAAAATAAAATTTAATTTTATATTTTGCAAGTCATGATGTTACAAAGCTAGATGGGCAGCAGGTCAAAATTTCATTTCTAAATCACTGAAGTCACTGCAGAGATACTAGGTTATAAGAGCTGAGGCTCTGCAGTCAATCTGTTATCAACACACTGGTAAAAGCGATTGAAAAATATTGTTTCTGGAGCACAGCTCTTTGTCACAGCTCAGTAGGTGCTGTGCAAGGGAAAGAATGCAACAGCTACCCAGAAAAGATTTTTCAACTTATTTTGATACTTACGTTTGTCGTCAACCATATGAGGACTAAATGCTATGCCTTTTCTGCACAGTGCCCGTGCCCAGCTGGCATAACAGGTAGCAGATAGCAGTAAGAGAAAAGAGTTGATCCAAGCCCCACAGTTATGGAGAGAAGGGTTTGCACGCAAACTTTGGTACTAGATCTGTATTTATTACTTAAACCCCACCCAACATTTTATCATAGGATCACAGAATGGTTCGGGTTGGAAGGGACCTTTAAAGATCATCTAGTCCTTTGCGAGAGCCTGGCCCTGTAAATCTAGTGGCAGTATAAATCCTGATACAAATCTGCAGCGGTGTAAAGAGGGAACACTAGACATGGATTTTGGTCAGCATTTCTGAAGGCAGTTTTTTCTGACAGTCTTTTGTCCGGATTGATGGTTGATGTATGCTGCGATATGCGGTTTGTCTTCCAGATTCCTCCAAATGCCTCTGTTTTACCTTTAAGTATTTCTGAACGTGACATGGGGAAGGAGACCCAGGATGGCGAATTATTAGTGCTGCTCTTCAAGGCCTTTTTGAAATACTGACGCTCACCACACATTCCTGACCACCCGTGTTAGAGAGTGATGGGTATAAAATGAAACAGGTGGAAAAAAGTGTTTCTGAGATGACCAGGAGAGGGAGACCTGATTTGGCAGGAAGCTCATAGAATCATAGAATCATAGAATCATTGAGGTTGGAAAAGACCTCTAAGATCATCGAGTCCAACCGTCA
>NW_008796078.1:2147681-2193751 GCF_000699145.1 Aptenodytes forsteri
CCCCCCCCCCCATGCTATTAATTTTTCTCACAGACAGCCCAGCTAGCAGCCTCGATTGTTCAATTGGAGTAGCTGATAGCTCAGTGTATTTCTCGGTGGTACATCGTGTTCCCCATAACAACATTAGGTCCTTTTTCTTCTCCTGTGTGAACAACAGGCCAGCTTCTGCCCTATTTTGTCAACAACAAAGTTGAACCAGGGAGAGACCTGTTCAGCCTCAGTAAGATAACTGAAGCATGACTGTCTTTGAAATGAAGCAATTTAAAAAGTGTCTTCCCTAAAGGAGCTCTGTTATTTTATTTTTCGTTAAGCTAATTTGAGCTTTGTTTTTCTTTGGCTCAGCATGACAATTTGGGCGCTAATCCTATCACCTAGGTCCCATAAACTCCAACGAGAACATACCACGCCTGAAAATACCAAGTGCTGTGAATGATATTTCTGTTGGAATTTGTGCTTAGCACAACTAACCAGCTAACTGCAGGGGGTTCAAAGAGAGGATTAAAATGTCCTGTCTGCCAGGAATTGCCACAGGCACTTGTATTAACTGGATTATTAATCTCCGTAAAGTACTTAACAGCTAAATAGAGTTTTCTGTATTTTCAGATATAGTATTCTCAGAGATGCCTGTGTGTCAGATTTTCCAAAGGGAACATAAATTGTCACCAAAGCATTTCCATTAAGGGGAAGACGGGACCCCCGGGGTGTTAATCCAGCTCTTTGAGAGGCTGAAAAATCTCAGGAGGCAAGCGGAGCACGAGCCACTTCCAAACTTTTGGAAATTCATTTTCTTTTCTCTCCCTCGCTGCATGTTGGGGCTGGGGGTGAGAGGCAGGCAACAGTCCGGTCTCGGACAGCTCAGGGTGCAGTCGTGGACCTCACGCCTTCTCCTGGCTAGAGAAAGACCTTTCTATTAACAGCTTTTTACTCCTGAGAAAGCAAGCAAGCCTCAGCTGGATGGCAGGATGTACTCAGCTTACATCTAGCTCTGACAGCTTTTGGCTTACTGAAATTCTAGTGTGTGGTAGTATTTTATAGAGACAGGGTTCTTCTCTGATAATTTTACTAACATTCTATACATCCTCCTTTTCTTCAGAGGCCCTGCACTTTCAGATATTCTTGAGGGAATTTTCCTCAAAGAATTTTTCTGCTTTGGGTAACACCTTTAATTTTAAATGGTGACCACTCTTCTTTTTCCTACCCTGTTCCTTCACTGCTTGGAAAAATAAAATACCATCAAATGTCTCCCCACAGTTTAGGATATTTGGACGCGACACATAGACACTAATTTCTGCTTTGTGGTACTTCTAGTCTGTGGTTACATCTTTCTTTCTAAGAAGGAGTCTGTTCATTACTTAGGCAAATGTGTCAGTGCAGAAGAGTGGAGGTTTCTCGAACTTCGCTTGAGAGAACCATTGTCATCTTAATTCAGTACTATACAGCAAGATTACTTTAGTTAAGGATCATTTAATAACACAGCAGGTTGTAGAGCAAACTACTGGTCAGAAGTGTCAGGCTAATTTAGACAACTAGAAACCATGATCGTTTTCTCAAGAGAAAATTACATTAGGCAACTCTCTTCCTGAATCAATTGTGATGCTAAAATTCTTTAACGTTAACTGTAACCATGGCAATTTTTATGGACATACAGGGTACTACCCTTGGGAGAAATCTATTGCTGTGTTCTATAAAAGAATGAAATTTAACTTGTTTGGATCACATTAATTTCACGATTACATGGAATAAATAGACACTCCTTTACGGCGTAGAGTTATGCTACTGTAATTCATAACATCACCAACTGCTCCAAGCCTGTCCCTGTGTACTATCAATCTATGCAGCACGGGAATAATAGTTACTAGTTTCATAGAAGAATGACAGATGTGAGTATTTCTAGTCCAGACAATGGGCGCACACTTTTTCTAGGCTCATAGCATAGTACATTCCATACCACATTTCGCTGAAAATGCATTCTTAGCAAAAAAATTGCAATTGCTGTTGCAATCTTTTTCCCTGGTGTTACTGCCCTTCGGCTTGGCCATTTATGGCAACTGGCTCAAAAGTGGAGTCTTGTTAGGAAGCGTTAACAGCTGGGCCCTATTTTACTGTCCTCACCTCTCCCAAGTAATCCAAGTGAAGCCAAAGGCATATTCCCTGCATACATATACTGTGTCTTTATTGTTAGCTTGGTCTTTACGTGAGTTGCACCACCATCTACTGTGCCAAAGCCTTTAAAGGAAGCAACTGTTCTTACCTGATTATCACTTCAGTAGAGCTGTATTCCATAGTCCGTGCTACAACTGAGAGAACAATAAATCAAAGTTGTGATTTTTAACATAACTCAGTCAGTTTAGACAAGTCAGGACCCTGCCAGGTCTGGAATAGACCCTTCTTAAGGCACAGTTTATGGGCATCTTAAAAATAATAGTGTTCTTCAGCTTAAACACCGTAAGGCTGGGTCCACAACTTGTAAAGACGATGAGCAAAAGAGATGAGTGGTGGGATGGTTGCCACATATTTGGATTGTATACTGAGAATTATCTACAGTTATGTCTGTGTTGATTTTGTGATTTTTTTTTTTTCCATTTTGCTTACCCAGCTATTGCTGACATGAATGTTATTTTAATGGTCACCTCCGACACAACAAAATGACCATGAACTATATTTGGGTTACTCTTTACTATTTATGAATAGGTTCTACAACCCTTACCTTTAAAAGCGATTTATCTACCCAAATACCTTCAGTGATCTTTGGGCTACCTTTAGACATTAGACAGCTGTATCCGTAACTATAATATAAAAAAAGAGTGGCACTAGCTGATGAATTCACATCTAGATGACTGTAATTTTTTAAGAAGAGTTCCTGCGGTGCTCATCATCGTGAAGCACCCTTCAGACTGGAGCTGCTTGACCTACCTTTGCAATGCTGGGTTTTCTTTATGGAATATGATTACTCACCAGTTTGAAAGATTCGCTTCAATAAGGATTGTTAAGATCTGGATATTTAACCGTGGAAGCTGCCTTATTTATAGCATTGTTGCTTCTTCAGATTGTCAAAAGAGTTGTTACAATGACAAATATCCCCATTCCGTAACTATTAACATTTAGGTTAAAGAAACCAGCCTGCAAAACCACCTGTGCACGAGCTGTTGATGCAATCTGATGCCCGGATCGGCAATACATTGCATGCAGGTTGTGTCAGACTCCACGTGTACGTGATTTAGAAAGATTTGCACAGTGTGGTCAGCATTTCAACAGGATTTCCAGCTATCCAGCAGCGCATCGGGCTGGTAATCTCAGAGAGCGTCTCTAAAAGCAGAATGCCAGTTTAGTACTACTGAAAGCTACTCACAACAGTAGAGTCGCTTGTGCAGGAGATCAAAGCTCCCCAGATCAGGATAACAGCACTTCCATTTATAACTGAAGCATAATAAACTTCCCTTATTTTTACTTCATCAAGAATGGTTTTTGAGCAAATACGTGACCCTCTATCTCTGTGCCTTTGTTCTGCTCAGACACTATGGGAGAGAACGAGGGAATGCTATCAAGCTTTACTTCCAAAGGCCTCATCTGCCTGGTGAGGAGCAGCCTGTCACCAAATCCATTAAGATTTGCTCAGGAGGAGAACTGATATTCTAAACAGGAAGAAAACCACGGCAGCGATGGGCAAAGAAAACGGAGCAGTGGGGTTGTACTAGGTGTACAAAGACGCTTTGCTTCGAAGGGCAGGTCATGCAAGGTAATTGAGAGTATGAATGGACACAGAACAGCTTAGACTCAAATTAGATTAGTGCAAAGGCTGTCAATAAACTAGACCTGAGGACAGGAAAAGGAGGAGAATTAACAAGAGGAAACAAAGTATTCTTAAGAAACAAAAAGGTATGGTATTGTCAGCAAAATGAAACAATAATCAAATCAATGCTTTTAGAAAAAGTTCTGGTGCTTTTTAAATATGGTCATAGATCCTATATGACAGCAGTACCTTCTGGACCCACAATCTCTGCTATAATTTCTCATTAATATCGTCTTAGATTATTTACTTCTCCAGTAATATTATTAGAAATAACAATAAAAGCAATAACATGGAGCCTCAGGGTTGGCGCGGACTTCCGACCTTTAAAGATATATTTGTTTGGAGCATTTTTAATTACTCTCATAGTATTGACACTCCTTTCAGCTAACCAAAGTTATGAGAAAATTGCTTTTTCTTTTCTAGCTATGGTTCGGTCACCTTCTGGCAGATTTGACTTCTTGTAGGCAACGTAAAGAAGGCTTGATCGCTCCATCTCCTGCAATCCTGATTCTCTGGGCTAAAACTCCAAGCATTGCATTCGTTATGAAAGAGGTATGCCTCTGCCTACATGTTGCCTCCCTGCTGCTTTCTTTTTAACTTCCCTGGTTCCACGTTACCAGCTGCAACTCCAGTTTGTCAATAGAAATGCACTCGGTAAACTGAATGACAGTGAAGTCAATAAGATATTATAATTAAGGATAGATCTAGGCAAATCCTATAGCAGGATTTTAATCCAGCAACTCGAGATGATGAACCTCCAGGACTCTCGCTTAATTAAGGAAAACACAATAAAAGGTTATATATCGTTGCACTACCTTGAATCTATGTAAGACAAGCTTCCTAAAGAGCTGCTAGTAACTGGCTCAGGTTCAGCTCTCAGTCCCACCCAGGCAACCTCTCAGAGATCAGCGCAGTCAGGAGCATCGAACTAGGAAATCAGAAGGAAACAGTTCAGGCTGTTGTATTTGTCCTTAAAATTTTGTGACTGCAATTCTACGTTTTGTCACTTCATTTTATTATTGCATAAACATTTCTTGTGTGCACCTAGGCCTCACAACACTGGGATCTCTGCAAACAGCTACCAAAGATGTCATGCTTGCTTCAAACTGCTTGTAGGTGAAACAACAGCTGGATGAGAAGTACAGTAAACAGGTAAGCAGAATGCTAAGTAATAGGGAGGTTATCTTTCATGTGGTAAGCAACAGCCACAGCCAAGTGAGTGCTGTGTTAAAGGAAGAGCAGCAGTGCTTTACAACAAACGTGTCTTTGTATTACAAACTCCAGCCACTCCTCTGTGTCAACAAGACCTACTTCTTCTCAAGGTGCCTGGGGACAGAAGCTGAATGACACCTGAGCTAGCAGATACATGGGGTAAGCCATGGTTGTCTTTATTTTGCCCTGACTCTGATTTTTACCGGTTTCTTGCCTGGGTCAATATATATCCTCAGTTTTATTGTTGGACCTCAATGCTTTCTCTCCTGCACTAAGGAACAGTTTGACATGTTAGCTTCTCTTTTCAATAGATGTTTATGTGAAAACCTCAGAACATCAGCTGCACAGCACTCTGAGATAAAATATCCCCTCGATGAAAAAAGAGGTATAATAATTATACGTGATAAGGTATAATCAGTTCCAATACCAGCAACATCAGCTTTGGTATGCATCCTATTCTCTGTGAAGCCATCTCCTTATCTAGATCTTGTTATCCGGCTGCAGACTGACCTAATTTTGGTTTTAAAGTAGAAAGGAGGAAAAGGGAATGAAGTGATTGTGCCAGTGATAATTTGCAAGCCCTGCCTGATTAGCCAGTCCTTTGGAGTTGTTACTGTTGTTGCAGATAAGGGAGGATGTTGTAGGTAATGGAGCAGGGGTTTCTGCTCCTGTGGTTTTTTGGTTCACTTGATGCAAGTTGAATGTTGGCCCCTTCATACCTTCAGTCCATCTACAGCCTGTCTGTCCCAGTGGGGAGCAGTGACACTGCAAAGATCTGTTTTTAACGTATTTTTCTGTAATTCGTTAAAGGTGAGAAATGGACCCTCTATGAATTAAATCATTCTGATGCTGAATGCTCTCCAGCAGTTTAGAAACCCGTCTCCTAGGGTTTGAATGTTAGCCAAAAGGGAACAAGCATTTGGTTTTATGTTGATTGTGTAGATTCCCAGAAAAAACACAACTCACTGCAAAGATCTGTTTTTAACGTATTTTTCTGTAATTCGTTAAAGGTGAGAAATGGACCCTCTATGAATTAAATCATTCTGATGCTGAATGCTCTCCAGCAGTTTAGAAACCCGTCTCCTAGGGTTTGAATGTTAGCCAAAAGGGAACAAGCATTTGGTTTTATGTTGATTGTGTAGATTCCCAGAAAAAACACAACAAATTTCTTTCTGCATCATGGTATTTCAAAGAAGAAAATATCCATGCCATTTGTACCAATATACAGAAAATTATCTGATTGCCTATTGAGGTGGGATGATATTTAGTAATTGCCCTTGTCTCCATGCTGCTGAGTAATTAAAATCGTCTTTCTTTATTGACGGATGGTGTCAAGGCCTGAGAAAAATATCATTGTGCTACACCTTAATTTTTTGTAAATAAATAACAGAAAGTGGGCTAATGATAGTGTTTCTTACAGTAATTACATTGATTAAAATAATGAAACACTGTGGGAGCTTCATCTCTAAAGTTCTTCTTTTAGATCCTGAAGAAATTCACAGTAGGTCTAGGGCTCTTTCCCAAATGAAAGTTGAAATACAGTAGCATTTCAAAGCAGTTATGCAATAGTAATTAGGTATTTAATTACTCTCTTTTATTAGATCCTGTTGTTAAATGCACTTTATAAGGGGAGCGTTCTTCATAACTCATATGCATGATGGTATTAAAACAAAACAGCAGATTTAAAAAAGAAAAATGGAAAGAGATCCCTTCAGTGTTATTTCTAATTTGTTCACTGGTATCTCATTACTTTTCGAGAGCAAGCACAAGGATCTCAGCTGTATTTTAACAGCAGAATAGTTATGGTTCTCTCCAGATTAAAAAGAAGGCTTATAAAATTAAACTTAACAGGAGATACTGGCTAGATGCTGGTAGCTTTTCTCTCTGTGCAGGACCTGAATCAAAATCTTAGAGCATTTCAAAGCTACTGTCACGCAATTCATGAGATGTTAAAACCAAACAGCCACAACTCGCAACCTAATCCTAATCCACTTCTTAACCAAAGGCAAATGAGCATTTAGGTGCCCAAAAGTCAATGCTCTATCCTGGGCTACAAAGGCAGCAACCTCAAACCAAGCCAGATCAAGCAACTGGCTTAGGCGGAGGTCATTAACTGTAGGAATGACCCCCTGTAGTATATACATATGTGTAATATATATGCTATAGTAATGATCCCCTAAGGAAAGATGGGGGTGTTGGGTGCTCTGCAGCCCTAAGAGCAAGTCCAGCTCCACCAGGCACTGCAGCTCAGCAGTTCTTACACGCGTTAAGTCTTGATTTCATGATAGTCAGGCAAGTGGCCCTATCAAGCTTCCAGAAGGGGCTGCATAGGTGGACTATGCTACTTCTCATAAAAATAACCTCTGACTTCGGAAAGCCCACCCGAAACACATCACCTTTACTTCTGCAGGATAAAATCCTAACCTTTAGCCAAGCTCTAACATAGTTTTCCACCTGAGGCCACTAACAATGCGGCTCTTAAAAGGTAATATATTGACCTGAATCACAAACTAAATTTTTAACTGAGTATTAACTGGAACCTGGAAAGCTATGTTCAGCAAATGAGGTTTGTATTGAATAAAATGCCTGACATGGAAGTAGCATGAATTTCTTAGTGAGTTTGCTTTAAATGTGCCTTAGGAGCTCAGCAACATAAATCACAGTACTTCCATTATTTAATTTTCAATCTCAGCTCTGAATAGCCTCATAATTCACTGTTGTTTTTAATTGACATTCATATCTCGAACAACAGAAAAATAGGCTCAAAGAAAAAAAAAATCAAACATCAGAACCTGGTTTTGATTTAGAAACATTCGTAGTATTAAAATAGAAACGTTGCTCCTAGCTATACTGTTTGAATTATACATTAACTCATTTCATCCTGTTTCCGTGGTGCTATTTTGGATTATTTTTTCAACCATTGATTTACATTTCATGTGCAAGCTGAAATTCCACTTTTAATATTCAAAGATATTAGGTCAGCTGTATAATTCATGAATTCATCAAAGTAAACACCATATTCTACCAAAAGTGTCTCGTGTTGTATTGGCTGCTCACTGACTAGCAAGTGCCACAGGGACAGTGAATCAGAACTTTTCCAAGGGGGTTGCAGAAATCTAAGATTCAGAAAAGCAAATGTAAATCCTAGTGCGCTGTGGGCGACAGTCAGCCAGAAGGCATGTCAAAGTCTAAATGGCGTCCTGAGGCAAATACGCATGCTGTTGACTATGCCACTTCAGTTTATACGAAGAGGTAAACTCATAATAATAATGCTTTGTCAGTCATTCATTTTTCCTAATCTAAACTGCAGTCGATGTACCTTGCATTGCTGTAGAATCTGGAATGCATTGGAAAAATTCCTGATCCACTTCAGCGTGAGTACAGCCAAGACAAACTGTTCACTGTAGAGGAACAACTTGATTTAAACTTCACGTATCTTTGAGTCCAGTAGAGATACACCTGCTTTAGGTTCACCCTTTTATATTTTACAAGTAGCAAGAGGCAAGGAGGAGCCTCCTTTTAATTTGTTGTCACAACTAGATTTCCCTTCAGCCTGTCTCCCTGCTTTCCTGCTCTGGGGCTGGCTAGAATGCAGCACGGAGAATGGCGAGGGAAGGCAGGCCACCCCATGCACCCGTGGGAGTCCCCACTGCAAAACCACCTGAGCACCATCTCCAGCCAGTCTGAGTCAGTCCTCCCTTGCAACACTGACTGCGGTTGTCCTTGGATCAGACGCTCAGCAGAGACTAAACACAACTGCTTCAATGTCAGGAGTTAATCCTGATGGATTAATTAATTAGAAATTAAACTCCTGTCATCACTCTTCTTTCCTTCCCATCAGGACACCTTCTTTATTCATTTGCAAAAGAGTTCTGCCTAGGCAGAGCAGAGCAGAATGCAGACATGTAGCTTGCATGACTACAGTGAGAAGTAGATGTGGGTATCTATGTATATACACAAAGACATATGTTTTTAAATATATGTATATACATAGAGAGAGAGAGAGATACACTGAATAGTTGTCACTATAAATAAATACTGTAAGGAAATGCAATGTTTGCATATAAATTTTAAATCATAAGCTCTTGCTGTCCAGAAACTAAAACAACAGCTTTTCTGTCAAATTCAGAGGGAAAAAACATAGAAGAATACGGATTTATCGCCATCTGGAGGGTAAGCGTGTTCTTTACCTGCTCGTAGTCATCATTCTGGGCTCCACAGTGCAGGACGCGCATGGTGTCCCTGAGGAGAAGGGTTTAATCACATAGGCAGGTAGTTTCTGGCATTGAGGTTATCATTAGGGGTAATTTGAACCAGCTAATTGTATAGTTACGCTTTTTATCAGACTTTGGACCAGAATAAACAACTCCAAAGCCTGGATGCTTATTTGTTTAGTACTGTGCTCTACAGATGACATATCTGTGCCTTCAGAAGAAACTCCTGTATGTCTTCTCTTGCTTAAGGGAGGAAGCAGGAGGGATGATGTTGCTAGTGGAAGGGGTCAGAATTCAGCGCCTCTTTTCAGCTTTTTTCCTTTAAATTTGGCTTGCGGCTTTAGGACCCTTCCAGGGCTTAGAGTTAGGGAGATGGGAAGGAAGCTCCATTTCGAAACCAAAAATTAATTCTAAAATTGGACCTGTTTCATTCACCCGGAGAAGATATAAAAACCTGAAATAAAGTTCAGCCAAAGCCATTAAGTATCCTCACTCAGGCTGACAGCTCTTCCCCCTGCTCCCTGCTGCCAGGGAAGGTCTGAGGGAAGAAATGGTTCCTGCGGTAGAAATGATCCAAGTATGAGGCGTAATATTCCTTGGAGTACAGCAAGCGTGATCATCCCAGCATGGGCTGCACACGAGGGACTCATCTTCCAATTATATAGTTACAGGGACCTCACCAGTCCTGCCCTGTGAGTGCACCGGGATGCTGAAGCCATCGCATTACTGCGGTCTCCAGGATGTCTGTAAGGGACACAGCCCGTGTCACGCTGCCCTCCCCACCGGAATAAAACAGCTTTTTCCATTCCCCTGACACCCGATGAAGATCTGCCCTGAGGATGGTTTCACTGGGCACAAAGGACCGCCAGAGAGGACCTGTGGACATCCTCTCCCTACCAGGGCTCAAATGGGTATTCGGAGTCCAGGAGCCTGCTTAATAGAGGCAATACCAGAAAAGCTTGTAAATGCGCTACACGGAGCGCTCTGAGCCTTTCCCAGTCAAGGAGAGAAATTACTGCCATTTCCCAGAGCAGGCGTTAGGCTTTGTAGGCCTGCCAAAGCTGTCGCAGTGTACCACTAACCCAGCAAGAAACACATTAGCAGAAGCACTCGGTCACGCAAGTCAGACAGGTATGCCTGCGCCAGCAGCTGCTGTCTTGCCGGGGGCTCCAAGTAAATACCAGCAGCTGGGGACAGATAATTCACGTAGGAGCCGTAGAAAAGCATACCATAAATAATGCTGCCTATCAGCTGTGAGTAGGGGAAGAGAAAGAAAGAGAGGGACGAAGGGCAGCGGCTTTGACAGCCGCGCACCCCTCTGCCTCTCGTCCCGCTGAGGACGGCAGACCCAGTGGTCTGCTGGAAACGGGCTGCTGTGGTGGGTCGGAGCCTTTGGGTCCGTCAGATCAGGGTGAACAGCAGGCATCACGGGGCGTTGTGGTAATATGCATCAGTCCAAGCATTAGAATACACGGTAATTCCATTGTCAGTCTCATAACCCTCGCACCTGAGCAAAGCCCTGCCTCAAAATCACCAAATGGGTAGTGCAAGTCTAGTGATTTCTGGTCTCCTGTGCCACTGCATGGCCACATGAAGAAATGCAGGTCTGAGGAGTAACGGTCTCTTTTGTGCTCTTTCCCTGCGATAATCACCAGGAAAAATAAATAAAATTAAGCAGGCTGTAACAATGACAGCAAAATGATGTGCAGACACAACTTAAAAAGAATTATAAAAATTTCTAAACGCACACAGGTGCTCAAGTATATGTGCAAGTCCTCCCATTATAATCTTTTTGTACCATGATATGGTCTTGCTTGGGGAAATTAGACTTTTAATAACCTAAATCTCTTTCTTAAGGGGTAGTAAATTTTGTTCCTGATCACTAGTTAAACCTTTATTTTATTTATTGTTATGTCCGGACAGATGGTAGCCATTCCTAAATATGTCTTTACGGTACTAAAAATAATATTTTAAAAATAACATTAGCTGAAGGTAATGCTAGGTAAAGCAATATTACATATTGTTGCATTTTAATTCCCCAGAAAAGAGATGCCAACAGCTGCAGTACAGTAGCTGAAGCACAGCGTTTCTCCTTGTGTTAACCTAGACATTGCGAGGGGACAGCCAGCCACAAAAGATGCTTCCCTGCAATTATTGTACTTATCTAGGAAATAATCTGAAAAGAGCCATCTGACAGGCAGGATGTCATCTTTCTATTCCTAAGCAACCCCTGATACCTCTTTTCAGGAGGACTGATCAGCTTCCTGAAGAGCAGATAGCTGAATTTAAAGAAGCCTTTTTTTCCTTCTGTATTTCTTTTCTTTTTTTGTTGCTGTGTTTGTTGTTTTTTTTTTTTTACTACAGAACACAACTAATGATGGCCCTATAATGACAAAAATCGGGACTGGGAAGAGCTTACTAGGAAAAAGACCAGCAAAAGCTGAGCTGCATGCTGCTGTCAATAAGGCAAAGTCGATAATGATGGCACAAATGACCTTCCAATGTAGCTGAAAATTATGGCAATGAAAACGAAATACACCGCTCTATACAGAAAATTCGGGTTGGAGAGAAAAAGTGAGAGAAAAGTGGGAGGAAGACCACATCTTCTTTACATTATGCTTTCCTGTTCCTATTCTTCCATTTGGTTTTATTTTCTCTCTTTCTTCCAGCTCTTAACTGGTAACAATTCAACAGCATATGTGTTGTGGTTCAGCATGTAAGTTATCCCACCGAATTCAAAGGGACTCTTGTGGCACCCGCTTTAGTTGCTTGCTAAGATAAGGCCATTAGCGCTGCCTTTTAGCTGGTTCCCTGTTTCGCTTACTCGTTGTCTTCAGCGTCACAGGTTTCTGCCATTGACTGCTCTTCCAACAGTTCTCACTTAACTAAGCAAGTATAGTTTAAATTAACAGTGTACCTATCTTGGTGTCTTGAGACAATTATTTGTGCAGTGGTATTCCACAGCGTGAGAAACGTACCTACTGTTGTCCGTCTCATGTTGGCTGCCTTTTGCTTTCACTGGATGCCTCCTTGAACCTTTTTGCTATGCCACGAAGAAAGCAGAGGTTTCTTGTGGGCACAAGGGTTGCCTTTTCCTTTTTTTCTAACCAGAGGGGAACCATGAGCAAGGGAAGGGTCTTCGCTCTCTTTCCCATGGGTAGTGCCCACACTCATGTCTTCAGTTGATGCAGGTAACTAAGGACTCAGTCGAAATTTTCTATAAACAGGTCCAGATCTCAGATCAAGTTCTCCCACCAGTAAATAGAGAGGATAGCACAAGAGTCTTCCTTTTCCTGCTTGCCCACTACCTTCTCTGTCTGGATACTACCAGGTCAATACCTGGTACCAAGAAGCTCAGTTTAACCTCTTGAGCTCAATGGCCACTCAGCAGACATCCTGCTATAAATAAGAATGTTAATTCCCACCTCCCAGCCTGAAGCACACATTGAGGCTAAAATCTGGCTCAAATATACTAATGCTCAGTCAAAGTTATTGTCTCACATTTATTAGTATCAAAACAGAAATTTTCAGATATCCATACAGATGCGTAGAAACAATTTCACTGAACGAGGCCATAGCTGGAATGAAAAAGTGCCCAGACAGGATCTATTCACAGGTACCTTCCCAGTTGCAATGAGTGCCTGGAGTGAGTATGGCTTGAGTTTTACTGCCCTTTCTCTTTGGTGTGAATGGTGGTAGCAAAAGCACCGGTCAGCGTAGGGGCGAATATCAGCATCGTGGGCAAAGCAACTGCTGAAATTATGGTTGGTTTGTGGACAGTTTGAAAGTATATAACTGAGATAAATCCATCAGGTCAATTAGGCAACGAAATAATTAACACATCAGAGATCGGCGTAAGGGGAAATTCCTGGCAGGGAGGAGTCTGTAAGGAACCAGAGGGTTTCACTGCACAGGGTTGTCCCCTGTAGCTATTTGCCTTTATGGAACCACAAGTTTCTCAACAAGGGTCTCCCACAGGGGAAAAAATTCTTCCTTTTGCAACAGACCTCAAAACAATTTGAGCTGTCTGCCAGTAATTAAATCCATTACATTAGCAACAGGTGGTGAAGCTGTAATTTTTTCACATCTGTTATCATTTTCGTGAGTCAGTATGTATTCATTGCAAGAGCTGTGTAAACCACAGAGCAGAGAGAGCTGGGCTGATGGCTGTCATCCAGGCAGCCGCTGTGCTCACTCCTGTAGTTATCTGAAGAGCAGAGCAGAGGGGATGTGAGAATATGTGGTAGGCAGCAAGGGGTTTGGGCAGGATCCCAAAGGGTGTTAAGGCGGGGATTTAAAAGAGAGTGAAGAGATTTCATAGGTACTTATTAGACTGAAAGAGGAAGGGAAGAATAAGAAAGAAAAAGGAAATTTGGGTTGTGTTTAGAGCATTACCTTGATATCTGTTTCAATTCCCTGCTATACCGTAGACTTTCTGTGTGGCCTGGAGCATGTTTCTTGGTCACTCTGGTTTAGTAAATTTAAATTTAAGAATTAAAATCCCTGGGATATTTCATAGTCACTGAGGAAAACTGGCATAGAACAGCTCACATGTATGTTAGTGAATTTGTCTCAATCTCCAAAACACAATGCGTTTGTGCAAACTGGCTTTTGGGAAAGGTGTACCACGGTGAAGAGGGCTGTATAAGCTGCAAGATGAATTCTGGATATTGAAGAGCTTGCCAAGACAGAAAGCTCCTCTTAATGCAAAGAACACATAGAATGGCCACAGTTCTGGGTTGACCTGTACTACAGCTGGTTGTACATATCACTCCTATGTAAGAGTAGAAAGGCATCCTGCTGCCGAGGTGTGTTGTGTCCTCACATAAGCTTTGGAGAGCAGCTGCAGCTCATTTTGCTGTACTTCAGGATGCTGGACTTCCCAAGAACATTTTCCATGTCTTTTCCACCTTCCTCCAAACCCCACTTCTCCTTTGACTCAGAGGAGAAAGGTTTGGTAATTTCACAAAGCTGTCTTTTCCTTTGCTGAATACTGAGAATAAGTATGTATGGAGAGGTGAGAGAAGTTCACCATCAGTTTACTTCCATCAGTAGTGACACAAGGTTTCAATTTAGGTTTAGGACGTGCTGCCTTTATACCTCTCCTCAAAGACTGGTTTCTTCTCCAGTTACTCCTTGCATGGCAATATTGAGGATACTTATTATTGCATTGAGCTACTCTTTTGTGGTCAGTAAATTATTGTTCACTTAAAGAATCTTTAAAAAAACAGTTTAGAACAAAAAGTATATATCATTGAGTTATTTTTGAAGGAATGTCTTTAATTGTATTCTTGTTCCATGACAGTGAATAGATCACTGTAATTCTTTTCAAAGAATCATCATTTAACTTTACCAAACTTTGAACTAACAGAATGTTGCGGGTTGTTTAATGTTAACGACTGTCATTAAGCTGAGGTTGCCTGGCTGAGATCCACTGTGAGGGGCAGCGTTTACCCAGCAGGTCTTGGCCTTGCTGGAAGCTCTCCCGGGGGCAGAGCAGCACATCGCTCAATTCCCACCTGCGTCCTGGTGGAGTTGTGTCACTAGAGACTCCCGTGTGGTCAAAAGACCATCAGGGACCACATCTTTTTCTCAATGAATGGAATTAAACAGACACAGGAAATTAATAACCCTTAAACTGTCTAAACCTCAAAACGATGATTGTGGAGTTCTGGATGGAGACAGAAATGGGTGCAGACCCAGTCAGTCCAGGCATCCTTCTCGCCCTCCTCCTTCTCCATTTCACATCCTCGATTTTGCCTGGTCTTGGAGATGGCCTTGCAGGATAGTGTTACACTTGTGGAGGACTGTGGAGGCACTGTCACCGTCTCCTCTTCTGAACTTGAGAGGCCCCACTGTGAATAAAAATCCCTATATCTGCTCTCCTCCTGCCCAGCTCCTTCGGATACACCAACAACCCAGTCAGCCCCTGCCATCAGTGCAGTCAGCATCACAACTCAGCCATTCTTGCCCAAAGGTATCCGAGATCTGTCCGAGGTCCCCGTGGACACCAAAGCATCACCCCAGCTCCTGGTGTGAGTGCCATCTCCAGCAGCGGCTCACACTGACTCGTCTGCCAGGGCAGCAGCAGGGCCCCCAAGCAGCCTCCTCCTGTTATTCCAAGCAAGAAATGAGCAGGAGAAAGGGAGGACTCCCTGATGCCCAGTTCCCTCTTTCCCAAAAACTGGACAACTAGCCCTTAATTTGTGGGACCGTATTTGCCCACAGGAGGCCGAAGTCATGATCCAAGTACTGTTCTTCACTGAAATCATTAACTTCAGAGTTTCATGTGATGTCATTGACTGATACAGGGAGTCTCCAGCTTTGCAAGGGAATGAACCAAAGCAGATTCAATGGTCTTTGGGGAAGGGTAATTTATTTGTGAGGTTTAGCTGTGTTATTTGATTATTTGTTTTCAAGGGTCGTATGGTGGAGGCAGTCTTCCCGGAAAATCATTACTTGTTGCTCACTGATTCACTGACTGCTGGCCAGAGCACTGTTTGTAACTGATTTATCTGAATCCTTTTCAAATCCTTCCCTCTATTAACATTTCAGCGGTTCCTTTCCTTTGTAAATCCGTGGTAGTTACGTGTTACTCAGGATGATTGTATGGAAATAGTTTCAAACACAATGATTACATATTGAGCAGATGAGCTGTCTCGGGTTTATGTCACAGCCCATCTGCCTCTTTTAGACAGCCTTCCTGCCTCGTGCCATTCCCTTTTCATCGGGTAGACAGTAAAAAAGACTGCTCGCATGTAGCGTCTTCATTCCGTTTGACCTTTCCAGAGTGTTATTTCACATGCATACTTCAAAGTTTGCGTTTCCTGCTGCAAGTATAATTTGAATCTCATTCTATTTTGGCAGCAGGTGCCGTTGCAACAAAAGCTCTTCCTTCTTTATCCCACTACCTTTAGTGTGGAGGCTGAAGTATGGCATGTCAGCCGGAGATGCTGCAATCTGAGGTAAGCTCAGGGCACGCACTTCAAGGCTGGATCCCACAGAGATCTGAATTGTAGTGAAAGTGGGAAATGTATAGGTCTTGGCCCTGTGTTCAGCACTGAAGGGCATATATACTTGAATTTGGACTGGGATCGGACTAACAGTTAAAATTGAGTTTGTTCTAGACACCCTTTATCAGGCTCCCATCCACTGTGAGCGTTTAAAATGAAAATATTTTCCCTACAGGTTTTATATCATAATCCCACTTATTTACACTAGTCTGGATGAATACTTTGCATTATGATGAACCAGCCACAAGGTGTCAATATAGCGTAGCAGATTCTTAGTAAGTTTTTGCAACTACAACATCATTTGACTGTTAATACAATTAAAACCTGCCTTCTGGTGGGTTATTTGACATCATTTGCTGTTAATACAATTAAAACCTGCCTTCTGGTGGGTTATTTGAATAGCTAATTGCAAAAATTCAGCATATCTTTTGTACCTGATATATTTAATCAATGAAGTCTTCTCGTGCTATGTGCTATGGGAGTTATTTGAATAGCTAATTGCAAAAATTCAGGTCAGATCATATCTTTTGTACCTGATATATTTAATCAATGAAGTCTTCTCGTGCTATGATTGCGGGGGAGAAAAAGTAGTATAAATGACCAAAGTAAAAAATGTGACAAGCCACAAGCTACAGGCTACAAATACTGTAGCACTGTGTTTTAGAAGGAAAGGCTGACAAAGTGAGATGTTAGACTGGTAGGGGTGAATTAATTTTTGTCAGAATATGAGAAGTGACCATAAGCAAGAGACACAACATGAGAATTAATTAACTCTTCACAGTAAGGAGTCAAAATATCTAGATGAACTGGTGCCTATGCTCATTTATAAGAGGCATAACGACTGGTGAGACAAGATAAAGATGGAAAAGCAATATTAAAGAGTTCCATTTTGTCTCTTTTAGACACAGATCTTTGTGTGTCATTAAATATAAAAACAAATGCCTCAAAAGAGTCAGAGCTAAAGCTGAGGTTGAATTACAAAGGACATGGAAGCAATTTAGTTTTGTACCCCAAGATGGGGTTAGGATCTAGGGAAGAAGGACCTGTTAGAAATGAGAAAGAAAGGCTGTTAGGAAAATAACTCCTAGAACTGTGAATGTTATCTCTTTGAAGTATGCAGTAAGGGGTTTTGGCTAAGAATTTTCAAAGGGGTTAAGGACTTAGCTCCCATTGAACGTCAGTGGCTTTTGGACACTTCACTGCCATAGTCTGCTTTGAAAATCCCAGCTTAGAATATTAATTTTAATGTATCTTTTCCACTGCAGTAGGAGAGAGGACATCCATGACAGAGAGACGAACAGAGAAGCTACAAAAGAAAATACGTTTCTTTGTATTACAGTCTTTCTTTATAAATTATTGTACTTTACCTAATCTACTCAGTCAAGTACAGAAGTATATATAATAGGCGGCTGAGCAGAGGATATTACATTACATGACATCCTTCACTTCTGTTAATAACTCTCTGTATTGTGCTTTGCACAAAGTGGAGGGCACTGGCTAGCAGATAATACCGTAAAAAAACCCATATCATTGGCTAAATTTCTTAAAAGGACAAAGGGAAGAGGGAGCCTGTTTATGCAAAGAGCTGGTTTTCTCAGGTTCTAAACCAGCTGTGACACCATGCCGTCCTTTGAGAGATATTTTATTGGGCAACGGATCAGTGTTGGAGGTCAAAAGAGCAACAGCAATAGATGCATCATGTTCCCTGGAGATCCCTGGGGGCAGGTTGGGACAATAGTTAGAAAAACTGCAAAGTCTGTGGGAATAAAACTCTTGCTGTTCTTGTGCTTCTCCCTGTGGCCTTTCTTTTTTATATCATATATCATATATCTTAATGAGAGGAAAGACCCATGCACGATACTGGTGTGATGGTGAATAAAATGCTACAGGACAGCTTTAAGCTCTTCAGAATGAAAATATGTTGAAAAGGTGGTTTTGCATATCAATAGTGGCAACTAAAAGTGATGGAAAAGCCAGCAGAGAAACACCACTGCTAGTCCCGTGTCAGACCTCACTGTCAGAGACTTGGTCTTCAAGTGGCGACAAGAGAATATCCTTGCTCCCCTTGTCCAGTGACACTGTGGGTTTTAAATACTCTTTTTATTTTACCTCTTCTCAAAGGAAAACAAGTCTGAGCATTTTCTTTCTTGGAATAAATTGGGCAAAAACTAAAACAAATTACCAGTGATGTGGTAGTATTAAATTTGTCATACAGTGTTTGGGTGTTGGGTTTTTTTTGATTGCTGCTATGCTGAAGACAAGATAAATAGGTGTGCTCTTAGGAGGATTTAAGTGAAGTGAGGTTGACCGGCAGCTCATTTTAGGAATGGGAGAATGAATGTTGAAGAAAACCCACGTACCAGAGCGGGGATGTAAGAGAGTCCCAGTGAATACATGATTTCCAACACAAGTTTGTCACTTCCAGATTTTCACCATTGCTACTGGTGTAAATAGCAAAAGGGGTTTTTTTAATTAAAAAATCTCAGCCCCACAATAACCCATAGTAATCGGTTACTATGATTGAAGTGCTTGTTCCTAGACAAGAGCCCAAATCGAAGGCTTAGATCTGTGTAAATCCAAAACGATTGTCTGTACAAAACCAATAAATTCCTCTCCTGACAGAGGCACAGGTTTCACGGTGTGTATCCTAGTCAACCTGTCACCAACCCCATCTGTTCTGTCTGCCTCTGAAAAATTAACACCGCTTTGCAGCAGAGAAAGCACTGAGCACGTAGCACCGCTTGTTTGGGTTTTAACTAGTTTTATCCAGCCTGGACTAAGGAACACATTTTGTGAGATGATGAGGCTGAACTTCCTTCTTTTACACTAAGACGGTAACGTGCCCAAGACACAGAAACTGTAAGTGTTACCTGAGCATCAGTAAGGGGTTTACAACACAGTGGAAATGAATGAGAACTGTTCCTGACATAAAAAATGTAAGAATCTAGTGGTGTATCTTAATTACCTGTTGTACCCAACCTGGTCTGCGTCCTGCCAGCTCAAGGCATAGATAACATTTGCTCATGTTTGTCTACAAAAAAGATTTCTCCTGCAGGATGTTGTTCAGTCTCCTCCAGATCTTCCCGTGCTGCTCCGTATGTTCTTAAAGTTACTGCGTGAGCATTAGTAGTTTTATTACTATCATGCCTAGGAGCCATTTCCTGGACAACGATTTTATTTTCTTGTCTGTGAACAGAAAGTGGGAGTTCCTGCCATGCTGCATTTACAATCTCAGAGGTAACACATGGGTCCATGCAGCTGGGGGATGACGTGGAAATCATGAGCCAATATTTGATCAGCATGGGTAGCAACAGACCTAGTGCATCAGCAAGCTTAACTGCCATCAAATCTCCGGTAGGGAAAGCAGAGCTTTAGGGAAGGAGTGGAAGGAAGATGTTACTATGGCTTTGTCACTTCATTGAGCTACATCGGCCATATGGAAGCAAAGCACAAGGATACTTGTGAGAAAACCTAATAGATAAGTAGTCAGAAAGCACACTGGATCTACCATCCATGAGGCGTTTTAGTGCTTTGCTGGCTCAGGACCCAGGTTTGTTGCATCTTGAAAGAACAGACTTTCTATTGAAACAATAGATTACGAAGTGGAGAATTTCCCAACTTGTGGTCCTCTGCTACTACAGATACTAGCTTTGTGCCCTTTAGTATTTAACAGGAGTCAGCAGGGAGGAAATGATTTAACTTCCACCATAACCAGCCACTCCAGACTTCTAGTCATCCTAGGCTTCCCCCAGCTTGGAGTGTTTGTCCTAAGAACGTGCTCTCTCAAAGCAAGGCGCCCACTTTAAATTCAGTAGGCTGCTTTCTTCACAGATTTTAATGTTTTGGCAGTTCAGCCAAACACAGATTAGATGTGGGTGGCACTGTTCACTGTGTGAATCAGAGAAGGAGGTTTAGAAGCGCATTGTCTTCTGCTTAATGATATTACCCAAATTGTAACCTTAAGATCTCAGAGGCTTTCTTGCAGCAAAGCCACTTGTATGACTTTGCGTCTGTCAGCATCTGTAGACAGGCGTCATGAGAAAGGGGCTGCTTATGATTTCTTTCTGTTCATACTCTTTCACAGACATTTTCTACAATGCCTGACTTACAGCATCGTTTACAGTTTCAGTGTGGAGTAGTCCTTAGAGAGACCCGTGAATCATTCCTCTGACTAGTGTTGTAAAGATAACTAAATATACAACCAGAACTAGGGAATGAGTATTTGATGTTGGTTGAATCTCAGCACAGCTTTTGATATCACTGGGTGTAGCATAATTCCGCTCAAATTGGCAAGAGGACTGTGAAGGTAACTCAAAGACTTCTCTAATTTGGCTATATTACGAACAGTTAGTTCACTTACTTTCTTCCTCTTAGCCTGAGGTTTCTCCAAGGTGTTTTCTGAGTACCTACAGCTAGAACCGATTATTCCTTAATCTCCTTGCTTAAAAATGCCTTTTTTGGTTTTATTTCTTCTCCCGGTTAAAAAAGTCTTTGCTTTAAGAAGCCTGAATCCCCGGTGCCTTGCTGCTAGCGCAGTCATTGCTAGCTGTGCAGCATAGATCTGAAGCATTATCATTCGGCCAGTCTTGCAGTTCCTGCCACTCACACAATGTTGAAGCATGTAGGGATATAAGCCAGTCTAGCAAGGAGGGATCTAGGCCAAGATGCTGCTGCAAAGGGTAGAAGAGCTCTAACCGGTGCTGCCTCTCTGCCACTATGTGCGCTGAGAAGTAGAGGAGACAGAGGGATAAAAAGCATTTTTACTGTTATCTGCAATTGTATATATACAATATAGCATATACGCAATATTTTGAGGGTATCTCATTTTGAAATTCTTGCTACAGTTTGGAACAGCTGGTGAAAGTTAGGGAGAATAGCTCTTTGCAAGTGCTTTTGAAACACAGCACTTCCTTTGAAACGCGCTGGTTGTACCGCAATAACACAGCGCTGTGACCTGAGTGCATACCACCCTGACCTCATGACCGTAAGAAAAATGATCAAAAATTGTTGCTCCTGAAGGCATCATTCAGAACACTGCCAGACTTGGTGTCACTGACCGTGAGTCACAAATCTGATAATGCAATTTAAGATACTGAATCATATCCTCAACTTGTGATTCATTGTGGGATTTAAATGCCACAAGCGGTGTCCTGGACTCTGTTCCTCTATATATGAGTTCAGATACCCTTCCAAAATAAGCAAGTGACTAAGAGCCATAAATTCAGTTCACCTCAACCACTAATAGTGCCCAGAAAGATTATGCTTTAGCTTTTCTGGCAAGGTCAAGGTAATAAACATTCCAGTACATACTGTCCCCCTCCTCAGATCTCCTCCCTATTTCACTCTGAGGATGCCAAAATGAAATTTCAGCATCTCCAGGGGGGTTAATTCTGTTTCAGGCAGAGAGAGATAAAGTGACCTTACAGCTTTCATTAACCAGTATGGTTAAGACTCCATTTCTTGAGGCACAACCTGCGGATAATTGTGTTTGTGGCAAAGCGTATGGGAGAATGCAAGTGATCTGCCCTGCATCTGCTCCGAAGGGAAAATGCAGCACCTGAAGAAAAGAGGACTTCTTCAGAGTAGATCTGACAGAGCACACTGCGTATGTACATGGCCAAGGTACTGCCTTCATCTCCTGGGAGTAAAATACTATTTGCTGGAAAGCAACCATTGCCCGTCAGACGCAGTGTCTCTCTCAGAGCAATATTTCTAAGTTTTCTTTGTCGGTGCACACCAACACACTCTGTCTCCCACCAGGAACAGTCATTCATGGTTTGGAGTTGGTAGAATCACCATTTTGAATGGGTGATCTCTTACTAAAGTTCAATGGCTTTTGAGCCTGTGTTCAACAACAGATAAACTAAAAATCATGGCTTGTTGAGTCTGCCGCTGTCGCTGAATACCATCTGCTGGATAAACTGGTAATTGGTAACTACTCCGTGCGGTTCCTGTGAGTTGTGTTGCTTTTATTTAAACTTGTTTATTTTCAATAGGCTCTCAGAGTACCGTATGCCCTCAGGACATACATTCCCACATTGCTGTTTCCTCTTTTTAGCAGTTCCAGGAATGAGTCCCAATTACTCAACCTTGTATACAGATGCGGAGTACCAGCGTTCCGCTAATTTCAGCAAGTCATTTTGACAGAGGTCCCGTTTATCAAAAAGCAAACAAGCAGAAGGTCCAAATGCTAAAGGTGGACACTCACACCAGAAATGAGGTCACCTGTACGTACCAATAAGCCACAAAGCACATTCATAAGCCGGGGAGAAGACGTTACTTCAGATCAGAAACTCACACTTCTTAACATGTAATACTCCAAATACGATAGTCACAGATTTGTTTTAAGCACCCTCAGCACCGTTGCGTTATAACAATGTGGGGTTTTTTTAGAATTGGAAATTGTTCTTGACCATATTCTAATTCTGACATACAAACGTAGAGATTTGTTAGAAGAAATCTGAGCAAAATCATGTGGGAGCTTGATTGTGACGTAAAGAAATATTCTTGCTAAAAGAAGATTTATTTTTTTATTCTATGACTACTATTTGTAATCTGTTCTGTGCATCTGCTTACATCGTTGTGTTCTATTAATTGGTTATTAATACCCATTAATGAAATGCAGTAGTTGATATAAAGGGCCAAATCCACTGGATGTCATTGGGATTAAAGACTAAAGCTCGAAGCTGCAGTTACTCTTTCTCTTACGACTGAATCTAAGGTGTAATTTCATTGGCTTTACAATAGTTACTCTGGATTTACACATGTGGATGTGAATGGAGAGTCAAGCACAGCAAATATTAAGCACAACTTAAGCAAATAAACAAGCACATCAAATATTAAGCACAACTTAAGCAAATAAAACTAAATAAACCTAACAGACATCTCCAAAACACAGTATGAAGATTAATAGGGAGAACTGCTTGAATCAAAGCAAAATTTCATTTCGGCCCAACTGGCACATTTCATGTTATCAAACACCATACAACTTCTGATCATTTTAAAGCAGGAGGTAAAGATAGAGTGGGAGTTTATAGTACACATTAACAAGGAGAAAACAAATTCATAGGTGTCGGCATCAAAGCAGCTTAGAAAGAAAAACTTGAATACATTTGCTTTTGAACGACTGCAAACAGAACAGTCCGTCAGTCCCTGAGTGAGATGCCCTGGTTGCAGCGTGTATCATCGCAGTAGGTGCTGGAGTCATATCAGAAATGATAGTTTGTGGAAAAACTGAAGAGATAATGGAATTGCCGGCAGAGCCTGTGTGACAAGAGGTTTCGGCACGAGAGGGATGACTAATCGCCATGTCATGTGCAGGACCTACATGGAAAGGATCGTAGTACACTTTCAAAAAGTTAGCATCAGAACCAAGAGGAATTTGGGGAACACAGCAAGTATTGATAATGAGCTCATATCAACAGTGTAGCTCCAGAAAGCACACCGGTGTCAAGCCAAAATGTCACTCAAGGAGCAGAGTTTGACTGGTATAAAATAGGTGAGCCTGAGCAGAGTATCAAAGTTCACAGGAAAACTCCCTGAAAAGGAAGGGAGATGAAGGCATTTCTGTTTCTGAATAATGTTCTGAAAACACACCGGGAGGACAGTAACATCACACCTGATTTAATGAGAGATGGGGACGTGCACCAAGGGTCCTGGCAGAGCAGCCCTTCCCGGGAGCCAAGTGCAGCGCTGCCGGATTTGGGAGCCAGGTTGGAAATTGTCCCCATGGTTCAGCATGTCCGAGAGTAGCACATCACAGAGATTCGGTAATTAACATCATCATTTCTCCTCACAGTATGAGCAATGACTGTTTAGCTGCCTTTCCAGGAGTGTTACCTGCAATTAGCTCACTGAAACGTTGACCTATAAATAACTGTCAGAAGGAGGTTTCTGTAGGAGAGTCTCAAAGCGCTGAACGGCAGGTGAATGGAGGCTGGTTTAGACTGTCCTTACGCAGCGCTGACAGATGATACATTCCAGAAGGGGAAAAAAAATTACACAGGGAAATATGGAGACCCCAAAAGAATCATAGAATCATAGAATCATTAAGGTTGGAAAAGACCTCCAAGATCATCGAGTCCAACCGTCGACCCAACACCACCACCCACTAAACCATGTCCCTAAGCGCCTCATCTACGCGTCTTTTAAAAAAAGGCTTGAGCTAAAGTTACACCCATTTCTCAAGTTAGTTATACAACGTTATGCAGCGCTCAAGCTACAGAGCTCCCGTTCACAATAAAGATTGCGTAAAATTAAAGTCAACAAATGAGAGAGAGAGAGTAAGCTGGAAGTGCAGTGTGCTGGTGGCCCACCTCCCACTGCTCTGCCATTCCTCCGCGAAGTACCTGGTCCAGGTCTAATGCGATGCTGCTGATTCCTTTCCATTAATGGCAGCTGGCACCCAGTAAGGTCCTGCATGTGCTGGGGTTCCTTTCCCACCTCCCCTTAATTCATTTCCTTTTCCACCTGAGTTAATTAACGTTATTTCTCTGAGAAGAGAGTCCAGGGAAAATGTCTTGTATGTGATTTGTATTGCATATTTTCTTCAATTTCATCCAAAGTTATCTCAGCGTACCAAGGGTAATTCTTTTTCCTTGTGATTCCCATTTTCAGTGAGTGTAACAGGATTTCAGTCAACTTGCATTTGATCTAGACATTTTTCTGTGCCTTCCCAAAAGTATCATGAATGTGGCACAAAACCCCGAATCGCTATTTTCAATATTTACAACGTGTTCTGGTGTGAAGTATATATGTGAAAGCCTCAGCTAAGCTTTGCTCTCTGGCATATGCCCAGTTTTAAACAGAGGCTTAAGCTCAGGCTATCAAGACGGAGTCAAGCACTTGGCTCAGGGGGTGCCAAGGCACAGACTGTGCCGGGATACAAAACATGCAAAAAGAAAAACTGAACTGCAGAATTTCATGCACAAGCCTGAGCCGTGCTGATACGGCTTTAGAAGGTAGAAGCTAGGCAGGCAGGATATCACTTGTCTCTTGTACTTCTAAACATTTCACTTTGATTATTTTTAGATTAGCTACTTCATTTCAAAGGGTACATGGATTCAATTACAAATTAGATTTTTTTTTGCACCTCTAACTTGACAGAGCAATTCTCAGTTTCAGCACTGACAAGCTCTTCTGCTTAACAAAATAATTCACTGCAAATGATTTAATATGACCTGAGAGAACATTGTAAGACGGTAAAAAAGGCTTTAAGAAACTACAGTGTAGCATTCTGTCTCCCAAAAGATTACAACAGGATGTGTTTGACAGTCTTGGTTTATAAAATCATCCTGGTAACAGTTATATGTACAAGAATTGTCAAACTTAGTGTTACTAGGGGTCAATTTTCATGTTCTCACTTAATAGGAGTGTAAAATATAGGTGACAAATTTCATTGTAGCCTGACAGTTTTAGATGTGCAGTAGATATAATATCAAAAGTATGTCTTAAGCTAGAAGTGGCATTTTTAACATTTCTCAGCTGAGTACACATCCTTCACAATGTTTTGATTTTTTGTAACAGGACATGAAAAATGTATGCCAGAAAGCTGCCTCATGCTCTAACAAGCTATTTCCTATGAGCCAAACATTTTAGATGCTGCATTCTTTGTTATTTTGAATCAGTGCAGTGATAGGAACGAGACTTGAGAGGGTTCTGGCAGATTCTAGGACAAAAAAAGTTTCAAGAAACTATCGAAGTTCATAGTTTTCTATCTTAGTAATTCTAGTCTCCCCCTTTTTTCCCTCTTGCGTTATCTTCTACCCTGTTAAATGCTCACATTTCTTATTCTGATCCTAGCAGTTGGCAAGGATGAGCTCAATTCTACCTGTATTCATCTTCACGATGGCGCTCTGGTTACCTAGAGAATCATGAAATCTGCTAAATTCTCAGATAAAAGCGATCTGAATAGTTGGCCTCATGTAGCCCTTGCATGCCATATCTCCATAAATTCCCTAAGAACTGTGAAAATAGTAAAGGTGAATAGATATCTTTCCTCTCAGCCTCTTTCAAGACAATGCCATTGTGTGAGGCTAAGGGAAACTGCCCAGCTGGTAGCGGTGACTGACAGATAAGATTCAGCAGCTTCATCTCTACTGTATATAAAGATGCACATACGCATATATACACACATTTTAGAGATTCCAGGATTCTTGACACAATGAATTACCTGCCATATTCTGAGTGATTACGACTTGGACAATAATACCTTTTCTGCAGAAGTTTAATATGGGAGTGAAGAATATATTTCTGGGGACAGTTAAAGAGGCTTCGTATTTCACCTCATGGCTAGATGGAGATTATGCTGGTGCCCAAATTCCAAAATCTTTTGAAAAGTTCTAAAGGGACAAAAATGTAAAATCAGTTGTACAGCAGCACGGTACTCTGTTATATCCCACATATTATATTATTGCTAGCAAACTGTGAAGAATCCATGATTTTTGGTTTTTTGTGGTGTTTTTGCATTTTTTTTCCCCCCTATGAATATATTCCAAAAATATAGGGGAAAGTTTTGAGTCTATTAAAACAGAATTAAATACCTGAATTTGTACTGAGGAGAAATTGCATCAGAAACAAATTATTTTACTGGCCTATCAGTCAAACCTTTACAGTCCATAAGCAGCTGTGATGGCTCACGGCAACCCTGAGAAAGGAGATCTCTTTGTACCAGTGATCATTACAGAGGATCTCAAGACACAGACTCGGGGGGCATTTTTCTTACCTGCCCTGCCTGTGTGGGTATTGCACTTGGGTCAATCAAATTTCAGTTGCTTTGGAGACAGACTGAAATGTTGTTACCCACACAGGGGGGCAGAAAGGACCAAGGAGCTATACTTCACATGCCCTGGACGTTCAAACGCTCTTTCCATCTGGCTAATGGAAATTAGACAGGAACGGACAAGGGAAGGTGTTTCTGTCTTGAAAGAAAAGGTGAATACAGTGAGTATCTTCCAAAGAGGAATGTAACTCAGTGAAGACTTCGGTCTGGCAGCAACAGAGGATTACTGCAGCCTCAATGGAGCCAGTTATATTAGAAGGTTTAGGAACTGTGTCTGACCAGCAAAGGAAGACCCGGAGGCAGGCATGCCTACAAGTGTTTGTGCTGCGAGGCACCGGTTATAAATAAAATGACTCTTGTCTAGATTATTGTTGGAGATCGGTAAAAAATGTCCCAGCGATGAATTGTTTCAGTCTAGAATCTGGGAAGGTTTTTTTAAAAATTACCTTTTTTTAACTCCAGTCTGAAGTTGCCCATTAAAACTTTCCAGCCATGCTATTAATTACAGTATGTGGCAGCAATATTTCCACTGTGTTACGTATAATTTTCAGAGGGGAAAAGAAGCCAGATGATCCAACAGAGCAGTGCAGTCATCTCCCCGGGAAGCATCACTGCCTCAAGACTGTCCGTCTTGACAGAATATTAGTGCCCATCATTCAAGAGTAAGGCAGTGGCTAAGCAAAATCTTTTAATTATGAATCTTACATGATCAAAGCAACCTTTTCAAGCTAGTATTTGTAATTAGCATCTTTACAGATGAGGAAGAAGAAGCAACAAGATCATAGTGGCATTTCTTCAATATGCATTTGCGAGGTGAATCATTTTTCTTCAGTCTTCTTCAAAAAAGACTGCCGTTACCACATCCCATTTTCACATTCAAAAAAAGTGAATCATAGAAACTTTCCTTTTGCAGCAATTAAATGGGCTATTAATACTTACAAGACTGTTGTTCTATTTTTCTGGAAAATTATTTATATTAATTATCAGTTTTTCTCCAAAAAAAAAAAAAAGTTCCTTTGCCATTCACTGAGAAATGAGCTCACTAAGGTGCAACACCAAGGAGAGGTTTTTGCCAGCAAACCTTCTCCCGCATTAGCCACTGAAGCAGCTAAAAACTGTAGTCCTTCCCGGCAGCCCATCTTACTCATTACAATCAGCTGAAGAAAGCTATGTGCACTAAACCAAAAAGTTCATTGCACTTTTCAGTGTGAGCTTTTTTTTTTCTGGCTCTGTGCAGTTGCCAGCCTGTCTGCTCTCCCGAACATTGTGGGACTCTGACAATTTCTAATGATGACAAAGTAATTCAGTACTGTCTGTGTTTATTCCTCCAGGAATACGCTGCTTTAGCAGAAGCACGTTTGCAATGTGCATGACCTCTGCTCTCCTTAATAATTCTTTTTGACAAAATGAAGAGACAGGGTAGCATTTTTAATGGGAGCTGTATTAACTGTTGCATCTTCCTGATTTAGGAACTGGTAAAAAAATTCTCAGATTTATTTAAACCAGTCTAAAATGCATTCTTTACATAAAGTTACCAAGCAAATCGGAGAAGCCCAAGAGGGCTAATTCATTCAAGAGGCAATGGCTAAAGGTGGAGCTGCTTTCAGCAGGAGTCGTGGGTCTGAGTTGCTCTCGAAGGAAACACAATCACTAGTACAAAACTGATACTTCTAGAAATATTGGCTCAGATCCGTAGGACCACCATGCCTACAACAGGAGGGGAAGAAAAGTTTCCTTAACATTATGTTTGTCTTTCTGAACTTCTGGGGCTGAGCAGTTCATTACTGATGTAACGTAGAGTAGTCCCAGGACAGTTCTGCCTCTCCATGGTCCCCTAGATGTTATGAGCAGCCAAGAACAACTGAAGAACTGAGCATCAACCAGCATTAACCGCACAACAAAGTTGGATGAAGATGTAGGCTAAAACACTCATACTACTGAGTGGTACATGCTAGCAAATAATGATTTTTTTTTTTTAATAATGGCCACCTGCCATTAAGATACAGTCTGGTTCCACTGGTTTTTTACATGTCCACCTTTGCCACAGTAGGACAAGAATATGGCTGCTGTCATGAGTGTTTAGGGCAGCTTCTCTGATCTTCTGCATGGAGGTTCAGCCTCATTCCTTGAAGGTTTCTGTCATCATTCCAAAAAGTTCCCTGTATATCTTTCTATTGAAAAACTGAAATGCTGAAAAAAATACATCATTTTTCTTATTTCTGCAGTTTCAAACCTGGTGAGCGTCTCTTTCCACTGTTCCTAATGGAGCACAGGCTGAAATGACTCTCATCTATTTATTCATCCAAGCATCATCATCATTCATTCTTTGAGCGTGAATGCAGCCTCCTGTACTAAAGCAATACAATTGTTTTGCTCTGCTTCACAGGAGAGAGTCATATTTATTCAGATTCTTATTTATTTATTTTCTTTGGCAAATGAGTGGTAGAATTAAACCGAGAGGATCAAATACAGCTCTAGAGCCTGCAAACCACTCCTTAATCGAGAAGAGCCTCCATCTGTGTTCAAACAACGGGTTTTACATGATTTGTTAAGGAATTGTTTTTAAACAGCGCTATTGATAAAAAGATACAAACTGAAAAATTAGACCTGAGCACATTTCTGACTTTTAGGGAAGCCTTGACTGAAGAGCCAAGACGTTGTAGCCTGTCAGACCCTGTTTCCTTAAAACATTCTGAGAAGACTTCAGTATAAAAGCACTTTCAAGTTTGGAGACTTACGTATTCAGTTCTGAGCTGAACTTTCTTGTGTGGACTTATCACTAGTTACCATTATGGTAGTAGGTTTTGGAACAAAAGGGGGAAAAAAAAAATCCCCACACAAATCCTGAAAACCCAAATGCTTTTGGGTTCAAAAGGAACTGCAGTTTTTTAGCAGCTAACGCTGTTTAAAGAAGCGTGGGCTAACAGTGAAAATAATGTCTACAGTCTGGTTACACAAGCAAGCTATTTTAATTGTTGTTATTGGAAGACAAGTATCGGCATACTACATCTTAAATCAGCTGGAAAAATGTATTCCTTGGCTTTTTTTCCATTGAATGAAATGTTGTTTAAAACAGAGAAAACGGTTCTACTTCCTTATATGTTTTCAGTGTGTCTTCAGGGAATTGCTATTTATTTTGCAAGGTCAGAGTAACTATGTTATTCATTTAACCGAAGAAATAAAATATGGCCTAGCAACTATCAATTAAAGTGACGGATTGACTAAAGTGCATAGTACTCTTCTCTATTGTAGGCTACAGTCACTGATACTTCAGAACTGTTTGCTTTTACATCAGTTCTCTGCTCGGCTATTTTACTTAATTATAGCTTTAGAGGCAGTGGACTTTGAACAAATTCTAAAATGCAAAAAAGGGTCCGGATTAAAAAGTAACAGCTGAGTAAGAATGATTAGAAAAATAAATAATGAAACCAACTAAAAGCTAAAATGTCACATTGTGGTTTTCTCTAATGGCCAAATGGCACTGAGGGAGTGGATTTCTCAGTTAAAACATCTCCAGGCTTTTGATACCTGAGCATAATTTCGATGGCTGCACATTGAAAAAATGGATTTAGTTAGTTTTTTGGCCAGGTTGTATGTATACTGGAGAACTACTGAGCCAATTTTTAATGGAAGAAGACTGGGAAGGTCATGTAATCTTCATTCCATATTTTTTATACCTTTTCTCTTGCTGTGATTGCCATCACAGATATATTCAGATTGCCATCCTGATATATTTGTTCATCCCAGTTACTATGTTCAGGTTCACTATCTCAGAATTATGACTAATAGAGGCCAAGGAGCCAGTCAGGAGACAGTGACTTGCTGGGGCTTTTCTGGGAAAGCAGTTTCAGCATAATTTTATAGTGCACATTTGGCAGATGTGGTCACTGCCTACACTGCGGCAAGTTCCCCTTTCACATCCTCTGACGTGGATAGTTTGAACCATTCTTTTAAGACCTATTTTCATGTCTCTTCCCCATCCCCACTGCCAACAGCCTCCCCATTCTTTATAGTGTCTGACAAGTTCATAAAATTACACGTATATGTATATAGATGTGCGTATATAGGTGTATAGGGATGCATCACGGTCGTGTCAACACAGCCATGCTCTGTTTTGACTGGGATAACGGTACCCCACCTCTGCCCTAGAGCCAACAGGAGGGACGTTATGTTGGCTCTGGACTCCTCGAAGAGACACGGCCCGTATTACAGCCACTAACTATTGTACTGCAGCAGATTGCCAAGCCTTAGGGGCCGTATGTCCTGTTCCTGCCTACAAAACTGGATTATGTATGACGCCCAAACTGGCTGCTTGAGTTAGCATTGCCCTGATCAACAGAAGCAATAGGCCTGTTCCACAGTTACAATCTCCTTCTGTTCATCTGTACAGACGGAGTATTTTGATGCATATGCCCTGTGAACACATGAAACAAGAGGACGTATGGAATACAGCTTTTGTCATAAAATGGGCTTACGTTATTAGCTACACCAGACTCTACCCAATATCTGGCAACTCCTTTTCTGCCACTGTAGTAGGGGGCCAGCAAGGGCAAATGACCTGGGTGAAATGAGAAGCTGGACTGATGTACACCTGATAGCCTCTCGAATAACAGCTTCACACCGGTCCTGCCTTCTCCTGAGAAATTCAGCCCAGCTTGAAAAGTGTATCCATTGCAAAGCTAATTTTAGAACTTCTGTGGTTGAACCTCCGCTAGCCAGTCTAATAACTAACCGTGCTATCATTTATGCCGAACATTTAATTAAAAGCAATTTCAGATTATTTACTCCAGTTGTTTGGACCATGAAGGAGGTGATGTGCCAGCATTCCAGCAGCAATATTTCAAGCTGCTTGGAAGCTGTGGGCCGCATCATCCAATTCCACAAAGCAGGCTGAGCAGCAAGGTGTGAGAGGAACAAATCCCCAAATCTGGCTTATGTAGTTGTGGGTAAAAGGTTGCGAAACATCTAGAATAGGTAAAGAAACAGAATAGATGGCGGGAGAGCAGGAAACATCCAGGAACAGCCAGACGCTGCAAATTCCATATTTTAGTGTGAATAATATAATACACGGAAAAAAAGGCAGACTGATAGGAATAGCGAGATGGAAGGGAGCCAGCACAAAGTACGGAGCAATAAAAACCGTACCAAAACCAAGACTAAGTTGTTCTAAAAGATGCACAGTGTCTGTTCAACAGCAGAGCTACTCAAATGCCATAAGATATGGAAAGTTTCTATGTGTTGGTATTAGTCCCTGCATCGTAATGTCAACACAGATTTTTTCAAGTTTGCATCAGTTTTGTACTGAGGCTCGTAGCAATTGCCCAGTGCATGGCTAAATAAGTATTCACATGTTATTTAAAAATGATTGTACTCTTGGGTAGTCTCTGCCCTGTATTACCATCTGAATGTAAAACAGCTGACATGGTGATCTATTGGAAGAGGGTTTCTTAGGCATTCCTAATGATGTGTTTATTATGTATTTAGTTATGTTTACTACTTGAAAAGATTTTCACTGTTGTACTGAATTTCTAGGTAGCCAAGTAAATAAGTAGCAAAATATTTTGAATATTTCGTAGTTTGAAATATTTTGAAGTTTGAAAAAAATAGTCCAGAATAACCTGCAGACTTTAAAGTAATGAAACTTATCAATCAAAAATATAGATTTCAAATGCATCACCAAAGAAAGGTGCTGAGAATATTTTTTTTTCCAGGTTTTGTTCCTCTACTAACTGAAAGAGAACTAAATTTCTATGCAGGTTTAAAAGCCGGACACCTTTCCCAGGACATATTATTTTCAGGAGTGTGGGCATCCTTTTTATTTTCACAAACATGAGGAGCATCTACAGGTGTTTTCAGTGGCAAATAGGAATATTCTGCATCTCTGAAACTCAAGCTAAAGCTGGCGATAACTGTATGAGCACCAGTGGGAAGTAACAGCTGTGGATATGCAGACCAAAGCAATTAGTGATGAGGACCTAACACCGTGCGCTACGTGTCTCAGGGGTTTTACTCGAAGTTAACTGCAGCCTGGTGCTGCGGACTGAATGCCAGTTAGCTCTTGGAATACATTAGGTGCCCTCCTGGAGCCACTTTCTGCTTTATCTGTATTCAGAAAGAACCCAGGCCATGCACTCCAAGACCACCGCGCAGAGAGAACCGGAGCACGGTAGGTCAAGGTGCTCAGAAGACCTGCTTCAAAAGCAGTCTTGATCCATATTGAAATATTCGTGTAGATGCATCTAATATTTCCAAGAAGCTGACCTTCTGTAAATTTGAGATTTTCAGACATTTCAGGACTTGGAACAACCTCGGTTTGGCCCTTCTGGTTTGCATTTACACACGACAAACCCGCCCCATAATCTTCACGCTTAAATCTTTGTGGTTCTAAGGACTCTCAACTTCCACCAATTCCAGCAAGAATTGATACTCAGTATCTCACAAAACCAGTCGCTTTATGCCTGGGGAGGAAATGGTGCAGTGCCTTAATACCCTTAACATTTCATAAATGGTAACAGCAGTCTGCGCTAGGGAGTCAGTACATTTGTAACACTTTTGCGCTTAGTGCAATATTTAAATTGAGAGTTACTACAAAAAACGCTGCTGGACTGGTGATTGTGCAGTATTTTGATGGATTTAGATGGCATTTAGATTTAGAGAGATCAAACGGGGAAAAGATGCCCATGTAGCTATAAACTGTGATTGCTGAGCAGAACAACATCCCAGCAATAAAACTGTAAGAGGAAACACAAAGGTTGCATTTTTTCCCTCGCTAGAAACACCAGTAGCGCAGGACTGGAGCAGGGCAAGAAACTAAACAATCAGTTTAATATTCACAGATAGAACCCCAAAAAACCCTCTTTTCATGGCATGGAGCAAGATTGCATGACAAACATGCCTGTATCATCTTGAACTTGTTTGAAGTCATAAGATTCATGTTATGAAGACGAGAGAGAGTGATAAAAGCAGTTATCACGAAGACAGCCAGTAGTGGGATTATGAACAAGCCCCTCTGGCCCAGAGGCAGGGGGTGACTGGTGCCATTGTCCCTCCCTGCTCCTTGTGGCCTTCAGTCAAGCATGGCCCAGCCAGGCCAGAGTACCGTGGTGGTGAGAACAAAAGCCAACTCAGACTGAGGAATTTTGCAGGTTATAGCGTAGTGCCGGCAGTCTTAGCACGCGACAACTGTTGTTACTTGCTGGCCTGGGAACAATAAATCACTACCCAGCTCCACATTTGTTCCTCAACGCTATACGAGGCCATTGCTAGCCTGGATAAACAGATCCATCAGCGGTTTCCATGAGGCGCATCCCCTGCTCCAGCTGAGGTGAACAAGTACGCCTGAGCTGGAGTTCTTCTATCAACAGCGGAGGTGGTTGCACAGCAGTGCAGAGGAGGCTGAAGAACAATAAAATGCTCTTTATTTCACTCCTGTGCCAGTGCCCCAGACTCTGATCCGCAGTAGTCACCCTTTGCAGCAAGGCTCGCAAAAGAGCAGTTGTTTTTGGCCCATGTAGACTTGCAGCCCCATTTAGAGGTTTCTTTCTCTGATTGCACTCAGGTAAAATGTCCAAGATGCAAACCACCACCACAATGGTGAAACGGCCATAACTCAGCAAGTGATATCCTAACAGTGAACAGAAAAGCAAAGAAATAAAGTGTGTAACTACACAGCTTCCTTACACAAACAGCGGGGTAAAGGAGCAGCTTACCAATCTGCAGTGGATCTTGGGTTTTCCCTTAGCTATTTGGAAATAGGAAAATAGTAATAGGAAATTGCCATGGACTGGCTGTATGCAGGCAGGCTATTACAGGGAATTCTCATACAGAGAAATCAACAGCTTCAAGCTGTTGGGACCAGTCACATTTTGAGTACATACTGCTTGACAATGTGAACAACGCAACAGCGATTTATTGTCACAGGAAATTCTGACTCCGTGTCTCTTTCATTAAATAAATTATTTTGTCATTATTTGTAGCTAGCAAAATAAGTGAGCATCAAGTTAAATGACTTCTGAGCCAAAAATTTGCACTTAAGTACTTTTTTTTTTTTGCAAAGTCTGGAAACCTCCAGTGAAAAACAACTGTTTGTCTGTCCAGCATCTTCTGAAGAAGACCACTTTCCTGCATATGCCAAGCCAGCTAACACAGTGAGGATCTGATGAATCCTAAAAGAACAGAATGTCTCGTTCATTTACATACAGTAAACACATGTTTCATCCAAACACAATTGTGAAATAGTTTTGAAATCCTTCTTTCATTGCAGTTTGGAGACTGTTGGCTAACAAGAGTCCCAGAAGGTTGTATTGTCTCTTGTTTACATGGGAGGATCAAATTACAAAAAATGTTTTGGAAAGATCATTTGTCTTTTGTTTCCTGAGCACTTTATTTCCGTTGAACTACTATTTCTAAGATTAAGCATCAGGCACCTTCAGGATCCATCCAGTATAAACTCACGATTTAAAGGAAGCCATGCATAAAGTCTGGCACGCATGATGATAGTCTGTCTTTATCACCACAGTCTAGATAAAATTTAGAAGCTGGAAACACGGCTGTCTAGCAGTCATAATTCTGTCTGCATTTATCTGGCACCAGCTTCCCTTGCTCTTTCTTTTGATTCGTTCTGTGTTTTCTTCTCCAAATATTTTCTTAGACTATACCTATAGTACTAATGCCTGACTTGCTGAGTAATTCTAATTCTGGCCACTTATGGGAGTAGGTGTTGAGGCTGTGCAAGACTTTGCAGAACCAAGTCCAAAAGACAAAACTGGTACAGAGTGTAAAACCATCATAGCAACAGCACGCAGAGCTTCTATGAAAAGCTGTCTTGGAGAAAAATCTGTGTATGTCAGGGAGCAAGTCTTAGAGTTTTCCAGGGATGGATGCTGCAGAGCAGTCCAGGTGATAAGGCAGGCCCAAAGGGAAAAAAAAAAAAAAAAAATTAAAAATCAGAGCTGAGTGGATTAGGTTAAGCTTTTACTTCGAAACCAGCATTTAATTTTGAAATAGCTGTAAGTGTAACGAACCTGGTGGTCTCTCCTCAGTCCCTGGTGGTTAGGGGAATCCACACCATGAAACGACCGCACAGCATCTGACGCAATTGGCAGTCGTGGTGTCAGAGAGGCCCCCGCCTGAGCCGCCGCAGCTGTAGCGCATCTTCACTGCCACAAAATAGCAAAGAAAACTGCATGCTCTGATCAGACAGACTTGGTTGGTGGAAAACCGTCTCCGTTCACAAGAAGTAAATTCTACGACTGACGCAACGTCGGTTCAAGCAGCTCTCACAACCTTTAGTGTTACCTTTTCTCAATGCACTGCTTTGGTGAGAGCCTGTGTGATAACCCATGGACCCTGATAAATGCAGCAAGTGAACCGGCCACGCGCAGGACCTGGTCAGACAGAGGCCAACTCTCGAGCACCCTTCAAAATGTGTTACAGCACAAATAGAGTAAAACTGGAAAGGAGGCAAGAAAGGACAACAAATAGCAGGAGATGCAGCCAGCACAGCAGTTTTCATCTACAGAAGTAATGCTTTGTAATTTCTGTAATGGTTTCACTGATAAGCTTAAAGAGACCTGTTAATAAATTACTGAACTCACATAATGTCCTTGTGACACAGCAATATTAAACTGATCCACAAATGAGTAAACTGAGAGGCTGGGAAAGCCCATGACATGGCCAAACGTGCACAGCCCATCGGGGAGCAATGGGGGGAACCTGCAGGTGCAGCAGCACCTCCCAACCCACGGCACCCGCTTCAGGGATGCAGACGCCGCAGTGCCACCAGGAGAAAGAAAACGTGACAGGTGCTTCCCTCTTCCCTTCCACACCTCGCCTGCTCCTCTGTTCCCTCCAGGTCCTGCGAAGTTCCAGCTTTTGTTTTTGGTTAGCTGTAAAACAGAATAGGTCACAGCTACTACCATCAGGTTTAGCGAAAGTGGCACCAAACCTTTGCACATCAGTGGTCCCTTAAGTACGCGCATGGTGTAGGAGAAAATCTAACCCAGTCTAGCTCAATGTCCATACCTGCCAGTTATCAAAATAGCAATCATCAAAAAATCTAATAGTAGAACACTGGCAATGTGGAAAAATAAATCATTTTATGATTTGCCTTTACCAAGAGAATATGTCTTATAAAATAGGCACCAAACGTCATTTGTTTCTACTTAAATCGTACTCGTGTGCTTCCTTTTTCTGAATAAAATGTCCATTAAGTATTTATGTAACGGCATGAGTCAGAGGAAGCTTGCATGGGATTCATAGTGTGCAGTAGAGTACTATTGTTTTAAAGTCATCAGCTTGGGAAGGCTATCAGCCCATTAAGAATGACTTGAAAAGCCACAAAAAAAAGTAGATTTTAGCCATGACTAGCCCTCTCTATCTACTCAGAATAATTGTAAGACTGGAACTTTTTATTCTATGAGTAATCAGGAACCACAGAAATGTTGATGAAAGCCATAGCGTAGCGCCGCTCAATTATGGTGTATACATAGCCATTGATAGATCAGCTCTGGAAATTCTTCTGATCATTAAAGGCAAATGGGAGCCAAGCAAATGAAAAAGAAATAGATAGAGATTTTCAGCACATCTGGATGTGCAGGTCCTCACAGAAGAAGAGCACTTTAAACATCTGTTACTGTCTGCTACAATTTCCACCTGGAGAAATCAGTGTCATAAATTTCTTCAGGAATGGAGCCTGTGTTGTGACTCAGTAGCCATTTCAAGCTGTACTTAATTAGAGTAAATCAGTGCTGCAAATGTCACTTAGTTCTAATTCAGATAGAAATAATGGAGCTCAAATGTAATTTGATTTACAGCTGACTATCACCTTGGGAGGTGCTTTCTAGAAGAGGTCATTCCAGAAAGTCCTTAAGGGAGTACTGGGGTTAAACATAGTCTGAGAGAATTATAAGGGATTTCTTACTGGCAAGAGGTAGAAAGGTCAAATCAGAGGGTTTTTGTCATAGAAAGATTCTCAATGCAAAGGCTGCACTCAGAGAAAATAGTATGACCATGTACTCATTCCCTAGCAGATTAAATGTATGGAACTGGCCCTATTACTAATAAAAATCCAGTTGCAAGACAATGGCTCCAATTTACTTCTTCTCACAGCCAAGAAGCCACGTGGCCAAAGGGACAGCTGCTCCACAGAGACCCACCCGTGGGCTGATGGAGCTGTTGTCTACATACTTTCAAATTATTCTTTTCCTACATCTATGTTAAACATCCCCAAAATTTCAACTCTGGTTGAAATGACCTTTCACAGATCATCTTTAGGCCCGGAATTTTGAAAGATTTTCAAAGGAAATAAAAGCTGAGAGGTTTTTTTGAAACCTCTCTTGCTTTACCTTTCAGACAATACCCCTGTGTTAGCAGTGTATATCTGCTTTGCTGAACCATGGACTCAGCAGTAATGCAGCGACTCAGCAGCAATTCATTTCTCCTTTGCTTAAAGTTTTTTTTTTTTTTCTTTTTTTTGAGTCTAGCAGGACAGAAATAGAACCTCATTCTACTTTAAAAGCACGACAGAAAAGGCCACTCATTGCACACGCTTCAGACACCACTGTGTCAGTGACTGACACCACTAATATTGTGCAGATCTAGGCACACTCTCTCCCCTGTTGGGACCATTTCAGATGTACCTTTGGCTGATTTCTACCGCTATTGTAGCTTAGCTGTGCAGATAATTGTAGCACATGAGCAAAAAGATACAAAAAAGGTAAAACTATGTTGAAAGCACACCACAGTATGAAAGCAAACCTTCAACTTGACTTACCTTCTCTGTGGCATTGGAATACCTTAGCCCTGAAGGGTGTCTGACACACGTTTTGCATGTCAAAGCCAAAGACGGGTCACCTAGTAGGTACCGAAAGGAAAGAGGCACCATATCACTTCTGATTGCTCAGGATCACCCCACAAAAATCTCTGCTCATGCCTCAATTTTAACACTTTTGTTTTCTTATTGTATGCAAAAGAGAGCATTGAACGGGGAGCACTTGCAGTATCCCAGCTGGGAACCAGCATCCCCGCAGGTGCCGGGTGCTCACGCTCACCCAAGCCTGAGCCTTCCCAGGTAACCCCCGTGACAAACTTACCCAACCCTGTTATATATAGAAATGTTCAGTTCCTTCCCTTTCTTTTTAAACTTGTTTGTTTTGTTTTGTTTAATAGCCAACCACCTCGTGCAGTCCCCACGGGGACCTAACTCGGGGCCGGCTGCATTTTCACACCTCCGAGAGAGGCACAGAATTGTTGGGTGACAGGGCCAGGGAGAGACCAGCCAGAGCAGATGTGCATGATCGCTCCGTGTTTCTGCCCCGGGTTGTGGGAGACGGTCAGGGAGCAGCGGGAGCGAGGCAGGATTTGGCCCAGTCTAACAGCTAGCCCGTGTTTAAGAGTCAACCAAAGCTCTCATACGAGGGAACTGAGAGCACGGAGAATTGTTTTTCATGATGCCTGATGCTTGGGTTCAATACCTATGCATAATCTCCTCAGTGATTTGGTATAGTAGCCTCCGAATGCTCAAGTTTTTTAGGATTTTACTTGTTTTTCCTCTTACTCACGTTGCCTTTTCTCTTTGACGTTCTGTTTTTCAGTGTTTCTGTTACGGCGTTGCAGGCATCGCCCGGAAATCACGGTGCCTCACTTGGGCGTTACATAACAGTTGCACCAGATATTGCTGATATTTCCCACTGTTTACAAAGCAAACTTGGTTTCCTCTTCGTGTTTTCCACTATACAATTGTCAGTTTACAAACGAGCACTGGCTGAGTCATTTTTGCCGAGCCATCCTCTTTCCACTCGCGGTACCCTAGTCCCAAGAGACAGGGAGCACGTGGCAAGAACAGTAACACCAGAAAGGGCAGATAATCTTCTGCTGTACAAGAGGGAAGTTATTTTGACTTGATGTAAAAGGTTATGAGGTTATTGCAATGCCAACAATAAGTCTTCTACTTTGGCAGTATTGATGCAGGATTTTTTTTTTTTAACTGTTTTTTTTTCCTTTCAGTTTCCAACATTGGTTACTCGGAGCTAAATCTTTGGCCACGGTAAACTAACACTGACTTCCCTAAAGTTACACTGAATTATACATGCTGAGGCCCCCGCCCCATATCTGCAGCCTTGTGTTTTGAAGGGGTGCTAACTTACTAGAGTTTAAAACTGAAAAAAAAGGTGCTTTGGTTTTGCCTCCTGCGTCCTAACCCCAAGGTGTGACAGAGCATACGCAGCCTACTCGTACGTTAGTCAGCTGCACTATTCTGCTCCCGTGACCCTGAGCTAGTCCGGGATGCAGGGTAGTGATCCTGAGCGAGCCATAGCTAGCTTTTGTGCCAAATCCCGACTCTTTTCACTGAAGATTTACCTCTCTTAGTATGTCCCTTGCCAGCCCTAGCATAGCCCTTTTATATGCACGTGCTTTGGAAAAGGGGCCAGGTGACATACAGGGGAAGAAATGTGGGCTATGCAGAGTATTTGTTCTCTTTGTGTCAGTATTTCCTAGCATATCCTATAAAGGCAAGTGGATCTGTTTCTCACATATCGCAGCTCGCCCTCTAAAGGTTTAAAGTAATGAACAATAATTTTCTTATGCAATGCTTTTCCAGGCTATGAAGGAAGATTCAGTCCAAAAAGCCAGTATGCTAATCTGCTTCCAGACAGCTCTCCACTCCACTCTTATGCGTTTCTAACAGGCACAGTAATGATGCGGTACCAAAAACACTACCCTGCCCTTTTGGTGATGGATGTTAACGGTCATAAATAATCACTGAATCCATGCTAAGAGGAGCTTATTCCTTTGCAGTCCCAATAGTGTGTCACACCATGATCCATCGCCGTGTCTCTCAGAAATGAATTGGTCTTTTCTCTTCTTGTTCCTGCACATTAGCAGCCATTTGCATTTCCCTCCAATGAATTTTATAACCAGGTTCAGCGACAGATTCTTTACAGAAATGGTTTCAGATTTTCCAAGGCACAGAGGAGGAGGAAGGATGTCACACAGAGAAGTTCACTATTGTTCCGAAGCCTTCTGGGTTGCAGAGATCTGAAAATGTTTTCATTCTAAAGGCTCCGCTTTGAAAGAGCGATTTCACCTTCTGAGTTGCTAATGAAATAACTACATTCATGCCAAATTGAGACTGGTACTGCACACTAAAAAGTGACATGAAACAGCTGTGTTTGACATTACAGCTTCCACTCACAAAAGGGTTTCCTCCTCGGTTCCTGGAGATTTGCATGGAACAAGCAAAGTCACAGTGGCACATCTTTGAGAGCCCCAGCGCCCTTGTCTGTTACACTTTTTTCTCACAGTTTGCTCTGAGGCTGCATGGATGAAAAGTAAAGAAGTACTAGATGGAAACAGACGTCCTAATTAATACTGTTCCCTCAGTATTTTTTTCTAAGCTGATGACCAGATGTTTGAACTTAAATGAGACCAGTCCAGGCACACTGAACATTCACTCCACCTGACTGCTTTGTTTGGTTAGGGTTTTGCTTTGTTTTCTTTAATTTTCAAGAACCCTTGGATGACTTCGTAGGATCTTTAAAAAAAAAAAAAAAAAAGGCAGAAGTAATAAACTAGCTCCAGCTTACACATGCACAATGATAACTGTATTAACGACACGGTTCCTTTTTCTACTGTGATAAAAGAGCGTTCAGCATCATGCTCATGATTTTCCAGGTTGTACAGAACTACCGTAGAGAGGAAAAATGACCCGCTCCCTGAGTATTTTGCCATTAAAAGCATTGCATAATGAGCTCTTTGCATAACCAAATAGGGCTTTGGGTCACATCAGTGTTTTATCCAGGTGACTCACGGCAGTCTTCCTTACGCACACTTCACTCTCTTCTCTTTTGTACCTGAGCAGAACTGTTAAATGGGACACTTTACCTTTTGCAAAAGACTTTTAACGTGTCATTATGTATTTTCCCTACCCCTCACCTCATTACTGTCCATTTTATGCTGTTTCAAATTATTTCACCTCACATGTGCTCAGAACATCCTGTGAACTTTTGGTTTCTGGGTCCATCAGTGACACACATGGCTGAAACGCACCCATATGACACACTGCCCTGCACACTTCCATCCAATAAAATCAGCCTGCTGCATGCAGTTGCTGGAAGATGATTAAATTGCATTGCCTAATCTTTTCTCACAATCCCCGTGGCAATTTTCTTTGAGGCACAGCCTTCCCTCCAGCACCACCACCTTTCTAGCAATCCACTTTTTGCCCTTACTCCAAAACTGCAGCGATAGCAAAGTTTGAATGTTACATTAGGTAATACTTCAGGTAAAGAAAACTGTGCCTGTCTTGATCACTTCTGTCTCAGTGTTAGCAATAGGCCTACGTCATCTAACACCAGATTGCTTGTACTGAGACATGGTCAGAGTGTGTGTACGTGGTCCACCAGGACTTCAGCTGACATGATGCCAGCCCTTCCCTGTTCTCAGATAGTTTGACCTTCGCATTTGTAGAAGTAAGCCGGGAGAAAGGCGCAGCCAAGGTATTTAGCCATGTCACAAGCAGCTGTTATACAGGATCAGAGGAGGCAACAGGAATTGCTTACATGTTTCATGAACCGTATTCAAGCTGTTTGCAAGATGGGAGCGGTGAGCCAGCACTGGGCACTGTTTCCTTAGGAATAGTCAGGAACCCTAATACGCTTGGATTAAATGGTGGCTTGGGTTATGTGACAGTCATGTGGGCACTCGCTGCAGTTTATCATCCATAACTGAATTTGTGATCTCACAGCAAATGTCTTTCAACTTAGTCATAGAATCATAGAATCATTAAGGTTCGAAGAGACCTCTAAGATCATCGAGTCCAACCGTCAACCCAACACCACCATGCCCACTAAACCATGTCCCTAAGCACCTCATCTACACGTCTTTTAAATACTTCCAGGGATGGGGACTCCACCACTTCCCTGGGCAGCCTGGTCCAATGTTTAACCACTCTTTCAAGTAAAGAAATTTTTCCTCACGTCCAATCTAAACCTCCCCTGGCACAACTTGAGGCCATTTCCTCTCGTCCTATCACTTGTTACTTGGGAGAAGAGACCGACCCCCACCTCGCTACAACCTCCTTTCAGGGAGTTGTAGAGAGCGATGAGGTCTCCCCTCAGCCTCCTTTTCTCCAGGCTAAACCACCCCAGTTCCCTCAGCCGCTCCTCATCAGACTTGTTCTCCAGACCCCTCACCAGCCTCGTTGCCCTTCTCTGGACACGCTCCAGCACCTCAACGTCCTTCTTGTAGTGAGGGGCCCAAAACTGAACACAGTATTCAAGGTGCGGCCTCACCAGTGCCGAGTACAGGGGCACGATCACTTCCCTACTCCTGCTGGCCACGCTCTTTCTGATACAGGCCAGGATGCCATTGGCCTTCTTGGCCGCCTGGGCACACTGCCTCCTTAACACTTATGAACTCATTCACTGATGGTTACCAGTGTTTCCTGGCTCCTTGCCAGCTTTGAGGAAGATGAAGTAGTTCAGTCTAACGGAACAGGCATTTTTGGCAGGAAAAAATAGGCTACTCTTTTTGCAATGGGTTATTCGTCCCTTCACCTGCTTTCTTTAGGTACAATGGTGGTCTGCAGAGCGGGGAGTGCCAACCCCAGATTTGGCAGAGAAGGCAGCAAATATAACCCATGGCTTCCTTAGAATAACCACATTGGGAGTTAGGAATCAAAGCTGACTGTCTATTCAGCCTAGCAGGCAGAGCCCACCTCCACATTGTTCACTGTATTGAGCCCATGTGGAGTGGTCTATTTGATGTATACAAAATGGAAGCCTTTTTTTGAGTTCTGAACCTGATCTGTAGGTCTGCAGTTAAGTATCTTTCCTTTATAGACAAAGGACGTTTTGCCTGAAGGTTGTTGGCTTTGCTTCATAGTAGAGTGGCTTTCATTTAAGATGTCTTTGTGTGTTGACAACCTTGTCTGAAGGTTATTTCATTGTGTTCTCCTTGATCAAATGTTATTCACAATGCAGTGGATGTCATAACCCAGTAATCCCATTTAATGAAATTCAATGTCTCCTGACTAGCTAGCAAAGGGAGGTCCCATTCAAACAAATATCAGACCTTAGCATTCAACTTGTGACTAATACCAAATCAGAAATTACTCTTACTTTCCTCCCTCTGTTCACCTTCAGTGAACGTTAAATTGATTAATAGATCTAGATATCATCAAAGTCCTGAGAATCTGCACACATGCTATAATAAAGGCAAAAAATAATTTCTGATGGTACATTTAATCCACTTCATAAGGTGTCCTGTTAATTCCCTTGCCCCTTGAACTATCTAAAGCTGATGATGTTGCTCATTTGTCTCCCCAAAATAATTAACTCATCAAAATCCACTACGCTTCACTTACTCAACCATAACAAACTGTTGCTCACAACACACAGCTTGTCTTGGTTATCAGAAACATGAAAATAATGTGAAAGAAGGAGGCTCTAGATCCATGAGTGAAATTTAATCTCAGCCTTGCAATACCCGTATCTTGGTACCTTGCTACCGTGGCCTTGAGGGAGTTTCCAGACAGGGGAACAGTAACGTGCCTAACAACATGGTCCACAAAAAAGCAGTATCCTATGTCAGCTTCTGTTTGGAGTACCAAAGGAAGCATCTGGCTGGGACCTACATCCAGGCCAGAAAGAAACACGACCTTCTGTGCAGGATCCACAGCTACCAAACCACTCCTAAATATGGGAGCATGAGTCAGACTGACCCTCTCATAGGAAGAGGTGGTGAAACTTTTGTTCTTTCCGCTTCTCAGCCCACTGATCAGACCCCTTAACTAGGATACGGAAAATCCCATTCTGAGAAATACTGATATAGAATTTGGCATGGGCATTTGGACTGGTATTTCCTATTCCCAGGGAAATTACTTCAGCTTGTGCATTTGTCAAAGAGCTTAGGTGGTGAAGCTGGTTACTATGGTTTCTGCAGGACTAATCTGACTATATTGGGAAAAAGGTAGCAGCTTCAGCAGAAGAATGGGTGCCACAAGATTAGCTGTAAGGAGACACTCTTCTCCTGAAGCTGCTCCACTTTTCCCAATATACTCATGGAGCTGTGGAGAAAAAAAACAACTGATAAATGAGCTGTTAGGCTTCCCAATATTAAATACTCATGGAGCTGTGGAGAAAAAAACAACTGATAAATGAGCTGTTAGGCCCTCTGCAAGGTGGAGATGGGAGAAACTACCTGATCAGCAGGGTACTCTCTGGACTTGAATAATCATATGCCCAGTCTACAGGAGGAATTGAGATGCCCAGATACCTTTTTTTGATGAAAATCTAACCATCCCAACAGGTGGTTTTTTCACTGTGAGTTTCATACTTGCACAGTTAAGATCTGACGTTGGTGAACCACCTAGCGACTAAGGAGGTGATCAACTCTTTATCATCAATATATCAATACAGCAAGAAAGGTTACGAGGTTGCTAATGTTGCAGTGCCTGAAATGAACTGAAGGTTATTGACTTTATTGTCAACAAAGTCTCCAGGCATTTTTGGACAGGGAAGATTATTAATGTCTGTGCAATGACGACAGCGCAACATGGGTAATTTAATGCAGCCTGCCTTAAATGCCCTGGAAAGTCAAAAGAAAAGGCATTCTGCGCTTCCTTTCCTCAAGGATCACATACAGCTGCTGTGTGTTTCCAAACAGATGCAACATTTGTCCGAGGAAGATGCAGTAATCTGTTTAGTGTCTGCATATTTGTCTGAAGAGTGCTTAACAAACCATTGTGATGATCAGAACTGCTATGGGCCAGTTCGTCCTCCATGTCTCACACTGCAGAGACTTCAAACACGTCTAGTGTAATTTAAACCTAAATATGCAGTGAGGATAACATATACAAATCATAGAATCATTGAGGTTGGAAAAGACCTCTAAGATCCCCGAGTCCAACCGTCAACCCAACACCACCATGCCCACTAAACCATGTCCCTAAGCGCCTCATCTACACGTCTTTTAAATACCTCCAGGGATGGGGACTCCACCACTTCCCTGGGCAGCCTGTTCCAATGTTTCACCACTCTTTCAGTAAAGAAATTTTTCCT
>NW_008796078.1:2194400-2213115 GCF_000699145.1 Aptenodytes forsteri
TTGTTGTGGCCAAAGTGCAGGACCCGGCACTTGTCCTTGTTGAACCTCATACAGTTGGCCTGGGCCCATCGATCCAGCCTGTCCAGGTCCCTCTGCAGAGCCTTCCTACCCTCGAGCAGATCAACACTCCCGCCCAGCTTGGTGTCGTCTGCAAACTTACTGAGGGTGCACTCAATCCCCTCATCCAGATCATCAATAAAGATATTAAACAAGACCGGCCCCAGTACTGAGCCCTGGGGAACACCGCTCGTGACCGGCCGCCAACTGGATGTAACTCCATTCACCAAATATTCAGCCATACCCAGAAATATATTTACCACTGTGGTAAAGCAATATAGCTTCCATGGGTTTCAATGCACAGAGGTCACAATTAAGCACTTTTTGCATAATTTCCTTCTCCAAAATCTATAAATACCTGCAATTACCATCCAACTGTTCTTCAATAGCTTATGGTGACTTATCACAGCCTTATTTGTATTCACATGGAGAATTTCAGGTACGAAATTCATGGCTGCCTGCTGTCCCAGAGCTAAGTCTCTCTGAACAGAGGTCAACCGGTCTTTGTAGCCGCAGTGAAGTTTATCACTGGCGGCTCCCTGCCAAAGATGAAAAATGATCCACTGCTCCTGGCATGAGTGATGCCAAGCAGGCACCCCATTACCCTTTCCCACTGGGTCGGCATCCACGTGTCCCAGCAGAGAGGAAGGCAGCCTGCTCACTCAGACCCATTTCCACCCTTCAGTGTGATGTCCCGGCATCAGGTTATCCTCAGACACCTTAGGTCAGTGCCCTGGCTGGCTCAGAGCTTTTCCACCAAGCTTTCCCTCCGGGACCTTGTACCCACCTATCTCCATCTGTCCTCTGCCAGGCTGATGGGCTCTGAAATAAGCCTCAGTGACCTCTTCCTTGGTGGGACAAGGCATGATTTCAGTACCTCCGTCAACTGGTTTGCAGGGTCCGGGATGTATTTAATGCTGGGACCAGAGATCCCGTCACACAAAGTCAGGGACAGACCCCTTGTACAAGCACGGAGGGAAAGTCGAGTGACAGCGTGGGTTAACCAGAGGGCAGAGTGAAGGGTGGTCCTCCCAATGGGGCAGTTCAATTCTTCAGCTTGAGTGACACTTGTGGCATCTGGCTCTGCAAAATACTTGGGGATCAGGGGGATACACAACAGTGAAACAGCAAGTGTTATGATAAACACAGTTTCTTAGATTCCTGGAATTAGTTGGGTTTTTTCTTAAATGCCCAAGACAGATACTAGCAGCAGTAGTCTGTGAAAACACTTGATAAAAGGTGACGGTAATGGCTGAACTACAGATTGTGGTAGTTAATTGTAGGGGGAAGAACAGAGAAAAAAAAAATCAACAAAGTAGAACAGCCTTTTAAATGTTACATAAACCTAAATGTGAGTGAACCAAATATTTAAATGAAGACTTCAAAAAAATTAGTGTCTTTTACCCTTTGGGTTATGTAAATGCCATCTATATTTTACAGCTTTAACAAACTTTATAACGTTATGGTAGTGCATAAATGCAGTGCATCCTGAAGCTAATGAAGTAATTGTCCATATACGTATGTAAACCACCCTAGAACGGCTAAAGCTAAAGCAGTTAATGAAGATATTAAAGGCAGCCACAACAGCATTCAAAACAAACCAAGAAATAAGGTTATTTATAGATATTAAATACTACTGATGGTTTTCTACAAGTTCCAAACCACTTAGGAAGCCACTCTGCAACTCTGTTATACAGATTTATTGTCACCCTCCTTCCTTCAGCATCACCAGAAAATCAATAGACACTTGCCTGATATGATCATATAACTTTTCTTGGGAAGAAAGTCTTTATCTTACCGAATCTGGCAGAAGGGACGGGGTATTATTTCTTCAGTTCCTTATTTAGCAAAGGAGGTTTTATCCACAGGCCTGGTACAATGAATTTGTATTGACAAGATCGCAGTAGTGCGACTATATATTTCAGTAGTTCTCAAGCTGTTATAGATCACCGCCTCCAAAAGCAAGCAAACAAAAAAACCCAAACCCCAGCAAACCCCAGAACGTGGAGGATAAGACTGCTTTGTTGTCTGCTGCAGCAAATGGCAGAAAGCAACCTCATACAAAGCTTTGCCTTTGTTTTGGGTTGTGATGGATGTGAATGTCATTGCACCATGAAGAGAAAAGAAGAACCTGAAAAGAACGGTGGGCATTAGCACGTCTTTCGACGCATAATCTCAGCCTTAAGGCTGAGTTGCAGTAATTAAATAAACAGGATTTCAGTATGGGATTTGCTGTGGAGTCACGTTTTCATCCTGATCCCGAAGCAAATGAGTGAGGTTTTTCTAATGGATTCACATAGGACCTCAATGCTGCAAAGCAGCTTATTAGTTTTGTTATTCAAGCAAAGTAGCCTAGCATAATTAAAGGCTCCTTTGGGACTCTTTCCTTATCAAGCCTCACGTCCTCACCCGTTGGCTTGGAAGCTGCAGCCAGCAATCCCAGCTGGACACTGGGAGCAATGCTGGTTACTATCCCACTGGTACTCACGGCCTTCGTTCCTTCCAGAGCTCCCTGGAGACAGCCACTGCTGCTATCAATTTCAATACGATTGACGTAGTTCTTGTTGGCCTGGGGAGGAAGAGATGGGCCAAATTCACTGGCATGTAAGCCAAGGGAGGTCAGACAAAACCAGCCCACCCCTTTCAGCTCAGTCCTAAAACATGGCACTGAGCTAAAGAGATCAGTGCGGCAGCCGTACATGGGATTTCATGCCACAGTCCTTGGACTTCCATCACCACCATTTAAGGGTGTACTGAGGGCTCACAGCTGGGCTGGAGGCAGGGAAAAGCCAAGAGTGAGTATCTGTCCAGGCCAGCAAACTCTGTTCCCTGAACTGCTCTAACCGAAGCCAGCCCCACAGGCAGAGGAAAGTATCTCAACTATCCCAGCTGGCAAACGTTTTTTTTTCCCTTTTGAGGAAAAAAGTAAAATACCATTAATTAAAGAATATTTAAAATATCATTCAGTGTTTGTTTGGGTTGATTGTTATAACAGCATGGTGTGGCTGATGGATCCCTGGAGTAAATGAGCCATTTGCTGCTGTAGAAAGGTATTTCTGCCCTGCCATTCTCGTCCTACTCTCTTGACTGCACTGACAGATCTAATCAGATACTTAACTGTGTTCTTTCAAAAGTGAACAGGAAAGGCATTCAATGACCAGCGAAGACATTTCCAAAGGAAAACACTCACTTTCTCCCGAAAAAAAAAAAAGAAAAAAAAGGATTAGCTCTCTTTGGGACTGTGTTATTGAGACTGAATGGCTGTAAATGTGGATTGCAGATGATTTACTCTATATCCCAGGATTCTGGGGATGAGTCATATTACTGTACCAGACAATGGCTGGACAAATAAAAAAAAAACTGCTTCCCTTAGGAGAAAGAAATATATAGTAGAGAAAAAGAGTTCTTCAGTACACTGATAAAAACAAATACATATTCAAAAGAATTGTAGGACTGTATTTGTTTATAGCATTAAAAAAGAAAATGCTTTCATGCGTAGGTTTTTCATACTTGTTTATGTAGTAACTATATAACATATACACATTATGTTTGCATTTTATAGATCTGTATGCCTATATAAAAACTGTACATTTTTTAAAAACTAAGTACTAATGTATTGTCTGGCGTGTCCTCAAGCCCTGGACCACTTCTGGACAGAAAGATGGCAAACCCTAGAAATCTGCTTACTTTGGATCTGGCTTCTGACACTCCTTGATGGATAACAGATCACAGCGTCATTTTTAAGAGGCCTTCAGCCAAGATAAAAACCGGTATATTAACTGCCATATTTCTGTGCTATATCAGAGAATGTAAGAGACAGGGTTTGGCTGAAAAAAAAAAATGACCCCCTTGGCATGTGCTGATATCAAGGAATATTAAGTATTTTCTTCCAGCTCACTGAGCCCTCACAGATTTAAGGCAGACTAGTATAGCTGTCCACAGCAAGGTAATACATAGTACAGGCTCTTTCTGGAAGAAGCCTAGGAGATAGCCAGCCTGAGAAAAAACGCTGAGCTAAATTCAACACAATATTATTGTTCATTTCTCTGCTCTTTGAAACAAACTTTAGGAAAGGAAAGTGAATTTAAGCTCTACAGTGTGTGAAGTATATATTTAATAAGAGGTTGAATGAGGTGACTATTTATTAGAAAGTACAGCAGATGTTGAGTAACGTTATCTATCCTAAAGCAAGTCTGACTTGTAGGAATGCCAATCCACGCAGCCACTAAAAGCAAAACCTCGGAACTGCATTTTAAAATGGGACATTGAAGAAAGAAAAAAAAAAAAAAGAATGAGACACTTATAAAAGTGTGGTCCTTAGTATGAAACTACTTGAATGAATTTTCCCCAGCCTGAAAAGTGCCATGTCATTAAAAGTAATATAGGTTTGTGGACCACTGCCAGCCATACTTTGCTCAGGATAAAGAAAACCAGTGCAGAATTACACTCCATCTTTCACCAGACTGCTTAAACTCCTTTTACTTAAATAGAAGCCCATCATAATATTACAGAATACTTTAAAAACGTTCTGTAATTAGTTTCCAGAAATAAATTAGCTAACACTGGATGAATCACAGACTTTTTTCTGCAGACCCCAGGCTGATCAACCTTCAGAGATACTTGAACCTGGAAAAGTCACAGTTGAATGCAGTGTTATAGCCTTGCCAGCCCTGTACAACTTTCTCATAATCAGGTCCTGGCTTCCATTCCTTCTTCTTGCTGTCTCCAAAGACATCCACTCCCGCTGGCGTGATACTTGTCTTGCTTTTTTCAGGAGAGATGTGGAAGTACAGCAGGGTTGTGCATGGCTGAACTCTGCTTCCAGCTCCCTTTGAAGTCAAGAGAATGGCAGACTGTGCGTGTTAGAGTATTTCTCTTCTTGCGTTTCCCAAAACAGTGCTGCTTGCAAGCTTGCCAACGCTAAGCAGTTACTAGTTCAGCGCACAGGACAGCAGCAGCTGCTGGGCACATGCCAATTCTTCTATTAAATATCAACAGCACCGCCACCTGAAGCCACCGAGAACATGGCAGAACTAAGAGGAAAATGCCACAAACTCATCTATACATTTATACCCTGTGCCGCTGTTGGCAGGCTGCAATAATCACATAACCAGGCATTCAAAGCAGGGCTGACGAGAAAGCAACTCCAAATAAAATGCAGCTAGGAGTAGAGGCGAACGCAAACTTCCAAGTGACTGCCCCGCTTTGGGGTTTGTTGCCGGTTTTCTACTTTACTTCTCAAATAACTTTGCTGTCGCTTTGGGAACCTCTGATGCTGTTACAGCTGAAGTATTAATCAGCAGTTTACTTGTTAATGTCCTATTTGGGCCAACGGCGGAAACACTGGCTGGTTTGTTTCTGCAAAGGTTGTAAAGAAAGGGCTCTGGGCTGGGGAGCACAGAGCACTTCAGTTCTGCTTTTGGAGAGCAGTGAAGATTGCCTTTTGATGTACAACTGCTTCCATCACAGATTTGATACAGGGCCTCCAGCACACAAAGCTGCGTCCATGCTTATGGAAATAAAGCCACAGGACCTTGGCACCACATCTGAATGAGTTAGTTAAAGTCCTCCCACCTCCATTACTGTCCAGTGGTTGCAGACCTCTGCATTTGCTGTTTACCTCGACACATATTGGGGCAATAAATACTGAGTTATCACATAAGATTCTGCAAGATTTGCAGAAAGTAGTTTTATTCTTTCTTATTCTTTCTTTCTCTTTTCTTCATACCACCTACAGTAATGAAGTCATGAAATCATTACTTCAATCCCACTCCCATTTTGTCCCATCCTGCAAAACGAAGCAAAGCGAATGGGAGATCTCACGCTAGAGCACGTTTCCTGCTACCTTGCACCAATGCCGTCAGTCATCATCCTCAACACTTTTCAGTATGAAGAGCTCCGGTCTTTCTGTCCAAAGCCAGTCCTTCATGTACCGTAGAAATTGAAGGAATTCAGTATCGTCTCCTCTTCCTGCGAGCAGGCAAGGAGCCATTGCTGAGGGTGGAGGGGCAGGGCCAGCCTCCAAAGCAGAGTCCTCTCCGGTTCCTAAATGTCTCTGCAAGACCTTTCTACCAGCAGCCGTTACCGAACAAGAGTAAACAGCTGTTTGCAGTAGCAGGGGCTCCCTCACCCCGCAAGAACTTGTCATAAGGAATCACCTGAGGCGCTGACACCTGAGAACAGCCACCTGCGCCCGACCCGACCCCCCCCAGGTGGGCACCAGCCTTTACTGGAGGAAGCACGGGGCTGCCCGTGGGACACCAGAGCCTCTGCGAGCTGCTGGCGTGCGTAAGATGTTTCTGAGACGGCCCCGTCTCTGGGGAACAAACGCTGCCTGCTGGAGTGTTCTGCAAAATTTCCTCCTTCTCGTGGTAGGAAATAGCCGAGACCACGGAGTCTCCATTCGGATAAATGCTAGGAGCAACGTACTCAAAGACAGCTCTCGAAAGCCAAGCCCGAGCATTTCAATGGCAACTATTTTCCTGGAGCACTGGCAGTGGCCGTTGTACCAGCACAGCTGCACTCTCAGAAATCAGGCATCTCAGATTTAGGTGCTAAACAAAGAACTTAAAAGCTTGAACATTGCTGGGGGAGGGAGAGGAGCCAAGAGAGATTTCAGAAGGCATTTATGTGCTCGAAGTTAAAGATGGGAAAATTCTACTCATCTGGGACATGCAATTCTTGGAAAAATCCAGACTTAGTTATCTTACTTCTACTGAGTCTGCAGATGTTTTTCTGACATTTGTTGTTTTTTTTTTTTTTTAGAAATAAGATCACATTTTCTGTAAGAATTTAAATTATCTATGATGTGCCTAATTTGTATTGTTTATCTGTGTTAGGCTATGAAAAATGGATTACACATTCAAAACTCACCAGAGTGGCTGCAGAGTTTAATGAAGGCACAACTGATATGCTGCTGCAAATGCCAGCTGGTTTCCACAATAAAAAAGATGAGCTGAGATGAAAAAAAAAATAGTTTTTCTGAGCTCGTGCCTATTTTGAAACGATTATTAAAAGGCACGTCCAACACTGTGTTGGGAAAGTGGACAGATAAGAACCAAAGACATTTTCCTGTCCTTATGAATGCCTGTTAATAAAGGACAATTTTAAAAAGTGAAATATATTACAAACTAAATAATATTTTCACACAGAAAAATTGTTTCAAACTTACAGGCAGGCACTGGTGTGAGGTAGGCTTTGCATGTGGATGTCATGATGGTAGTCCAACACTGTGTTGGGAAAGTGGACAGATAAGAACCAAAGACATTTTCCTGTCCTTATGAATGCCTGTTAATAAAGGACAATTTTAAAAAGTGAAATATATTACAAACTAAATAATATTTTCACACAGAAAAATTGTTTCAAACTTACAGGCAGGCACTGGTGTGAGGTAGGCTTTGCATGTGGATGTCATGATGGTACCAAAGAAATGCTGTGGAAGGTGGGTGACCCATAGGTTAAGTAGGGCATTCATTGAATGGGATTAGAAATTGAAACGGAGTTGAAGACGACATAGGAAAAAAAAATGGGCAATAGAAGGTAGAAATGCCATAGGATAAGCGAGGGTAGCAATCCAACAAGAGCAGACCGTTGATACGCTATGTATCATTGACATGCAGAGGCAGAGTACTAAACTCCTAACCTGGGGCGTAACGGTCCGTATTTATCACGCAGAACACCGGCGGTATGAGTGAGGAGTGGGTCCATTACCAATTGCGACAAAGCTTAAAAGAGCAGAGCATCGCTAAAAGTTTGACTGAAGAAAGAAACAGCCTTTGAAAAGATGGGGTGCAAGGGTGGGCAGTGGGGTGTGCGCCTGCGGGCTGCGCCCCCTCCCTCACCCTCCTCCCGGGGATGCTCCGGTCCCCGTCTGGCGGGTGAGTTGGTGCCGGGTGTCCCCTGGCCCAGCCGACATGCTCACCCCGTTCCCAGCGGGGGAGCGAAAGCTTTGACGGAGCCGCTAACCCAGGAGAGAGAAGGAAAACGTGTGTTTGCATCCTGTCCCCCAGCGTTCTTCATCCCGCTCTTGGTCATCTCAGCCACAAATGTCAAACTAATTAAGAGAAAACAAGACCTGATTTGAATCCCCAAGCTGAGACTGCAGTCTTGTCACGTCTTCTGTTGTCAGTAATTTGTGTTTTCTTTTGGGTTTTTTTTCGTTCCTCTCTCCGGTTTGAGCTGTCTGCAGTAGAGGAAACAAGCCCACTCTGAGGATATTTCTGAGGTGTTACCTCTAATGGGCCAGTACTCAAGTCTGTCTGTTCACATTAAAAGGCACCTGATCTTGTTAAAAAGGCTAATATGTGCTGCAGATAAAATCCTAACGAAACCTCTTAACTCTTTGGATGTTTATCTACCGTGGTGTTGAATTTAGTGTGTAGTGTCTGAGGTGTGCTGCCGATGATGGATTCAGGTTGTAATCTCTGCAGGAGAGGAAGCTGAGTCTTCTTCTGTATGCAAATTGCTGACGATGTTAACGGCCATCAGCAAAGAACAAATAATCCTACTAATAATGCCAGCACCAGTTTCTTGTCTGTACCACAATCCATTCTTAGGAAAGAGTTGTAACAATGTTATGTAGAAATATTCATCTTGCAGGCTTTAATCCAATTAAAAGCTTTTTTTTTCTTTGCAGAGGCATCCAAAGAATAAGATGTTCTACCTAGGGATGCATGTACATTATAAGACCTGCGTATTTGCATGTCTTTGTTCTTAACTTCTTTTATTTCAAAAAAAAAAAGTTATTCCATTTGAATAGGAATTTTAGGCAGCAGAAATATGATTCACACATATAGTTGAACTCCAGAAATACTGGTCATGTGCTCAGATACGCAGCTTAACAGATTCTTGTCTCACAGCATTCAACCTGCTCACTAGCTGCGAGTGCTTAAATCCCTATCCGTCACAAACACTCCCGAGCTTGTGCCGCTGATCTGTTGTCATACAAAGGCTCACTGTCTCTCTTCATGGTCCATCAAATTTGAAGGTACCTTACTGATACTACTGGGAAAAAAAAACAAACCCAACCCTGCACCAATCCTGCTCACTTACAGGAGGCCGCTCTCTGGGATGGATTTGAAACCGCTGTGGAACTGGAGACTATTGGCATTGGGATTATGCAGCTAAATGAGTTAACCCATATGCTCTCATTAAGTTGGTAATATTTACAATAAATAATATTTTCCAACAGAAAATAAAGTGTCAGGGATCTGCTATACCTTACTATATTTTCTATGCAGCGTCCACAAAAGATTGGCCGTTTCACATAATTAATAATGATTCGCTGAGAAATGGATTGGAAAGGTTGAGCTTTATGACAATAGACTGATCTGCAGTGATTTGATGTCTTTGTGCGCATTTCAGCAGTGCATCAGCAGCTGAAGGATATACTGAATTCTTAGGCGGCTCTTTTGGTACCAGCAGCAACGCAGAATTTATTGTCTGCTGTCATTCGTTAAGCCATACATATTTAAATAATAGAAAGTACCTGACGACGATTAGCAGTGTAAATTACCTAAAGTAATATATATTTAAAATAGTTTTGAGGTAGCTCTACCGTATGTCAGTGCCACTGGGAAGACTGTAAGGAAAACGGAGCAGAGTTAATGAAACATCACTTCATTGTCAAGAGCTGAAGCGCAGCGAGCGAAGGACTTGTTAGGACAAATTGTGGTAGCGGTGAATGAGGACGCAGCCGGAACGGCCCTGGAAAACAGGCCCTAACACCAACCGCAATCTGTGCCACGAGGTCATGCCAGGTGTCACGGGTTTCTTATGGTGGTCTCCATTACATTCTAGCGAAATACCTGCTGTGGCCCCCAAAGCCCTGCTTAGCATCAGTGCTGGCCAGCAAGCAGGGCTAAGCACACGGGGAAGAGTCGCTCGCCTCTGCAGTGGGCTTCCCTCTCTCTGGCAGAGTTTTCGGCCAAGATTTCTGTGCCATACGGGCCCTGTGGAAACCCACAGGCTCCCAGCCCACAAGCTTTTCAGTATCATTTCTTTGATAATATTTGCATTGGCTGCTTTGTAAAATCAAGTCCATGAAATCATGTGTCTGGGTGTATGTGGTCAGTTAAATACCGAATGATGACGCAAACTTCTCTGCGTGTAACAACTTCAGCCTTCTCCAACCTGGCAAATAATGACTTTTTGTTCGAAGCAGACTTGCTCATTTGGCTGGTGGCAGGAAACTTCAGGAGAGACAGATCAGTGCGAGCTGATCGCGCCACCTCCCAGCGGGATGAAGAACGCTCTCCATGCTACCCCAGCACGCCCGGAGTGCCTGAGGGGCTATCTGAGACTCAGGGGAAACAACAAGATCTCTGATATTACCACAGCTCCCAGGAAGGAAGGCCTCTCTTTAAGCACCTAAAAATATTTATTTAAACAACAACAAGATCTCTGATATTACCACAGCTCCCAGGAAGGGCTCCAAAAAATCCCACAAGGCCTCTCTCTGTTTAAGCACCTAAAAATATTTCAACAGTCTGTCCTCTCCTTTTCTTGGAAGAAAACTCTCCATCGGGTAATTTTGGGTACACACTCATAAAATGGGCACTACATCCTTCCAGGGAGCTGTCACAACCTCGCTTTTACCATGAGAAAATGATTTATATGAACGTGGTGTGATGCAGCATCAGCAAGGAGAAGGATGAGCTCTGCGGATTGGGAAGGAGCCTCGATGAGCTGGGCTTCAACCTGCCCCGTGTCATCCTTGCCTCCCAGCAACAGCCAAAATCCTCGTGGGAGCGTGCTGCGCTGGTGGCAAGGGAGAGTCCGAGCTCAGAAGGCATTGCCCAGGAAACCTTCAGAAGAAACCACCTGTGCAATATTTAAAGTGCTTTTAACACCAGGTCTGCTTGCATCAAGACAATATTGTTTATGTGTGCCCACACCTTGCTACAAAAATAGAAAACTAAAATGCACTCGGGAAGAATAAAGAGCTTCAAGTTGCTCGATTTGACCCACTGGTTTTAGTTATTACCTCTGTTTTCAGCATTATCATCTATAAATGACCAAATTCCCAGGCTAGCGTACAGATAGTTCATTTAATCATTAAACTATCACAGAAGAACGTAACACTGGCTGTGCTATGCAGCCACATTTCTCAGAGCAGACTGGCGTTACTTTAAGACATAAAATTGCATAATTGTGCGCTTACTGTTCCAGTTACAGCATTTACAAGAATTATATTTTATCTTAAAAAAAAAAAAGCGAAGTGTTCATAAATGACCCTGTCAAATCAGATAATGAGCAGCAGGAGACAAAGCAAAGAGTTTATTTTATGTACAGTAATGAAGGAAAAGCAAGAATTCCCATGACCAGCCAAATGCTACTGATGAAGCAAGCAGGTAATTCTGGGGCAGGTACCCAACAAACCAGGCACAGGGGTGAAAAAGGTATTCCAAGAGAATTAATGTAGTGTTTTATTTCTGCCTTATTTCACACATACCTTTCCTGTTGCCTTTCAGACTTTTTCCTTTCAGTTCTTATTTTCATTTTGTCTTTTTGCTCTTTCCGTGCCTCGATGGGCTGCTGGGAGTGTGAAAAGTGAGTAAAGTTCCTTGACCACCTTGAGGAATTCACACGATTTCAGCAAATTATGCACATTTCTTCTGTATAGGGTCTGGGGACTTCCAGCTTGCTGTACATGACATTTCTTGCTTTACTCATGCAAAGCTTTAACTGTCTTTAGAACCAGGAATGCTTTTGTTGTACGAGACCAAAGCCACTCGTTGAGAAGCTGTTCGGAAAGAATAATATTAAACTACAAACCAAACAACATGTTGCCTTCCTGTGTTTAATGAGAGCTTCATTTTTCTTACCTTGCCAAGTCTGGGATGCTTTCAAAATTAAATGTCATTCCTGAGGCCTAGAGACATTCGGGTTGGGTTAGAGCCAGACCTAACTGAATCAGAAATTAAAATGTTTATTGAATTGTAGAACTAGAAGTAGAAATATATAAATGCTTCTGAAGAACATCGAAAGTCTTTCCAAAGGGTGCATCACAGGTGCACAAGGTGTAGCAACCAGAGGCAGATTGTGGCCAGAGCGTATTTAAACAAAATGCAGAAAAAGCTATAGAGGAAAAATCAAAGCTTTCCTTGACAAAGTCCTCGTTTGATTAAACACACAGCATGGCTTTTTGGCTTTCATTCATTGTGATGTTCAGATCTGTGGGGTTTAAATCTTAATGCAGGCTTTCCACTGCTGTGTGTTTATGGAGTCACGCCTTTGAGAAGTGTTTTCAGGGAGACTACAAAGTGGCCCCAAATTCAGACGGTCTTGTTACCTCACCTTCTCTGTTGGCAAGTGCAAGATATGTGATCAGCATAGGCACGGTCGTCTCCATGCTTTGCTGACGAGGGCTAGGTGGGAGCATACACCAGAGACCAACCCCCAGTCATAGTCTCTGCTGCGGCAGCAAGTGCCAGAGAGGGTCAGGCCCCGTGACATGCATGTGGGTGCTGAGTGCGCACCTCCTTAAACCAGAGGTGCGAGTCAGCACGCTCCTCTGCGGTGGAGCAGAATAAATAGCAGCGGGAAAGAAAATATGAAGGAGGCCAGAAGCAGCTGGGAACATTCATCTTTCCTCATGTCTTTTCACTGTGTTGGGAACAAAAGCCCAGCTCCATGAGAAGGCAGAGCTCGCCAATGAGATGCAAAAACGTTGATGTTTTCTGAAGGTAAAACCATTTCTAAAATCAGCTGGAGTCCTGCAGAGGACACCGCAGGCACTGGCAAGCGTGCGTGGTCTCTGTGGGGGCTGCTGCCAGGCAGGGGACTGGCACCCCCTGAGCTCCCTCGACTGGGCTCCAAGAACCTCGTTGACTGTGTAGATACATTTGGAGGCTTTTGTCTCATATCTGTTCCTGCAGTGGCTGAAATGATTTTACAAGGTTTGGAAGCCTCTGCGTAACCTTTATCCACAAAATGGGCTATAAACTTCCTCAAATCCAGCAAACCCGTATGTTATTCCCCTTAATATTTAGAAGCGGTCAACTGGAGGCACTGTCCCTGCTTTCTGCTAAGCAGACTGCCCGATGCGCTCAGTACCACGTAGCTCCTTGATGCCACCCTAACGTGGCAATACAAAACCATGGGTTATGCTTGGAAGACATTAATCTAAAGAGAAAAGAGACACTATTGAACACCACGGGAGTACAGTAGTTTTATCTCTCTGTTCTCACACCTTGGGTCTCTCGGGCTGTCCTGGCTCTGTGGCAACAGTTGAGGAAGAGCAGCCTACAGCAGCTGCAAAGCTTCAGCAGGCACAGGAGTTGCCAGTGCTCTTTCCCCTTTCTGTTTTACGGCAGGACGCATAGTTGTGCAGTGAGAAAGCTGGATGTTCATCCAGCTACTTTTGCAGAAGAACGAAGGCTTTAACATCCAAATATTAGCAACGACTACATAACTACTTCTCAGGCATGCGTCTCAGAAATATTATTTTGGTACTAATGTTTTAAAAGAAAAGCCGATGGTCACAGAATGTCACAGAAACAACGTTTTTGACAAGTGCACGCAGCATCAAGAAACTTGTACTCTAACACACAGGGAGGCTCCCCGGTGCTTCTGGGCAGCGCTGGAGGATGCTCAGGCTCTGCCAAGTTATACATAACACAGTTGTTGCCATTAAAGTCATCTGTGTCAAGGTAGAGCCCCAAAACCCCAGGTGAGGTCAAGAGCCAGAGCAGCAGCCATAATGCAAACCAAGGGGTAATTCCCACCCTGAAACGTTGCCAGATTAGGCAGCAGTGGAAGCAGGCAGTGCGAGTCAAAGTATCGCTGTCCTTGACCAACAGGTGAGGAACTGAGACAGGGAGAAGGTGGCGGCAAACTCTTCTTTCCTACGTGGAGAATCGAAGCAGAGTGAGCTACTGAGGCTTACAGGGGAGAAATCTGTGACAGAGCTCAAAATCATAACCCCATCTCCAAAATCTCCATCCTGAGACTGAAGTAGCCAACCTCAAGGTCTGACTTTCGCAAGTGAGGACAAAGGGACAGAAACCACAGCTCATCGTTCAGAGCTGCCAATGGCTTTGATACACCACTTCATTTATTTTCAAATACTGAAATTGCTATCAGGAAGAAATTAGCTACTGAATAGAGAGAAAGGATGATGTGCCCTCCAACACCTTCTGGAACCTGAAGAACGCTTTCTTTTTTCTTGTTTTTTGTTTTTGGGGTTTTTTTTTTCCCTTTTTAAATTACCCTGTCATTATTGCTCCCTGAAGACGTACTGCTGAATGTTCAATAATTTCAATGGTCCAGACCCAATCCTTAGACCAGACTCAAATATCTCTCTTATTTGAGCAAGACCTTGAATAACGCTAGCCAAATTCCCTCTTTCTGATATAATTCAGCTGACTTAGAGGGAGTTACTCACACTTTATAGTGACATAAATGAGAGGAGATTCAGGTTCAATGCTTCATTTTCCATCCGCATCAGAAGTTAACTAACAGCTTTATTCCCCGATCCTGCCAAAAGAGCTGATGACGTTGGTGCACAGACAAAGGCGCCTTCACATGCAAAGAGTTGTGTATGTTGTTGTTAAATAAACATGCCCATGTTAACTTCAGCCTCATTAAAAATACAAGAAAAACATTCATCTGGGGATCCCAGACAGGCAATTGGTATAAAAGGATGTGTTCTAAGCATAAAAAACCCCACACAAAACACTCCAAAACAAACAGGAAAAAAAACCCACTGTAAACCCAGGGTAGGTAAATACCCAAAATTATAAACGTTAAAAAAAATATGTATGTTTTCTATGTCCTGCCTAGTATGTCTTGAATCATGGATAAAAGGATTTAACATTCTTTTTACTCTATCCACTTTTAATAGGAAAATCCAGGTGCAGATGTGGGCTTGAGTCCAGTGCCAAGCTGCCTGCTCTGTTTAATAAAGAGTTTAATGCAATTTAATCCAAAGAAGCAAAGAGCCCTAAGACACCAGCACTAGAGATTCAGAATCCTAATTAATTTTCTGTTGGTCACAGTTGTCATAGAGATTCCCTCGCTTGTGCTTCTGCTAATATGGTTTTTAAAAAAAATAAATCCAATAAACTGTGTTTGCACTCGGTTGCAACTCCTAGTGAAATGATTAATATTTATATAAGAAAATAGATTATTACCAACCAGAATGATTCAGTTATCTCCTCCTTCCTCTTGCTTCATCCCTGCCCATGAGATTGTTCTGTCATTAATGAAGGGATAAGCATAAATTCATGGAAATACCGCTGGCTGAGCCTGCCTCATCGTATGTTGGTGTTTAGGAACGGGAAGCAGAAGCAGATGTTCTCACCTCTGCCAGCAAACCTGCAGGGAGGCACGACACAAGAACCTTTCCACCACGTGAGGAGAAACAATATTGGGCTTGCGAAGATGAGCAGGTTATTTGAAGTTCATGGGCTAGTGACACCATTTGGCAGGAAGCAAGCGCGTGCCGTGCTCTCCTTGACCTGGAAGAAGTCATTGGCAGAAAAGCCATTAATTATTGCACGTGCAGCAGCCACTGCCCTCCCACCGTGCGACACACAGCCAGGGCCACGCACCCAGGCCACCCACAATCTCCAAACCTAAATGAGTTTGGAGATCTCAATCAAGATTTCAATCAAGAAATTCAGCAACCCAACAGCCACGACGAGGAAAACTAACCGGCACGTTAACCGGCGCGGCTGACTGGAGGTCTACTTTTGTATAGGCAACTGCTAACCATAGGGAGAAACAGCCTTTCCTGGGAGGCTGTGCAAGAGGCTTTCCCAAAGTGACGGACACGTCTGTAATTCCTGCGGGCCGTGTCTCTTGCCCGTTTGGAAGCGGGCAGCGGCTGCCTGCATTTACGACACACAAGCCACTGTCCCCAGGGGCAGGCGTGGGGCTGGCCATGTGCTCAGCGCACCCGGAGCAGCTTGCGTGTCCAGTACCCACGCACAGTGACGTGGACGTTTTAAGAAGTCGTTTGTTTCTAGGAACATGGACCACGCACTGGTTGCAATTCGTTCTGGACTAGGGTGAAATTCTGATTGAGAAAAACACTGACAGGGGCTCAAATAAAGTATCACAAATTCAATACACTCAATACAAATGCACAAACACCAGAATTTCTGACCCGTAGCCATAATATCACTTTTGTAATATGATGACACCATACCAAGTTATTTTATTTCCTCCTGATTCAAGAGCCAAATGCTATTTGCTGAAAGCCAGTTCAGTTTGTCTGAACTTAATAAAATATCCTTTTGCAACAAAGCATAAGGATTTTCTTCTGAAAGAAAATAATAAACATTTGACAATTTAAACAAACTGAACCCTGCTGAAACCCTTTGAGGCTCAAATATATTGCTTTTTTTTTCTTCCCCCCAAATCACAGATTTTAATAAATGACAGAAGTAGACCACGTTATACAAGGGATTGTTATCAAACAGATTGGGAAAAATACTAAATGTCCATTGTCTGCCTGTTCACTGAAAACAGTTTCATTGCATTGATTGGTCTCACCTTTATCATTTTCATTCCCATTTAAAGATACCTGAAACAAAATGAGTTCCAATGAGGACACAAGCACTGATAAAGTACATCTGTTCCTGTTCAGTGGAAAGTGATTCCCTGGTATTCCAAACCACGCGCAAAGCAAGAGCAAGAGATTTTATGTAAGGGATGCCTTCGGAGCTGGAGAAAACAGCTGAGGCGGCGGCGGTCCCCCCGCCCGCGGGTGGTCCCGCGCCCATGACTGCAGCCGTTCTTTGCCGCAGGGGTTTGGATCTTCAGCTGATCTTCTTTTGAAAGGTTTCAGCTCTTGAATTTGCTCCATCCTCTGCTCTCTACCTGTCCCAGAAGGCTGAAGAGAAAGTTACTGCAAAGATCAAGAGGCTATTAATAGTGCCGCCTGTCCGAAGAAATTTGGCAATAAAATTAAGACTATTACAACCTGTTTTTAAAAGAACCTTTTTACAACCCTTTTCCATGTGGAGACAGAACCACTAACCAAGCACAAGACAATCGCTATACAAACTGGTTTCCACTACTGCAGCAAAGGAGACTATCAAAGATTTCTCTTTACCCACCTCCCTCTCTTTATTTATGTACAGTAAATTCCACAGTCAAAAAAAAAAAAAAAAAATAATCACAAAGCCTATTGCATAATTAATTTCAGGAATGATGCTGGGTTGTTTGGGTTTTTTTAATAATGCGTGTGATGACCAGTTTTTGGAGAGCTACAGATCTGGTCGCATACAGAAAATTTACTTATTCTTTAAATTATTTGAAGGGCAGTGGCATTCTTCAGATAACACACCTGTAGATTACCTCCTTGGAGACTTGAGTTCTTTCAGCCTAGAGTTCATAACAACCTGGAAACCTTCAGGGCTGATCTGTAATGGCAAGCAGAGAGTCATCACATGTGGGCAAGGAGTGATGATGAAGCAGTGCGTGAGCTTGGACCTCCTCTTCCACCACACCCGACATTACCGAAAACATCGGCTGGTGCCAGAGCTGGAGGGTCAGACTGTTTCTTTGCAACTTTTCTCCTCATTTTTGCTGCTGATGGAGCTGCAATACTTGTACTACCACGCAGTGTTGGTTGCACTAGCAGAAAGCGGTGGAGTCAGGGCAATTCACAGGGTTTGCCTATAGAGACCTGGTGAAGGCAATCTGCCGTCACCTCCTTTTAGAGTCCATCGCACCAGGATGCTGGTGGGGGAGTCTCTTGGGTACATTACAACAGTATTTAATATGCCATGAGAATATCTGAGTCTATATTTTGCTGTAAAGCCCCAAAACCCACAGAGAAGCATCATGCAAAACAAGCAAACCACACTATTTCACAACAGATGAGTTTTAACCGAGCTACACATAAATGCTGAGCTGTTTTTTAATGACCACCTAGAAACAGTGGCGGGGCAGCCCCCGAGTGAAGTGACATCTGAGTGCAGTTGGGCTGCCCAGGAGTTACTCAGCATCTGGAAAGATTGCACAAACCACTTAGAAAAATGCCTTTGAGACTTCCTTTTTCCAAAAAGAATGGTACCTCTACGGACTATGAACATCGATTCTCTCCCCGTCAAAGGAAAAAATGATTTATTGTCCAGAACAATGGTGACAGAAATAAATGTTTTCAGATTACTGAGAGGGTTATACGCAAGAAGAAGAGAATTCAATTTGAGGTTTTACTTAAGAGGCAAAACCCATTAAGGCCTGGTCTTTTTCCCACTGATGTCTACAGCCCTTTGCCAGCGCTTTCAATGTCAGCAGGACTGTGCCTCTCTTACTTGTAAGGAAAGACTCACTCTGTGCTGATTACAAATGGAAAGACTGAATAATACGTGCTGCTGAGAAAGTCCCGTGACTGGGGAAAATTCCTCACATCTCCTGCTGCTGCTTTCACCATCATCATTTGGGCTCTTTGATCTTGCAGTAGCGTTTGCAGGGCCGGCCGGTGCCGCAGGGGCCAGCTCTGACGCTCCCAGCTCCAAGTCCAGCGCCGTAATTGGAAAGAGAAGAGCAGGTTAAGACAAACCCATCAGAACGAAGAGCTAAAGGCAGCAAGAGACGAACCCTTGCGGTGATGGAGTTATCACAGCATGGCTGTTTCCAGGTTGCAATTTCCTGCAGACATACAGGAACTGTGGGATAAAGCAACTTATATGTGTTTCAGTTA
>NW_008796078.1:2213619-2320471 GCF_000699145.1 Aptenodytes forsteri
GTTGCAATTTCATGCAGACATACAGGAACTGTGTGGGATAAAAACTTATATGTGTTTCAGTTAAAACCACCGCCCTCATCTTTATGCCTGTCAAGATGAAAAAATAAATCTCAGAGTATCTGTATCTGAATCCGGGAGCGCATTTTCCTTCTAATTTCAAAGACCTCCATAGCTGCAATTAGCTATTGAGACCGCCTGTCTTTTCTTAGTCCCACCTATTCAGCAGCATTCGATACCAACGCACATTTAGCACCTCACCATTTTCCCTTTCGGTTCGGTGACAGCATCCCCCTAGACGTCGGTGGGAATTGGAATAGGCTCTGGAAGGAGTCATGAATCTCTGTTAAGCTAATTTCCTTCTCTACAGAATTTTCAAATAATCACTGTTTTAATCATACGATATTTTGCCAAGAGTTCTTTGTAGCAATCTAGTGCACTAAAACATATCACCAGATGAAAATTATCAGAAAAAATCACTGAAGTGCCCGAGCCAGCCCACTAAGTTGCTTTAAGGGCTGACGGGGAAGGAAAGTGCTTGTGAAAATGTAGATGAGCGAGTGACTTGACCGGCTCTCAGGGGCCAGGGGTAAAACCACCAGCAATCAGGTGCTGGGGGAATAAAAGGGAGTACTGAAAATTCAACTGCCTCGACGTGTGGGCAAGGATGACTAAAATGTCTTCTTTCATTTTGATGCCATTTTTCTGGGCAACCGGTGTTTATATGTTTAGGAACAGAAGAGACATAAAAGAATTAAAATACTGATTTTTCTCGGCAGGAAACAGAAGTCTACCCCACAACAGAAATCTTTCTCTATATTTTCACCATAGTGAAAAAGTGACTCCTCTCTTTTCATTGACAATATTGTACTTGTCAGGCAAAAGTCAAGTCAGCGTAAGGTCTTGACATGTAAGGTCTTTGCTTTCAGTTAATGGAAACAGGCCGTCACAAGAGAACTCAACTGTACCCTCTTGGTCTAATCCACCGCGGAAACTGCTGAAAGACGGTAATCGGGGTGAGCGGGAATCGAGTATGGCTGGCTGGGGCCAAACTTGGTCCCTATGGTTTTGCAGGACAGAATATAGTGCATTCTTGCAAATTTATTTGTAACAATTTGCCTGCTTCCCATAAACTTACTTTCGCTCATTCACACTCGCCCACTAGTAGCCTGGTCATCCCTCAACAACAAAATTTACCATGAAGATTTATGTGAAGGTTTGCTGCAGAAAGCTAAAGGCGGGGGGGGGGAGAGAAAAAAAGATAACATGGAAAAGGAGTAAAAAGGTATTTTTTCATTGCTACAGATATCCCATGCTAGTGCTTCCTACCAAGAGCCACTTTCAGGCTTATCAAAATGGGATAGAGATGGTCTTATCAGTGTGCTACTACTCCCTCAGCCACACTCTGACCTTGGGCAGGTAATTTATCTGGTCTGTGCATCAGTTTTCCCTTCCACAGAAAGGGGGAATTGAATTTTACCTTATAGGGGCATGTTGTGAAGCTGCAGAGTTTTAAGGCTGACAGGAGCAGACCTAATAAAGGGAGAAGATACAAGTCCCTGAGGCAGACGCAGCTCTTAGGTGCATTTCCCAGGACTTTGCCCTTACAATGCATTTTACAAACAAGGCCAGAAGGATTTAATAAATAAAAAGAAGAAAGAAAGAAAGAAAGAAAGAAAGAAAGAAAGAACTAAAGGTAAGACTTTGTAAAAGTTAAACATGAGATTAGCTTCCTCTCAAAGTCATAAAATCAAATTTAAGACTTCTAAATTATGAGAGCTTTCAGATTGAAACGCTACACAGTAGCTCAAATGGAACAGAAATTTAAAAAAAGCATTTATAGCCAACTGCCCTCCTGCCAACTACTTCTTTGCAGGCTGGGCTCAGCTTCCAGTTAACAGTTGCAGTGAACGCGATGATTTTCTAAGTTGCAACGAACTCTGCTCGGGAACCTCCCAGCACCTGAGAAGGTCCCTGTGGTATTGCCCCCCCCCCCCCCCCGCTGGCCGTGCCGCCGTCCCAGCAGAGCAGCAGTCCCTGCCCCATGCATGGCATCCCCGGACCACTCGCATCCTGCGGGAATAACGACTGATAACTGTCAGCACATAAATAACCAACTGCATCCCTCTGGCCAGGCTGGTCTGCTCATTGATGGACAAGGGCAAATCGATGCACTCCCAATAGGAAAGGAGAGGGACGAGAAATATGAACCGGGTTCGATGCGGAGAGACCTTCCTCACTGGCAGATGCTGATTTGGGCTCGTACCTCCATCAGGACCATGTGCATATGTCCACGGCCCCACTCTGCAGCCACAGAAACAAAAGGTCTCTGGGATGCCTGTCAAATCCCTGCCCTCCTCACTGGTTTTCTGAAGGATTTTTTTGGTGGGTTTTTTGGGGTTTAGCTTTTTTATCATTTTTTAATGATAGAAGTCTAAAATGGCTAAATATCTTCTTTATTTTTTCTCTAAACACTAAGACTAATTCTCAAAATCTGCAGTTTAAAAGGCATGAGAACCTCGAGATGGGTCCTGCAGGAGCGAGGCATATTGCCTGACAAGGGGAAAGGGCAGCAAAGGGCTGCTGCACGCCGCCGAATCGCATGCGGCTAGGACACAAAGCAGTTAGTGAGGCTATACAGCTTTCTTGCTGTAGTTAATACAGCGAAGGCTCCCTGAAGAGCCCACTGAAAATGGCCGTTTTGACACGCAGAATCATAAATCCGTGCTGTTTTCCGTTCTTCTCGCCATCCTACTCCTCTTGGCTCTCCGGGTGACCAAGTGGTCCCTCTGAAATGTCTTGTCCCAGAACATTCACTTATGGCAGTTTCTCGAGCAGCATTGCTTGCCAGATATTATTGCTGTTAATTAGGCCCTTTCTCTGCTTGATATGCCGGAAAATTCACATTTCTCTACTCTTTTTTTCCTGCTTTTGAGTTGTTGTATTTATTCAAGATGAAAGCCAGATGTTATATTAATAAGAGAACTGCCTTTCCTAAAGGGAAACATTCATCAGTGCAGAAGCAGACGTTGTAGCTTTGCTGTGAATTACTTAAATTCCTCCTTTTTTTTCTTCTGAACAGGAAATCCAAGAAGATGTATTTGAAAGCAATAGTATTGTGACTGCAGAATAAAAGCCATTTACCCTAATCCCTTTAAAAGCTGGTAATAGGGATTTAAATGTATTGAAGTTTAAAAATGTTTAAATTTGAAGGAGACACAAACATAAATCCAAAATATTTGGAAAAAAAAGAATGTTTGGATATTTTACATAGCAAATACTTTTCAAATACAACACAGAAGATTACTATCAAACCAGCCGGATTTTTTTTAAGGCCCAGTGGCTATTGATTTTCCTACAGAGCCTCTTCTCCCAAAGCCAGGGCCTTAGCACAAATGAATGTAAATGACATTTTACTTTATACCGAAATAAAAACATTCTACAGAACAGCTCCTTTGGTATTGTGCTGGATGGGTATACTGTGATTATTTTGATAGAGAGGGTGGGGTGGGATGGGATGACTTGGGAACAAATTCATGCAAAGATGAACTTCCCCATGGTAGGGCCCAGGCGGGTGCTTGGGGGCTCAGTGGGGTGTTTATGATACCTGGGTTTGGCACTTGTGGAGCTGTGCTGGGTGCGACTCTTGGTCCGGCGCTAGAGGTGCAATGTGCTCGGTGGGTGCCTATTTTTCCTCTCCTCCTCTTATTTCTTTTCACGGTGGCAGGAATAACACCTATAGGAAGAACAACGCAGAAGAAAAATGCAGGGTTTTCTCAATATGAAAATTCAATAGCAAATAAAAAACACTTTTCATGTAAAAAAAAGGACTTTGCAAGTGACTGACGGCCACAGTATTTTCCTGTGAGTGGGGGCAAGAGCAGCCTCACGCATCGCCCCTCCTCTTGCCCCTGCTGTCACGAGTGCACTGCTCACACTCACTCGTGGTCTGCATCCTTTCTAGTGCCAACCATGGCTTGGAAGTTTAACTTTAGGAGTATAACGTTTTAAGCAAAGACCCAAGCTTCTCACACATCCAAATTAACACTTTGAAAATATCCCTCCCATGTATAAACTATAATATTTAATATTTAAATAAATAATGTATATATCAGAGATTTCTAATATCATATGTTCATAAAAACAATCATAATCCTGATACCTCACTTACCAGGTTTCGGAAAACTTGTTAAAGATGTAATGCAATTACCTGTTTGTATAGAATTTTATATCCTTATTATTAAATATTTCCATTATGCCATTGCTGGAATATTTTTAGAAATAATATAATCTGTTGTAATATAAAGAAGAATACTAGCATAGCTATTTTACAAAATACGTTCCAGTTGAACGAGCTAATTAGCTTTTAATAATGAGACCCAGCCAATGGATTTACAAAGCCAGCTATTGGAGCTTAATGATTTCAAAAGCTATCACATTTACAAGTTAATGTAGAGTAAATTATTCATGAACATCTTATAAATAAGTGTAATAAGTTATTTCCAGGGCTAGTGTTGCCTTAAAATGAGGTTGTTCTGAAAAGCGCCTTTAGTAACAGAGCATTGCGTGATCCCATATTTACTGTGTTTTTTGCTGTTTTCACATGAAATTGTAGACGTTTGGAAGTAGGTCATTTACCAGCCCAGATTTCCTTCAGTCCCCGTCTCTGCTAAGCCCTGACAATCCCCACGGTTTAGGAAGGAGCAGAGGCATCAGAGGCACTCAGTGTAATGGTCAACATTTCTGATTCCCTCTCTTAATGGCATATAGTTAGGGCTACCAAAACCGGAGAGGCCTCCTCTCTACCAGCAGCGATATTATCCTTGGCTTAGCGGTGGTTCGTGGCACGCAGAATTGAAACAGGAGCCATCCACAACAGCGCGTTGCTATCTCACGCTGTGAAAAGCCCTTGCCCTTCCGCCTCCCCACGCCTCCATCAATACAGAAACCAATTCCAGGGAAACTTCCCAACGTCGGACCCAGGAGAGCTGCACAGAGGCGGCAATGTCCTTCCCCTTCGCCACCCGGCCCTTTCTTTCATGGGCAGGTTCTGGCTCCTCCAGCAGATTGAAATACCCTCACCTGGGTGCAAAGTACCTGTGAAAAATCAGTAAATTTTATGAACTAAACAAAATCTTCCCGACCCAGGCTTTGTCAGTCTCTCCCCCGGAGAACGGCAGAGTTTCACTAGCAAAAGGTGACTCAAGCTTATAAAATGTAAAAAATTTGGGGTAGGAGCTGGTTCAGGAGAAATTCTACAGGTAATGGAGAGTTTTGAACCTAAAGGAGAAACACTAATTTAGAGAGAAGGGTCTCCTAAGGGCAGGAGGAGGGAAGAGTTGGCTTGGTTTTACGGTATTTATATTTTTAGATAACCTTGCCACGCTTGGCCTGGCTCAAGGGATTCCAACTGTCAACAGAAATAGGACTTGGGCTGCAGATGTTCAGGTTAGGGCTTCAGTTTGCATCACCTGTGGATGCTCTTCTTCAGTGCTCAGAATAGTTAAACTGGTTCATCAAGAAATTGCTTTAATTTGTGAGAATATTTGAAAGTCAAATCTTCTAGAGTAGAATCACCTCTGCCAAACATTATTTTTTGTGCAAAAAGAAGTGTTCTAGCAGAGATTTTTTATTTTATTTTATATACAGTACATAAATGAACAAGTTCTAATTCTAGCTTAAGACCAACAAATAAACACAGCAAGATTAAGGCGGGAATGCTTTCCTTGTTTAATTGCCTGAGTTACACCTTGCCAAGGTTCCTGATGATTTGTTTGTTTTCTTATGGATGGTATTCTAGACATTTTCTCCATTTTGTTATTTCGCTTACCAATACGGGATCTTAGACGACTAAGAAACGTCAATTCCTGTAGAACTGCAGACTTTCAGAAGAAGAAGAAGAAGAAGAAGAAGAAACCCCCCCTTTCCATTCAGCTGTCATTATTTAGGATTGTTTTGAGTTTGCTAGGTTTGCTGGGGTTTTGAAGTCACAGCAAGATGTCTTCAGGCCTCAGAAGGAACTATGTGGTCCTCCTCATATTTCTGATTTGAATAATTAGATACAAATGGTATTTTTAAAGAATAGAGGAAACAGTTGATTTCACAACTGCTCGTTGAGAGCCAGAGGGTATTGTATTTTCTCTTGAAAAAGTAACTTGGCAAGATTTATTTATATTATCAGGAAATAGATTGAGGTGAAGATACTTGTTGAACCATGTTCCTCTTATTCACTTGTTACATGGGGAAGCTGTTCAGTACAAATTTGAATTTGGTTCATTAGATGCGTTCATCTCAATCTTAAAAATTACAACTGCTTCATTATCAAAGTTCATTTGCACAACAGGAGGAGACAAGCTTGAATCAGAGGATTTCTAGCAAAACATGTGCCACTTACAGTAGAGATTTTCTCCTCGGGGGTCAGCTCAGGAACATGGAGTCACTCCTCAAGAGACGCTAATTATTACCACCGGGCTCTCCAGCTTCCCGTATCCGTTCAAGCTGCATTTTAGCCCTGCTTTCTCAACTGTGAGTATATAGCAATCCTAGCAATCTGTGACAGAAGGGCAGATACGTAGACATAAATATCCGCGTGTGCATGACTTGCATGAGCACAGACACACCACGCACACACACAATATTATAAAAGTCCAAAACCTCTCCCCGTAGGGAAAGGAAATAAGAGCAAACATCATCCCACTATTAATTAGGAAATTAACACTACGTTTCTAAAAAGGGACAAAAAGGCACATGAATCCATGAGGTGAAGTCTTCCACTTGGGCATCTTCCATACGGCCACCTCAAAGTTTCTCATCCACAAAGTTAAAATCCAGCTTTGCAGCAATAGCAAGCAAAGCAGATGGGTCAGCTAGTCCGCAGGAGGCGAAGAAGGATGCCAGCAGTTAAAATACTTCTCTATATTTGTTTTAAAGGTATGAAAAGATATTCAGTGCATGCTCCTCCCAAAAACCATTATGGATATTTAGTGCTTCATGAACATTGTATCTGCTATCAGCTGGGCTTTGAGAGGGCACCCCCGTGAAGCTCTGGTTCAAAAACCAAATTGGTGTGATTCACTTACAGGTTCCATATTGCTTCCCAAGCAATACCAAGGTCCTCGAGGAAGAGACAAGGAGCATTGTCAGTATTTGGGTATACCTATCGAGGTAGCTTCCGTAAACATCCCAAAGGCAGATGAAAAAAAAAAGAAAGAAAGAAGTTTTTGTCAATCAGTTTAAAATACTTAATTTACAAGACGTTGGGAAAAAAAAACCCACATTTTTGCAGACTTTTTTGAGCTCTGTTTTTTCCCCTCCTTTAATTAGTAGTTTATTAAACATTTTATAACCATTAAGGTTTGCCAAGCATTTCCATCAAGCTCCATCCATCAATGACTCCATGAGTTTTCAGTCAAGTGAAGAACGAATGAGCAATGTCAATGAGGCATTCAGCTAACGGGAACCAGGTGGTGCTTGACACTATTTTCAAGCCATGCGTCATCGTGTTGCATTCTTGAGCCTGGTGTGACTTCCTGGGAGCAGTGCCAAGGTCAGGCAAATCATTATTTACAATCAGTGACATTCTGAAGATTGTACACTCTTAAATTTCTCTTGTCCTTGTTTCTTTTGAACTAGTCTTTGTCTTCTTTTGGTTTTGACTGTAAGCTCTTTGGAACAAGGATCATTATTTTCAGTGTTTGGAAAAAGGCCAGAGTCTCCGCAGATCAGCCTTCACGCCTGCACTCACCAGGAGACAAATGATGGCTTCACAGACATGTGAAACGGTGCTTTCTTCTCCCCAAGGAACGGTTTGTTGTTCTCGAGCTGTCACCCACCATAAGGTCCCTCATTCACTCCTACAGCACAACTCAACTCCTAACTGCCTTTCTGCTGTTCCTCAGCTGTTGCATTTCTGTCCAGCTTAAACTCTCAGCTGCTCCGGCGGTTCCTGGTGCCTTCCCCTCGCCATAGGCACAACCCTGCCAAGCAGAGCCCAAGTCCACCTTCCACCCCCTTTCCAAACCTCCCTTACCTGCCTCAGTCTCCATTGCAACCAGCACGGTCCCCTCTGGCAGACAGACCTAGGGCCTGAGCACAGTCTCCATCTTCCCCCTCCAGGTTCAGAGCATGGCTTCATTTTGCAGATTCCTGCTGCATAATATCTGTAAGATGCAATTTTCTTATATAGTCAGCCATAAAAAACCCTTCACCAGCAATACATCTCCCATCTGATACAATCTAGCCTCACAAAGTCAATCTTGTTGCTCATCCCCTTTCAGAAACCTTTTGTGGACTGCTGCATGGCACGTACCACCCACCGGCAAAGCCAGCCATCCCCCACTGCCTCGTCACTCACCGATTCCCAGCTCCAGGCAGACACATTGCAGCTTCACAGACAGAAACCTCTGTGATTTTTCCCATTCAGCTCCTCCGGGTTGATTTAACATCTTAGAATAGATATTTTTAAACAGCCTTTTGGGCTGAAAGGCTTCCTGGGTGCCTGCACCATCACCCATTCACTGTGTGTACTCTAAACATCCCAAACCATCACCAGACAAATGAGAATCTCATTTCCCGCGACCAGGGAAATGAGCTTTACTAGAAAAAAAAAAAAAAAGACAAAAAAAAGATGATGGTCTCTTGCTGAAACACAATTTAAGGAACATGCAGAACAAGGAAACACACCACGTGGACATGCTTGGGTGTAATTTCCCTAACGCATCTCTTCAAAGATGGGCTGTCGATACGTGTTTTCCTTATAACAAGCACTACTTGAAAAACGTTTTTCTCCTTGTCCCTCTTCCTGAAAGTCTTCAACAGTTTGCCATTTTGTAATTATTTTGTTATCTCCTGCATTTGTAGTACATTAAATCTCTCATTAGTTGCTGATCCAGCAGGAATTGGAGATGATTATCACTTTGTTGCTTTGAATTTGTACTTTGATATGATAAGTTACTGTCTAGATATTATCAATAAGAGCAGGAGGAGTCAGCCTCAACACCCTGGCTGTAATTTGATGAAGGATTTGTGGCTCTTCTTGTCAGTTCTTTAACCATCGATCTGCCCATGCAAGGGCTTCACCTAACCCCTCCGTGAATTACGTTGTGGCGCAGGGGGAGAAGCAATTATTCCAAAGCATTACTTCTAAGTCACAGTGTCTAAACAGTGTCTCCAGCCCGTATGGGAAGGGATGGTAGCAAAGGACTTGTTTACAGCCCTGAATGCCCACTTCCCTTGGAATTTATTAAGTAGTTAAATGGCACAAATGGTAGCCAGCCCTTGTGTTTTATGTCCTGTTGTAATTCAGTTGTAACTCCACTAAAAAGGTTGTCAGCAGCCTTTGCTGGTTCATAGTGCATACCTGAGGGAAGAAAAGGAAGCTTGTTTTTCACTACAATTTATTCATTTATTTATTTAATAAAAGGCTAACAATAGACAGGCCTCCCTGCCAGCAACACGTATTAGAACTATAACTGAGCAGAGGAGCAGCACCAGAGTTTTCTGTTTGCCCAGTCTTTAAGAAGACAGCCACGTTTATTTTCGCGGGCAACACGAGCAAAATTCAGCCATTCATCTTAACAAATGTTCACCCCACGGTGAAGGTCCCCGCACTGAGCCTGTATCTCATTTTGGTTTAGGAACAAACGAAGTGTGTGGCGTCCCTCCTCACAGCACATCCCTGCAAGCCTCTGGCTTTGGGCTCAGCCTCACGTGGGATCTGCACTGCTGCCAGAGGGAAGTCAGGCCCGAGCTAGCACTACGGTTACAGAGGGAGCTTTCTGGATTCAATGCAAGCCTAGACTAAAATAATTAAAGTCCCTTGTCAGCTGCATGTACAGAATGTCACCGTCACCAAAGCCAAATTCCCATAGTTTTATAGTCCCCAAAACAGGCTGCCAGACTGCACCTGAGGCAACATTTCTACGACCCTTCACCAAGATTGACTAAACAAATTCAGCAGGAAGATGATGACAAACATGAAAATTGGAAGCAACCGTAAAATTCTGCCTGTTTGTATTTTTCAAGACAATTCCTGTTTGTAAAAGTTCCCAGTTCCTGGACTCTTCAGCTCAGCAGCTGCTTGCTTGGTTGCATAGCAACTTTCTCTTCTGCCTCTGCTTGCCAGAATCAAAAGGCCATGTCTTGCATAAAATAATTGAAGTATTTCTTGGTTCAGAAGGACCAAAGTTCAGGCAGGCTGGCTGGCACATTGTTCCCTGCACTGCCCTCTGACTCCAAACTCCCACCTTGACAGCAAGTGATATTCATAGCACTGAAATCACAGACTTATAATTTGCTTTTTGTTGTTGTTTTAAGGACGCAGTATGGTCCTTCCTGTCACTGGGCATCTCCGGCTCTGAAACTGAAGATGAAAGAGGCACCTGTACAAGAAGATGATGATCCAGCATAAAGTGGGAGCATCCTGTTAGAAAAACTGGTTTTAGTAGCATCTTGATTAGAAGACCCAAAGCTCTCTTGGTCTTCCCCAGTGAGACACGTGATGGCTCTTTGATACTCCATAAAGATGCAAGACCTGACTACGACAACAACCTCCTCTCCGGATGCCGGTCACGAAGGTGAAGGCAGTCAACTCTGAAGCCCACAAAATACACAGACAAGCCCGGGCTCACAGCCCTGGCATGGCCAGACTGCAGCGTGCCATAGCCAGATGACAGCCCATCAAAATATTACTGACACAGCTTTTGTCGATTCGATTGGCTTGGGCTTGGCTTTAGGACAAGACCGGTTGTATTTCGGCACGTGGCTGAAGCACGGTGAGCTCTCAGGATGCCTCACCGGCTCCTTGCAGGGCAGTGCTCTGGGAGGTTGGTGGGTGAACACCATTTTGATGGCCTTCCATGTATTTCTGCGTACCTGTGCGTTTTTTTCCCGGGGCTGTACCCCAACAGCGGACATGGCCTTTCTGGAACAGAGAGACCCAAGCTGTGCCCCTAGTCACTGCTCCGTTTTATGCTTTGTCCGTAAAATTGGTAAGGGTAGACAATTACTCTAAATTCTTCCCAGCTATTGCAAGCATAGCCATCTTTAGGAGCAGTCCAACTTTCAATAGAAAAAAAAATCACCCTAAAAAGAGACATTTTTACAGGATCTTTAGGGCAAAAACCTGCATAAGCATAAAATGACAAATGACTGCCTTTGATGGAAATAGGCAGACGCATCCCTGCAAGGACCCAGCCCTGCTGTCCTGTATTCCTGCTGTTCCTGGGAAACAGGTCCATGGATTTAACAGTCATGCTCTCATTTAATTTGCCTTACAATTAAAACTTCCCCACATATTTTTTGCATCTCATAATTTGCAGACCACAATGTCAGCAGAAAAGAAATCGCGGTGAACAGTAACTCCATCCCTGTGGAGCAAGTCTGAGTCGCCTGGGCAATCCAGTCTGGTCCTTGCTGTGCTTTTGGGCCAGGCCATCCATCACCAGCACCAGTGTTTGCTGCCAAGCGGCAAAGAAAAGCTCCGGTCGAGCAAGCAACCATAAGCCACGGTCAATCCTCACCGCTTCGTGTGAGGTCAGCTGGCAAATACGGCTTCCTGTGCTGTGGACATGAGCAACACACAAAACCTCAGCGGTTTAGGGAAAGCTTCAGAGTGGATCAGCCAAAGTGCCTGGCAAGCAGCTTCTGAGCATCCCGCCGCTCCCTACCAGCCAAGCCAGAATTGCCTCCTTTCTTCCCCTTTCCAAAACCCTGCACCCCCCCCCAGTTCTTCTCTCTGAGTCCAAACCCGTTGCTCAGATGTAACCCACCAGAGGAGAATCAGCCCTCTCTTACATTTACCCCTATCCCCCGGTGCAGGTCCTCCACCAGCTTCAGAAGAGTCACGCTTAATCTACATCACCTTGAATGAAAGGAGGAAATCTGCCTATTTTCATCATCCATTCCTTTCCCTAGCACATAAAATGCTGCTTACCTTGCTGGAAATACGTTGAAATCCCAGATTTATAACACCTAGGAGCTTCCGAAGACGAGTCCAGTGCTGGATTTGATCTGAAATGTGCAATGAAGAAAAGAAGGGCAAAAGCTCAGATCTTTCTTCTTAGTCTCTATACACCACTAAAATACACATTTTTGAAGACTCTGTTTGCATTTTTTTCATCCTAATTTTGTTGCTTTTTTTGACATGAAAGAGGTGTAAAAACATTATAAAAACACAATCCTCAAGAACTGCTGCTTACAAAGAGCCTCCTCACTATTTTCCTTTATTGATGAGGGAACAGAAAACGCACAGAGAGCACTAGAAAACTGCATTGTCAATTGTGTCTACTTCCTTTGAAAGAACATGTAAAGAACTCTGTTAGATTTTTACTGTAGACAGAGTAAAAAATTAAAATCATTAATCTATTATCTCACATCAAATTACAAGAAAATTTAACAAGAACATCTTATCGTAAGGAAGTCAGATATATGTTGCTCAGAAATCCACTGCACCGGGATTTTTATACACACATACATACGCAGGGAAAAGGAGATCAGCATTATTCACAGGCACAGGTTGGCCGGACAGGAGCAGGTGCCTGGTTAGTGGCCAAAAGCCCTCTGACAAGCCCTGCCCTTACTGCTAATACACAACGAATTCCTCTCCTTCATAAACACCCTGAACTCGTAGCGTAAAGTGCCTGCTGGGAAGAGAAAAGGAGGCAATGGGAAGACCAAACTTTACCAGCGCAGTCCTGATTTTGGGTGCCTGCAGTTTGCACGACCACCCACAGATGCCCCAGGTTTCCTTTCCCTGCATCTCAGTTCAGTTGACTGGGGGTTGAGGGCTCTTCGGTATTTCTTGACAAAAGACCGGCTGCAGTATAGCAGCATCAATCTGTTAGCCAAAAGCAGTTGGTGCCTCTGAGGAATATGCATAGATGTTTTTTCTCCCATCAGAAAAGAAGGAAAAAAAAAAAAAGGAAAAAGAAAAGAGTAAACATATGCATGTTGTGTACTTGGTCAACAAAGCTGCATTAAAATAGGTAACATTAAGAATACGAATATTTACTGCCCAGCGAAGGAGCAGGGAGAATCATATGTCATCCCACACCTTCCTGAACATCTCTTCTGCCCTCATTTTACTCCAGAATGGAGTGCTCCGGTTGGAAAGCAAAGCCCCACGTAGCAGCACCCGGAGTTAGCAAAAGACCTTCTGAGAAGGACGTGCCAGCTGAAGCTGGGAAACAGGGCCAAGACCCGCCAAACACGGAAGGGAGAAAGGGCTTTTCACCTAAATCCAAAAAAAGGGCTTCAAGCAGTTTCATGCTGGATTGGGTTTTTATGCTCAGCGAGGACGGGCATCTCAGCCCTCTGGCACGCGGCGATGTGAACATCCAAAGCAGCAAAGCGAGCTGCGACCTCCTGCCGCACCATCACAGGCACAGGCACCTGCCTGCTCCCGCCTCCGACCCCCTCCTCGGGGTCTCTCAGGCTCACGTTTTGAAGGGAATTACATCTTTTGGCATTTTGCTCGTTTCGCATTCTTTCTTTTCCATTCTGCATTACTATGAGCAATCACCAGCTGCTTTCAGGTTTTGTCTTTCAATTTAGCACATAATTCAAGGCTTTATACACTGATGTTTAACTACACCCAGGTCACTCCTTTCAGCTGGGGAGAGGGAGGGCTTCAGCCCCTATTCCTCTCTGCATTAGAAAAGGGAAAAGTCGCATGATGTGGGGCTGATTGCCCCTTCCCTTAGAAATACCCAGGGGTGGGTGGAAACTTGAAAGGACGATTGCTCTCTTTGCCTTTTCTGCTACCATTTCCCCTTACACACCGCAACAAGTTCCAGGGAAAAAAGTACTGTCAAGCTTCCCAATCCCATAAACATTTCTTCAACCCTGCAAAGATTAAATCTGAAGAGGGAAAGGGCACGGACAGGTCACCTACCCAGCTTAGAGCAGGGGCAAACCTCCACTGGGAAAAGCCCAGCTGTGCGCGGACCTAGAACAACCAGCATCCAAGAGTAGCAATTTGGGATACTGATTGATCTGCAGGTATCTTCTCAACTCCTCTAACATACCTTTCTAAATAAGGTCTGGAGACCAAGGCATATATTTGTGCAGGGCATCAGTAATATGCAATCTATATGTATGTGTGTGAAGCTAAATCCATGTGCTAATTGGCAAGTATTGATTTTAGAGGGAATTAGGTATCTAAACATTTTTTAAAATCTGGCTTCAGCTGCAGCGTGTAGCAATACTCTGCTCCGAATATTTAGCAATGCAGAAAAAGGCTGGTTCCTGATCACCCTGAGGTCACAGGGATGATTAAAGATTATCCCAGAAACAGTTTGTTACATTAAAAGCTAATATGCTCCAAAAGATTCTTTCCACCCACATTTCTTCCCAACTGTCTGACACTCGTTGAGCGTAAGCGCACACACAGAGTGGGCAGGAGGCTGGCTGCAGTTTCTTGAGAGCTCAGCATTTAGATGAAACGGTTATAAAATTCTTCAGTCATCCTTCCAACTTCTAAAAAAAATGTAAAAAAATACGAATATCTTTCCTCTCCCTATAAAGCTTCCCCACCCAACGAAGGTCTTGGTGCCCAAGTGCCGATGTGCCCACCCTCACGGCTGCAGAGTGACCTGCCGTCCCCGTGTGCTCCCGGGCTTCCCGTGCCCTCGAGCTCCCTGTGGGTGCAAGAGCTATTCGAAGGGATTCGGGGGAGCACAGCCACAGTCTGCTCTCGCTCACTGCCTCGAGAGCTGCAAGGATGTATTTCCTCCATGCATCGTATATTACTTTGGAAACTACATGTCATCTGATGGGGATTTACACGCAGCCAGGATGTTTCACTCATATTGTGAATTTGCCTTCAATCCTCCTCTTACTTCATATAAACACTAGCATGATCTAGTCTGAAAGCTGTGCTACAGCTCCTGCTGGTGAGGCCAGCCGTGCCTAAAGCAGCCCGCAGCAGACAGAGGTGAGGAGACACTCAGGCTAAAGAAATGGTGAAAGAATCCTAAACTTTGGCTCTTCAGCTGGGGTAAAAACCGCCACTGAGCAATTTGTATTGGCTCAATGTACTCAGGTGAGCAACTCATCTGTGCACGCAGCCCATCCGAGGAAGAAAAGGGGTTGTTATTCTGAGAAAAAACGCCGTATTTTCCTTCTCACCCTCCCCCCAGGCTCATCCTGGAGCGGAGCTGCCAGGTTATGGCTGCTCAGCATCCGCAGCCGTTCGGGCCCTGGGCAGCGAGTCGAACTCCACTCCCGTTGCCGCCTCCTTGCTGAACCCCCTAAAAACCCCTCAGAGAGCAGCGCAGAGCCACCACCCAGCGCTGCCACTCAAACACACATGCGATGGCTAAATGGGGAGTTATCATCCCCCTCGTGCTGTTGAGGCCACCTAGTGCCATCAGGAGTTCAGAGGGCTTTCCCGTACGTGCCTGGCTCCGAGCTCCCGTGGTGTGTGTGACCACCCATCAGAAATGAAACGCTGGGTGAGCAATATAATTTCCCTCTGTTTTTTTTTTTCTTTAATGAATGCAACGATACCAGCACAGTTATGATAAAAGGTTCCCTCTGGCAAAAGAATCATAAAACAGGAGTATGATAAGCCCTCCGCCCTCCGTCTGCTGTGTATTGGTTCTGGCATTTTTATGTTTTTGAACTTCCACTCCAAAGTCCAAAGCTGTTAGTTTATTGATCTGGAACAGGATTTGCTCCTGTGAAATGTGAAATGCAGCTCCTCCTACTTTGTACTTGTAGAAATAGACATGAAAATAGCCACAGAAAAGCAAAGATTCCTCACCAGCACAGTTATGATAAAAGGTTCCCTCTGGCAAAAGAATCATAAAACAGGAGTATGATAAGCCCTCCGTCTGCTCAGAGCTGTGTATTGGTTCTGGCATTTTTATGTTTTTGAAATTCCACTCCAAAGTACATAAACTTGGGCCAAAGCTTATGGAAGTTAGTTTATTGATCTGGAACAGGATTTGCTCCTGTGAAATGTTCATTGCAGCTCCTCCTACTTTGTACTTGTAGAAATAGACATGAAAATAGCCACAGAAAAGCAAAGATTCCTCATGCCATTGCCCCTGTCATCTCCTTAGGGACAAGAAACAGTCCTGCTCACCTTCTTTTGATCATCTTTCTACAAACAAGTATTGGTTTTAGGCCTTCTATTTCCTACTGAATAGTATATCGGCAACCCAAGACCACACGAGAACAGGAAAGTTTGGCAGGGCTTCGCTGTACAAGAATCACTGTTTGGAGGAACATCAACATAAGATAAACAGCTCTCACAGGTTTAAATACGTTTTTAAAAATAAAGTCTGAGGAACAGCAGCGCAGTGAGGTCAAGCCTCCAGACCTCGCTACGTGCTGCTCTTTCACACCCTGCCCCGAGCGCTGCGGCCGCCAGCCGCAGCCTCCCCTCCGGACGGTGCTTCCCGCCGAGCAGGGGCTCTGCCTCCCCCCCCGGCACAGAGTGGCCTTCGTTTTTCCATCCATTTCTCAGAAAAGAATAACAATTAGAGATCAGCTTGCGACCTGAGGAGGGATGGTGAAAGCTGGTGCTGCCCGTACAGCTGGAAATCGGGGCTGAACGAAGCAGCGTGATGGCAGGAGGAAAGGAACCTTTTCTGTCAGGGCGGGCACAGGCTTTCCTAGCACTTTCTCTGCACCCGATAACTTAAAATATGAATGACAGCAACGGTCTAAATACATCCTTGTAACACGCACCACAGAAACACGCCAGCGCTCCTCCACCTGAAAGATTTCCTGCGTTTAAACTGCCTGAAGCTTCCCCGGGGGTGTCATTTAATGGTGACAGCGTATCTGTGGTTCCTGCGTTCTGTTCAGGGGAGTGCTGTATATAGTGCTATTCTGCTGAATATTTAAGAAAAACAAACCACAAAAACTTCAGAACAGTCCCCCAAACAGTTTGCGAGCCTCTGGCTTTAGCAGAACACGGGAATCCATCCCGAAACAAAATGGTAACACTGAAGGCTGCTTGACGCAAGACTGTATTTAGAGAGTGAAATGAAAGTGCTCTGAGTTTTAGAGCACGGAAGAATACGGGGGGGAAAAAATTAGGGCCATTGAAAGCTGTGGGAGATCAGCACTTCTGAAAAACAGCTGTTTTATTGCAGTTCGGGTTATTACATTAATATTCAGCCTTCAGGCCTACATTTTGTCAGCCTGTAAATAAACCCCGTGTGTTAGAAACGCTCTCCCCCAGCAGTGACGTTCTGCATCAGAAGCGGGTCTGTGCGCTGAGCTGGTGGTACGGCACCCAGCACAGCCGCCGCGGGGAAATGGCCGTACGCTCAGACCGCAAAACCACCACGTTGCTTTCAAACAGCTCTTCGCTACATAAATTTAAACAGTCTACTGTTTGATCAGCTGCCACAATTGTCAGGCAGGTAGAAGGCTGCAATGCCATCAAGACCGGTGGCCCACGTTGTGAGAGGTACGAGCACACGCCGGCGTCTGCCAGGGCTCTGCTTTAGGGCTCAGACAACAGCTGGTGGCCTCGCAAGCGCCACCGCTTCCTATGCCCACGTTTCCAAAAGTATGATTAGAGGTACGACTGAACGCCAGCAGTCCGATCCCGCCGCTCAGGGAAGTGGCAGGCAGTAGCAAAACGGCAACGCGCTGCTCGGCTTTAGGACAAATTAATATTATGGCACTCCAGCTTTTCTGAAAGTTTAAAGGTTTGATCATTTTGTGTTCTGCTTTTGCTTCTCTCAGTTGCTTTAGGTTTCAGTGTGTAACAGTTGTAAACCGTACAGTTGCGTTACAAGATGTTGATTACTGTTTGATAAAATATTCATCAAAAAAAAGCAGTAAAACAGCAGAGCTTCAGAAATATTTTCCTTGAAAAGCCTTGAAACCAAACAAAGGCAAAACAGAATTATTAATTAACAATAATAGAATTCTCAAGAGAATAGAAACCACTCTTTTGTTCTGAAGTCCTATTTGTTCTGTGTCCTATAAACTCAGATTTTAAGAGGAATGTTTTCACAGCGAACTTAAAGTGAATTGTGGTTTACGTTTATGAGGCATAAAAATTAATAGACTTTTTTAAGAGCGCCTTTGCATGCTCATGCTCAGTCACAAGAATTTTTACATCGTCTTATTGTAGAAATGGAAACAATTAAGCGAAGTGGTGCCACATCCGAACACTTACTATAGCTCACTGAGGACAGGGCTGTGGCAGGGGAACTCCCCATGGAGTTGGAGCGGAGCCTTGGAGCCAGGCACGGCTTTCACCGAAGGCAAAGGTGGCTTTCACCGAAGGTAAAGGTGGCTTTCATTAGAGGTAAACGTGACTTTCATCAGAGGTAAAGGTGGCTTTACCTGCCCACGGTGACCATTCATGGAGCAGCTCCGTAAGCTGGTGCAAGGCACTGGCTGAGGAACCACCTCGGTTTTCCAAGGGTAGGATCTAGGTCTGCAGCAGCTGTGGTGGTGTTAAGAGACTGCAGAGACAGGGCAGGGAAAAAACAAATTATCAGGATGTGTTGCACCTTTTGGGATGGGAGGGAACAACAAACAGGGCAGGATGCAACCTCTAATTACATAAACCCTAATAACTGAGTCTTTAGGTCCCCATGAGGCTGTAAATCATTCCTATTACCAATATCATGCCCAAGTGACAGAGAATAAAATGTCAGAGGTCAAACAACTCACTCGTATCAAGAAGAGGAGGCTGGGAGATCTGCATTTTATATAGCATAAGGAACTAGTCACACGTAGTGCTGAGCATCTTCAGTCTTCAGTAAAGCCGAAACCTTATGGAAAAGGCCTGAAGATCAACCCCATTTCTTATCACTCTTTCCTACAGCAGCACCATTCCTGTAACAGGGGACCAACGTTGGCTTATTTGGTTTTGGGTTTTTTTGTTTGGTTGGGTTTTTAAAGTCTATCAATACCGTACAAAGGTATATACTAAATCTTACCTAGAAGCAGCCCAAAATCATCTGCTACAATTACCAACCATGTTGCTTCATCATTAACTTGCATAAAATCACTCTTGCTTTCAAGAGCTGTAAGCTAGTTCTTGTGAGCTTTGACGAACTGTATTTACTGAAGTTGAAAACTAAAGTATCGATTTTCAGAACAACATGCCAATATTCCATTGCAGTGTGTTGCTTTCTGTTGTTTGGGGGGTTTTTTTAGTGGACATTTATGAAATAACAGTGTCCTTTGATTATCGAATGCTCCAAAATGAAAAATGTAGTCGTTTTGAGCTACGATGGACAGGGAGAAACAGGCAAAGTGGAAGGCCAAAGGAAAGATCTCCGCATAAATAACTGCGTTAGTATTGTGCAATTTAGTGTGAGTCCTAACGAAAATCTAATCAAAGGCAGCTTTATAGAGGTGAAGTAAAATCAGCACACGTAGACGTAAAACGAAGTCGCCAGTCGTTTCAATGGTAACAGTCCACAAGCCCTCCTGACGTTGCTTCCAGGAATGGTATTTATAAATTGGCCCCGCTCTCTGTCTGTAGGAAAGGGGGAGAAGGGCAGACGTGCTCTGATGTGCCTGTTACCTCTGCTGGTTTGGAGAAGGGGGAAGAGCAAGGGAACAGGCACTGCAGTACTTTTTAGCATTTCACCTCTGCTTTTCTGAGGAATAATTTTAAACGCTCATCATTTTTCTACTAATTTTAAAACATTGCCTGTGCTTCACAGAAACAGTGGAAGTGCCCCAGTCATCAGTCTCTATTCACAGAAGTATCTCTGGACTCTTTCAACGTGTTTATTTTCTTCCCAAATAGAATGTCATTTTGTTTTCATCATTAATTATCCAGCCTGGTTTTTGTTTTCCTTTTTCTGCCCTGCATCAAGTATCTTTAATTTTCCACAATTTGCTATCTTCCTGGTAGTCTTTCTAATAATCCCAGGAGAGGCCCCTCATTAATTGCTTTCAGTGTAGGGATTTTGATACCTTTCCTGCAAACTCATTTGAATTAATCCTGCTCCTGCATAGAATTCAAATACGTATCAATTATCCCAAGCATAATTTGCCCAGTTTTTGCTCTGATTATAGACACAAGCCATCTGAATTCCTTGTGACACCAACCCAGATGCAACCACAGTGAGGACAGCCTTTGACCATGGGCAGAATGAAAGACACACAGGATCAGCGTTTTTTCAAGGTTGGGGCCACTGGACAAAAAAAAAGCCAAAACAATCACAAACAAACCAAACAAAAAAAACCAAACAAAACCAAGCCCAGACAAAGAAACAAAAAACTCTTTCGCACTTACCCGCACTCTCCTGATGACTCCGGACCTCTGCAAGATGAACAGCTGACAGTGTCTTACCCCCGACTTTCAGCGGCCTTAAGCCAGGCTCCCCAGCCTTCCACAACACTGTTTCTCCAGCGCACTGTAACGAGCTAATAGGCACAGCTCCTGTTGAGTTCAGTTCCCCCACGCAGAGAACTCCCAGCTGAACCCTGCCTACGTAACTCTGCTGAACAGACCCACGTCAGCAGCGCTTGTAATCGCAGGTTCTCACATGGAAATGGTCCCTGCAACCGTTCAGGAGATGGACCTTACAAAGCACCTGTGACGTGCGCCCGCTGCGGTCCTGACTCTCTTCTCACAGGGGCATCAATCTGGAGTAGCTTCCATCAGGAGAGATGTTTCAAGACCAGAAAAGAATGAGATCTCTCACGTCATCTTAATCTCTATGAATGACTGAAATACAAGTGACTTTGCATTTCCCTACGTATCACCGACTTGCTTAGCTCTTTGCATTTATGGGGGTTATCATTAAAAAGACAGGTTGCATCGACCATCCACTGCTATCCTGTTTTTCCCAGTGTCGGAAACAAAATTAATGCTATTTGCTCATCTTGCATCCGTAGTGTTGAAAAGCAAATCAGTGTAGCCTACACCTAAATATTAGGCTGAAAGTTTAGTGTAAGAGTTTCTTCAATCATATTGGCTCCGCTCCATTAACCCAGTATTAGGGCAGCGTCAGTAGGTACACTGCTCTTGTCAGGCACTGCCATCTTAACACGCGGAGTACAAAATTTATCCAAAATTAGACTGAGGTCTAAGACAGCAGCCAAAACGGTCCACCTTAAAATTTGCTGAGACATGTCATGCTACTGTAAATTATCTCCCTCTGTATTACTTGAATTGCAGTTTTCCAATAATAAATAATAGTGTCTTACAAATTTATTTAAGTCCATACACTAAGTGCCCCTAGAAGCGCACCAACACTCGTTACCTGCCAAATCAGAGCGGAAATGGTCCCTTCCCCATTCTTGACATCTCCCGTTCACTAGGTAAATGAAATACACTGCTACGATCTTCTGCTCAGCCGTGCTGCGTGTATATAACATGGCATTTGCTTTTCTTCTTTCCCAGTTAAATGCTTAATAGGTCATAAAAAAAAAGGCATCAAACAAAGAGAAATTTATGTTGTTGGAAACTTCACGCTCTTATTTCTTAACTTTGGGTGCATTGAACACTGCCTGGATGGATATCAAAACTATCTAAGGCAGGAAAGTATCTTAAGTGCTCTAAATTGCATATAGGGTACCTCATGAACAAGAAAGTAATGTCAGCCATCCTCCCCGCAGTCACTTCTAGCTCAAAACGCAAACTGAAGCCTGAAAACCTCCCCTGAGAAGTTTCACGAACGCCATAAAGCAGAAGGTCCGACGCCCAGCATGGGAGCCCCTCCCAGGCACTGTCCTGGCTGCGCCTGCGCTTCGCAGCTGCGCAGCTCCCGCAGGCGCTCACAGCAGGCTCCCTGGCACCGCTCGAAGTCACAGCGCGTTCAGGTAACTCGCCTACCTGTATTTTGACTGCCAGGAGTTAGAACAGCAGCCGCTTCACAACCCGCTTCCAGCGACTGAGATGCCCTGGGAAGCCAGCCAGCGGCCGTGACTTCTGGTCCTGCGTGGCCCTGCCCTGGCCGCTCACCCACTAAATAAGCGAGGGGGAAACCTGCTGGAAGGACGGGCGGGAGGGAGGCACGTGGCACTGCGTGACACAGCCATGTCGTGGTTTAACCTCAGTCGGCAACTAAGCACCACACAGCTGCTCACTCACTCCCCCCCCGGTGGGATGGGGGAGACAATCGGAAGGGTAAAAGTGAGAAAACTCGTGGGTTGAGATAAAGACAGTTTAAGAGGTAAAGCAAAAGCCGCGCACGCAAGCAAAGCAAAACAAGGAATTCATTCACTGCTTCCCATCGGCAGGCAGGTGTTCAGCCATCCCCAGGAAAGCAGGGCTCCATCACGCGTAACGGTGACTTGGGAAGACAAACGCCATCACTCCAAACGTCCCCCCCTTCCTTCTTCTTCCCCCAGCTTTATATGCTGAGCATGACGTCCCATGGTATGGAATATCCCTTTGGTCAGCTGGGGTCAGCTGTCCTGGCTGTGCCCCCTCCCAGCTTCTTGTGCACCTCCAGCCTTCTCAGTCAGCAGAGCATGGGAAGCTGAAAAGTCCTTGACTAGTGCAAACACTACCTAGCAACAACTAAAACATCGGTGTGTTATCAACATTGTTCTCACCCTAAATCCAAAACACAGCACTGTACCAGCTACTAGGAAGGAAATTAACTCTATCCCTGCCGAAACCAGGACAAGCCGCCACACCGTCAAATCCTCTTGTTCCTCTTCAGCCGCCCTGCTGGGGCAGGGAGAGAAGGGAAGAGAGTGGGACTCGGCCTCTGGTTTTGTCAGCTGTAATCAGTACGTCACGTTTTTACATCTACCCTGCTCTGCAAAGTCTGCTCGCACCCAGACCCTGCCCTGCAGGCAGACCTTTAGTGTAACCGGTTGTTCAGGGAAATCCAACTGTAGGCAACTGTGCTGGCGCCGGTGCCTCTGCTCAGCACAGCCGGTGCCACCCCGGCAGCTGCCCGTGGGCTCGGGAGCGAGCGGGGAGGCTCTGAGCACCGGGGGAGGGCGGCACGGGGGCTACCAAAGGCGACTGGGGAGCTGAACCCTTTATGAGTCTCCTGCCCCATCACAGAGGACGATTCCTTGCTCTGAGAACTGCGACTCAGGAAGGCAATGAACTCCACGGGAAAAATGATTCACGACAGAAACATTACTCGGTGGCTCTTTATTACCCTCGCGAGCTCTGCAGCTGTGGGCAGGCGCGCTCACGTGGAGCTGGCCTGGGCAGGCAGGGGAGAATACCGGGAGGGATTCAATCCCCGCTCCAGCCGCGGCTCGACGCAAACCCCAGGGAGAGCGGACAACCGTTGCCGCCGGCGGGGACGTACCCTGCAACCTCGCTGCAAGCTCCTCCAGACGCTCCCAGCCGGGGCTGGCAGAGAGAGTACGTGTCCAGCCACTGCTGGTTTCTAATCCAGGACTGCGAAAGGTACAAATTTGTTTCAGTAACAGTGATCTTGGCAGGCGAGAGAGGCAGCTCCAGCATGCTTTTTTATACTTACGTATTTTGGACTCCCACCGAGAGTTATTAGTTATTAAAAAGCAATCAAATGAGGCTGGCTTTGGAGTACATTTGTTAGCCATATGATATCAATTAAGCCCCAGTCTCCTGACTGCAAGGAATTGACATTACCTCATATACAAGCGGAATTAAATTCCTTCTCTCCCTCTCCCCCTCTTTGAAGTTGGTAATGCCAAATATCTCCCCCATTCCCGGGGAAAATGTTGCAGTTATCCCGAATATGCGAATACCTTCAATTTGTAATTAATAGAGCTACGTAGCAAATGCTTTTGCTGGAGTATGCAGCAGCAGTGAAGGATTCGCTTGGCCGTACAGTGCTAAACAACGTGGTTATCGGTCCACTGAACAAAGCGGGGCCGGTCAGCCGAGCAGCTGCCCACCGAGTCCCAGGAAGACTCACAGGTGAGATGTTACGCCGGTTGTTAATTACCGGAGAAAGTGAGGGTTTTCTTTCCTCACAAGTAGTGGGTTGCCACTCACGGCAAACCTGCCTTTTCCCAACGCTTTGCAAAGCCCAACGCTGCAAGCGCTCGCTCCCGTGTTGCGGGCTGAGGCAGCCACTCTACTGTCAGTAGCATCACGTATGGAAGCTGACCACAGAGGTGGACCAGAGGCCATAAATAGGACACTGAGCAGATAAATGTAGCTGCAGCTTTTGCAGCAACGAATAATATTAATATCACCTACTAGCTCCTACAGAGCTATGAAATGAGTTGAAATTTCCTCCCTCTCACAGCGGGGAGGAGTTCGTATCTCAACCACCATGCTTGACATCAATTGGAAACCCTAACAGAAGGGTTAAGACTTGTATTGACAATATATATTCTATATGATGTTGTTTTAACAGATTTCTAAATCTCCCAAATAAGCCTCATTTAGATTCCACTACAGATCTATGTGTTTGCTTAACAGGCGTGGCCTGGAAATGTTTCTGTGATACTGAGCATCAAGACATTTCCTTCTGGTACCTCTGCGGTTGTCAAACTGTCCTGTACGCGCCCAGCAACCCAGTCCGGCAAAGCGATACAAGAATCTACATAGAATATTTTGTAGGCAAAAGAATTGCTTAAGTGAATGCCATATTTCTTTTCCAAGGCAATTTTATCTCTTTGTGGCTTGTTTTTATCGAGCTTGCCCGTTTTAATACCAATGCTGCAATTTAAGTCTAAAACAGGGAGAACACTTTTGTCAGCCAAGCTGGCAGAGGTTTTGTATCTATAGTGCTATGCAAAATACATATACATAACTGTTCTATCAGAGTGCAAAATCACAAACAATTGCCAAGTCAGTTGAAACTAATATATTCCAGATTAACAGCTCTCTTGCCAATTAGTGAAAAAATACCCATTATCAATTGCAATGGATGAAAATATTTTTTTCATAGTTATGTCAAACATACGGATATTTTTATGAGTGAGAAAACTACCATAAAAAAACCTGCTACAAAACATTCCGGTTCAAAACACGGATATTCAAGGTTACGAACTGTGGTTTTACGAGCAGACTTGTTAAAAGCAACAAAGCACTGTGGAACATTTTTGAAGTTATGTAAAGAAGCTGCACTCTACACATAAACCTGTGTACCTGACATGCCCTGTAATGAGATTTTATACAAATATATATTTTACATGGATTTTTTTATGTGTACTATGCATATATATTCATATAAAATGAATGCTTGTTGGAAATTATTTAGCTTCTGCTCTACAGTTCGGTTACGGCATCTTCATTGCTTTGGCCTGTTTCTATGACTTGAGATGATTTATTGCCAAGATAGTGCGCTGTAGGGGAACTCCTACAAAATTTTAGACAGATTTACCGCACCATAGACAAGACTTACCGATACGTCACATATTCATTATTTCCATCAGCTAGGACCAGGGCTCAAGTATTGCATTTGGGATTTGTGTTTTAGGTGTACCCGGGTTTGTTGTTGGTAAAAGGATTTTGTTTCACAGCCATAAAGAAAAGACCTATTTGCAAATCCTACCTTTCCGAGGCCTGTGGATGGAGGGATTTTCACTCCCCCTTCAGGTCCAGTTCAAGGGCTGAGGTAATATTTATGGCTTTGATAAGGTTTCACGCAACTGGACGAAAGCCAAAGATGAGACATTCCCGGCTGAAAGGATCCAGCTGTCGAACGAAGCACCGAGACCAGACAAACCAGGGGTCCGGCTGTTCTTACCCTCACCTGTAAGACCTTTTGCTTCAAAAGGTCTTTTCTGTCATAACCCATAGGACAATGCTCACCTGCACCTTCTCCACAACGTATTCCCAGGAGCAGGTCACACCATCCTCAGAACTGGGCACAACCAAAGGCTCCATGATCTCGGCTGTAGTTGCCGGTGTGTCAAAAGCTGGCACCCCAGAGCACGCCAACACGGAGGATAAAAGTCTCCCCATTTCCCACTGTCGGAGAGATTTTAAGGAGGGGCTTTCTCTTGAAGCACAGAGGTAATGTTCAAACAACACTTACGGCAGGTGCTACTAATATCCAGTGGTGCCCGAGGAAGGAGTGAAAAGCACAGTCCCATTGTCGCGTGTCCCACAGCGAACACCAACGGCCTCTTGGCCACGCTCCTGTGACCAAAATGGAGAGCCCAGGCCGCGCGTGGGGCAGCAAGTGTAGCGTACGGGAAAAGCGAGCAGCGCAGTGAAAGAAAAATCTGTTTTGGGGGAGTTGGTTTATTTGATAGGAAAGGTCAGCTTAAGCGGGAGAAAAACCAGAGGATGCGAGAGGACGCGGCAGTTGTAGAGGCTGCTGACACCTGCGTTTGAGCAAGGAAACTGAACGAGCTCCACAATCCTGAATGCAGAAAACTCGAGTGAGAAAACCGTGGAGGAGTCAACAGGCCAAGTAACGGTATCAACAGAAAGCAGCTTTCTGCAGAGACACGGACATCTACTCCAGCTCAAGTCATTATTACGTTATCTCAATTTTAGCGTTCCCTGCCCCTGACATAAACCTATTCAAGCCAGGTCTACTTTTACATTATATTTTTGGCTGGTATTCAAATATCTCCACCATCAGTCTGGTCTCTCTTTCCCAGCCACATCTTGGCTCCCTCATTTGTTACCTGCCTTTGGCTGTTACAAACAGGAGCAGGGCTTACAGAGACAGCAGGAGCCTTCATGCAAAGCCCCCCAGCATTCCTTGAGCGCTGTAACACCACGCACTCACCAAACAGATGTGTGTAATCGATGTGTCTGCCATTCACAAATTAAAGCTGAGTTAAAGTTGTCCAAATAGCCTTATGTTTGACACTTCTGAACTTTGGAGTGCTTGACTTTAGAAAGTCAATGTAAAAAAAAACTTGAAGGATGAGAATATTTGTCACCAAGGGGAGGTTTTTAGGAAGAATCCCCGGCCAGCCTCAGGAACCAGCATTGCCCCAAAACACGCTGCCCACTAGTCTCCACGTGCTTGTGGCCATACTTCTTCTACTGATGCTCGTCGAGCATGAGAAACTGCTAACAAACCACCAGGTTTTCAAATGCTCTGGACGATTTTAAATGTTTCCACTGGTGCAAGTCTATAGCAGCCTCTCCTGTACCAAAGGAGAGGATCTGCCCAGAATGGAAGCACCACTCTAAGAGAAATATTGAGAGTTTTATTGCAATTCAGATTGAGTGGTTGGTCCCTATTATAGACAGTACGGAGCAGAACTTGGAGACCTATAGGAAGGAAATAAAAATCAGCCATGATATGCTAAGTTTTCAGTTTGGGGCAGGCACAAGCACAAGGGCGCATATTCAGTTGCATGAATAATGGCAGAACAGGAAAGAATGGGGTGATTTTACCCATTATCGCTGTATCAGAGCGAAGAATTGTGCACGGGGGAGCAAACAGATTTTGAACAGCTTTAAAGATTTACTACTGATTTAAAAAAAAGTAGCACAGCGTGTGCATAACCCATTAACTCATTGCCACATGTTATCATTGCATCCAATAGCTTAGTAGGGTTCACATACAGATTAGGCATTTCCACAGAAAACGAGAACATCAGATGGTCCTGAATGAGGTAAATAGGCTTAAAAAGATGTAAACACTCATATTTCAGGGCAGACTCATGGGACTGGAGAAAAAAGTCCTCAAGTGGGCAGGTATAGCATTACAGGACCATCATCTGTAGCCTGGAGCACAAGCCACTTTCAAAGACCTGACAATGCACAAAACAGACCGCTGCTCTGCCTGGTATGGTAATTCCCGGTTACCGAAGGGACTCACATTACATTTTACTGTGTCTTCTTACATTTACATCTGAGAAAAAATAGTATTTGCTATCCTTGAAGTGCACACAAGAATCTTTGGCTGCTAACCCACATAAATGTAAAATTGCACCATTTGCCTTGGGTTTTCTACTGGCATTATCCTGCCCGTACTCGGCGCCTCTGAGCTGCTTCCAGCCAAGAATTCCCGATTCTCTGGAGTGAGCTGATGGTGAAGCACAGCACTCTGAGCCTTGAAGCTGTGGTTAACCCATAAACAATTTAGCAAATTGCTACCACTATCTCAACGTTTCTAAAGGCATTAATCTGCAGCCCAGCATTATTGTTACTACCTTATCTCTGATAACGTCCAAAATCCAGTGCCTTGAAGCCCACTTATTGGGGCCCGTGGGCTATCAACCCAAGCACTGAAAATCAGAGGTGGGACTAACCTAATTACACCTTTCTTCTGACCTCGTTAGCAAATGTCCTTTGACACTGGCACTGCCACCAGCCCATCCCAAGATGTTCGGAGAAGGAGGCGGGGACGGAGAGCTGCAAGGAGCCTTTAACCCTGTCCCTCTGCAGCCCCACCGGTCCACCTGACCGCAACGTCAGCCAGGGCTCGTCTCTCCATCATCTCCTCTTTGTTACTGACGGCATCCAACCTGCCCTCGGCAAGACGGCAGAGCAGTGGCGCAGAGGATGGCTGACTGCTGACGGTCCCAAGGACAGCAGCGTTGGTGGGACAAGGGCAGGAGCCGGCTCAGTACTGTTTTGCCTTTGGCTGTTGCAAACGCTGCTGGAACGTGCCCAGACACCAGGTTCACCACTCAGAGAAGCACCACGTAAGACGAGGGTGGGAAGGGGAGAGGGGGGAGGGAAAGTAATATCTATTTTTGGACATTTAAAAAAAAAAAAAAAATCACCAATGTGGGCAAGGAAAAATAGTTGATTTGAGGTTTGCAGGAGAACAATTATATTTTTAAAGCTGGCATGAAGCTTGCCCTTTGTCCCACTGGGTCTAATCCAACGCCAGCTGAAATCACTTGCCAATGTCTTGCACTTGGGCTTTCATGTAAGTCAATACTTCACATAAAAACTCACAGTGCAAAATTACCCAATAGATCTATTTGTAATAAGTACCTTTCTATAAAACGTTGAGCAAATAAGCCCTTATATTTTTAGGGGCATTTTAAATGTTTACTATAAAATTTTGTTACGTATCAAACTTAATTACCCAAAATAAATTCTCAGTTATTGTACCTGTGCATGCTGTTTTATTTTTTGCTTCACTAATGCCATATTCATTTTTATTTTGACATTTTGATTGCATTTATTCAGTTATTTCGTGTTGGTGGTGACCTAATGATAGAACCTGGTTAAGCTTTCGTATTACCGACAGAGACCGCGCGGGCTATGTACTGCCAATCATGGCTGGCAACACGCACCGGGACTTTTTTTGAAGAAAGGCTGCAGTGATCAAACAAATGGGACTGAAAAGTACTGTCTGCTAGGACCTAATATTGAATCAAAAGCAGATTTCCATCTCGCAGCCAAATCTTTCTTGAAACCAGGTTTTCGGAGATGAAAACATTACATCACCTTGGGGGGAAAGGGAAAGGATACAATAAGAAATTTTAAGGCAAATAAGCCTTGTAGTTTGCCAAGCGTAAGATTGCTGACGATTAATTTTATTTATGCATTTATGGAACATCTTCTACATTTTTATATCAAGCATAATAACCTCCTCCCCCACGCCCTGAGCCTCCACCGTATTAAACTATTGAAATAGGAAGTTACATTCTTATTCTTTTGATTTGAAAACTGAGTTCCCTGTTTCTCTAAACGTTGTAACAGGCATGTATTTTCCGGTGAGCCTAACGATGAGCTCTGCTAGCCATACAAATAATACAAACATAATTCACTGCAAAGATATGCCCCTTTCAGAGACCACTTCATTTATTCTTTGTAGTAGCAAGGAGCTGAAAAATCCAGGCATGAAATCATGTTTTCCAGCTATGCTTTTTGTTATATTTATGGTCTCTTTGGTAAAATCAAAGGAATGCACTTCTGTGTAATGGGGCATAGTTTGAATGGCACAGTAACCACCACGCCATAAAATTTAGAGTTGGGCTGCTTGATTACAAAAGCATGTCCTCACTCCAGCCTTGCACAATGCAGCTGTTTAAATCACCGGGAGTTTAAAATTGGAGTCACTTGAGAACTAAAATTGCATGTGATGGCAAAATGGTAGAAGACATTAAGTCTGGGCTGCCAATCTCAGAGCAATTTCTAGAAGTCTGAGAGCTTACTGATAAAATTATGGGATGTAGAACACGCAGCACTCATTAAACTCGTTTTCTTTTGCCTGCATCAGGAGATTTTCTATCATCTTGGCACTTCACTGTGGGACTCCTTGAATTTAGAAACAGGTACCAACAAACAAGAATGGGGTAACGAGATTTTGAGGAATGGAGCCTTTAACTTCCGCTGGTTTTCTCCTGAGATACGCTCTTTGCTACCGCATGTTCATTTATGACTGTCTCGGACAAAATCTTGCAGTCCCTCCTTGGTTTAAGAACGTTCATGATGTGACAATCCCGTGTAAATTTTCAAGGAGGTGACGACACGCTAATGGAACAATGGCCCTCCTTTCCCGTTTAGGTGACGTGCCACAGTATGGCATCCCAGAAACCATCAGTCAGACAAGGGACCGGGGTTTACAACACCCGGTGCCCCACGCTGACACAGGGCGTTAACGTAAGGAGGTGGAGCTCCGCTGCGACCACCGGCCTCCGTGCGGTAGGCACCAAGGTATGGTTTTTCCACAAGTCTCCCACCTACTTTTCATGCTCACATTTCTCCGTACCACGGCTTAGTTTTGACAGTGGAGCCACCTCCGATCGCGTCATCTCTGGCAGGTGGACGGGGAGCTGGCCTCCCGCCCCACGTCACTCCCCCCTGGGAGCGGGCGGCAGAAAGACCTGGCGAGGTGACCCCTCATCACACACTACAAGTTACGGTAGTTGCCTTGTTATGATAAACCACAAGGCCTTTTCTCTTGTATTTTGCAACCTCCTCCACAGAAGCACCCAAACCATGTAAGCTGTCAAGGACGCCCAGGATGACAGATATTGTGGCTCTGTAAAACTCAATAAAAGCAGGTTTAATAACATGCTTTTGCTGCTTTTCCAAACTACAAATACTAAATAGCCCTAAGTCTTTTTCTCAAGGTAATTCCCAGATTTCCGAGAGACAGCTAAGACGAGACTCCTCCACCCAAATATTACACACTGAAAACATACCCAATACATTGAGTTTTCTGAGAAATACACAAGAAAAATGCTGTGACTACCCGTACAGAGCTAATGTCTAACCATTATCTCCTCAGGGTGACATCTCAGAGACCAGGTCTCTGCTGAAGCATCGATTACCTCCCATGCAGGGAGGTTTCTGCAGGGCAAAAGCCCGTGCAGAATCTGTCCTCCATCGTTCCTCAAAGCAACTCACACAGTTTCCACAGGAGAGGCAGTTTAAGGATTACCAGACACCATTGCAAGTCTGCTTCTTCTGTTTTTCCTATACTATTTAACCCTCATCCCCGTTGCCAACAAAATGTCAGTAAATTCAACAGCTTCCAAAAGCCTGTGATAACCATGTGACACCTGCAACAGCACAAGGACGAGGCACGCGGCTTGCAGAGCGGTCCTCCTTCCTTACAACCTCAAAACTGTTTAATTAGGAAATGAGCGGAAAGCCATCGCAGAACCAAAGCATCGCAGGGAAATAAAGGGTACACCACTTTTTCCTTTTCAGCTGTTAAATGGCTGCAGATTTTTTTTCCCCACATTTTCAGCTATTGTTTCTCTCATTTTTATTAAATCTTGGTGTATACCATTTTGATTTCCACCTGCATGAAAGTTACATACATCTTGCATAGTCTCACATCACTTAATCTACAAGATTAGAGTTAATTCTCTGTTTTACCTAATTAACTCCGCTGGACTGATCACACTTACTTCTCTCTCCGGCTAAGATGCATGCAGCTGCTCATCTAAAGCATACAAATTATCTCATAGCCTAGTTATGCTGCTGACACGAGGTCATGAAAAATGTGCCAACAAAACAGAATCCCCAGCGCTCCAGCAGACAACAACGAACCTCATATTTCACTATAACTTGGCAATTAAGTCGGAAGAAATACCTCGGGAGAGGAGCCGTTCTCCAGGATTTCAAGCAGAACAAACCGCTGCTGCTGAATTAGCTGAGACCCACTGCAGCGCGCAGGCAAAATGTGAACCACGCTGAAACTCTTTGTTCTGAACGTTTCTAATGGCATAAATTAGGATTTCTGTAAGTAAGGCACAGGGAATGCGGTGACCTGCTGCACGAGACTGTGCTGCCTTAGGAAAGCTCAGCACAATTCAGCATCGCTTCATCCTGCAAACAGACGAAGCGCCGTCAGCCTGCCGGGCACCCCGGCCCGTGGCTCGGCCGAGCTGCGAAAGCACCCCACAGCCAGCGATGCCGGGGCTGTCCTGGCCCCACGTGCCTTCCCGCCTGCCCACCGGTGGCTGCTGTCCCAGAGACGCGTGCGCCAACTGGGACCACCGGTCCCGTCCCATGCCACCATCCCAACATCAAGGCTTCAATGACCTGAGGCGGTACAGGCGTGGTTCCCCTACTGCTTGCACACCAGCGGAGACCTGTAACGAGTCAATTCATAAACGCTGGGCAATTATTGTCGGTCATCCTTCTGCAAACTGCAGGAAGGAGACTGTGGCCTTTCCCCCTCCGCTCAGCACCGCCTAACGCATTACCATATAAACACTTCCACAAGGCTGGCAGGAAAAGATGTATTTTTCTGACAGGTCACACAAATTTAATCAGAGCACGCTACCTGCAGAAGACACCGCGATGGCCCAGGGAGCAGAGCAGGGTTCATTGGAAGTGACAGTGACCTCCTCCCTCCGGGGACACCGGGGACAGGCGAAGCAGGACGGCCGAGCCGTGGCAGGGGAGTGGGTGCGGGGATTACGCAGCTCCTCTCACAGTAGACCTGGCTCCAGCTCGTCCCGGGCCATTCCTTTCGCTACTGAATAGCAAAGACTATTAGAAACAGGGAAGGGAGACGCAAACACCTTTTCTTTGTGTGGGCAGAGCTGACTTGAAAAAACACAAAGAAATCCACCTGGAAACCCCAGAGAGAATCAGGTCCCAAACCACTTAGGAGAGCCTGGGTAGATGTGAAGCACGGTCTATTAGTCAAGCAGAGTTTCAGATTTCACCTGTTTCTGCACTGGGATAGGCCTGACATCTTTTATGGATATAAAAATATCCCACAGTTGACTATATCATCATTTAACCTCGTTTTTCCTTTCTAGAGAAGTTTCCTTTGAAGTTCCTCTGCCTATTTCGTTATTGTCTTGGGATCTGGAAAAGCTGCTGTTACGTGAAACCACCAGATCTGGAATCCATTAAAGATGAGACCGAGCCAGGGAGCACCAGCATGGTACTAAGCACTCGACCACAACAATTTAACCCAACTGTGCAAGAAAACCTTGGTTAATTATATCCTCAGTCATTATGCCTAAAACTACTTATACTATCTCTAAATGAGAGGTAACTAATTTGAGATAGCAATAACTTTCTTTTTCACATGCACATGACCCATACCAACTTTGAAAAATTACTCGCTTTCCAAGAATGAAATCCACTTCTGTCCGTCATTCTCAGAAAATCTATACTGCCCACAGAAAAAAATACCAGCCACATTATGCATTATTCATAGGTTTATAATGTTTCCGCTCTTTCCAAGAGCAATACAACTTACAGGAAAGTAACAGAGAATGTAACACACAACGCAAATCAAAGCATAATAGATAGAAGTTATCTAGTACTATCCTCCCACTCTGATGGTGGAAGTTGGGAAAGGAGAGAGATGCTCCAGCCTGCCCAGTAATAGCCCCCCCGTGAAGGGACGCGTGGATTCTGTACCACGCGATGTGCACAGTAGTTAAAAGGCAGTCCTTTGCCATCAGAGCTGGGCTACTTCTAATGGCATGTTTTCAATAGCTGTTTTCATCACGCCAACGTAAGCGCACAAACAAGTCACTGTGTTAATATGTGAGCAGTTTTCTCCCGATGAGAAAACATTAACAGCCTTTTCACATACACCTTCCAACACAGACATTAAAAACAAACCAAAACAAACACCCCCCAGACATCCCCTCCCACCTTTCTAGCAATAACTGGAAATCATGCCTACTGCCTACGTGACCTATTGCTAAGGTGTTCCTGTGCCAGGCTCGGGCTTCGTCTCCTTGGGCTGTTAGCACAGCGTTAGGATTATCTTCAAATGCACTACCAGGACCTGCTCAGTAGATAGAGGTTGTTGCTCCACGTATTTTTAATGCTTCCTCAGCTGTACGTTAGAAACCTACTTTCTCACTTGCAGTGTTTCTGAAAAGAGCTTGCAGCAGCCCACAGCTCTTGCCGAGATACACAATTTGAAGCTCCTCTCTCTTTCAGCGGGGTAAATTGGCTATATAACTATTTGAAGTCAACCAAACTGATGGAAAAGGAGAACGGACAGAGACAGTGCCACCCGAGGAGCCCACCGAGCACCCTGCCGCGGGCACGTCCCACCAGGACGCAGCAACTCGCTGCTGCTGCTGCGCACACCCCGTGAAGTGCCGGCACTGGGCAGGAGTCCAACCCGCGCAAACCCAACTACCTCCAGGCACTGGCCGTACCAGAGCATCCCTAACCCCGTCGCCGCCGTGGAAGCTGAGCACGTCGCATTTATTCATTCCGGTGAAGACTTTCCTATCGCTTAGCTGTACTGGGGATCTCTGCCGAACTGATCACAGAAAGCTCTCCAACAGCTTATCCTCACTCCTCAGTCTTCCCTGAACCGTTCGGTTTGGGGAAGCCCTTCGAAGGACGATGAACTAGCCAGGTTTTCACATATCCAGTTCAGGCTCAGACAGCAAAAATCTCAGCCTGGCCATCTGCATTACCCCGTTGACACACACTTCCCCGCTGGGGCCTTGCTGTGCCCTTCCACCCCCCATGCAGCTTTTACAGCCTGCAGCTTTAATCCCATTTGCAGCACATGGTCAGCACGTGCATCACGTCTGTGCTTCCAACATATTTCACAGCCCTTTTCAGGGCAGGCACCGCAGAAGACAGGCTAACATCTCTCCAAACATACAACTATTTTCAATAGATCATTGTATCTGCTTTAACAGCCCTGATCAAAATTAATCACAATCGAACTGAAGAAATTGTCATGGCACTTACAATGAATTACGGCCATGCAAGAGAGGTCTTCCTGAATGTCAAGCTTAGCCTGTGCAACTTAGCTATAAAAATTCAAACCAACAGCCCGTCCTGGTTTCGGCTGGGATAGAGTTAATTTTCCTCCTAGTAGCTGGCATAGTGCTGTGGTTTGGATTTAGGATGAGAATAATGTTGATAACGCACCGATGTTTTAGTTGTTGCTAAGCAGTGCCTACAGGAGTCGAGGGGTTTTCAGCTTCCCATGTTCTGCCAACTGAGAAGGCTGGAGGTGCACAAGAAGCCGGGAGGAGGCACAGCCAGGACAGCTGACCCCAACTGGCCAGAGGGACATTCCATACCATGGGACGTCATGCTCAGTACAGAAACTGGGGGGAGTTGGCCGGGGGTCAGTGACCACTGCTCGGGGACTGGCTGGGCATCAGTTCCCTTCCTTTTCTGTCCTATTAAACTGTCTTTATCTCAACCCACGAATTTTACCTTGTTTTTCCCAATTCTCTCCCCCATCCCACTGCGGGGTGGGGAGCGAGCGAACGGCTCTGTGGTGTTTAGCGGCCTGCCGGGTTAAACCACAACACGGCCCGACCCAACTTTCTTACAGCCTTCCTGCAGCTACCCAGCGACGCCTCTGTCCCAGCCCAGCCTCCTGCACACACCGTGCCCCTGGCAGAGGCACACAGGCTCCCTGCGGCTGCAGCAACAGGGACACGAGCATCTGGCCCGTGTGCCCCGCTAGAGCGGGAGGGATGATGCCCGGCTTTCCCCCAGCCTGGCCCCAGGGCAGCGTAGAAGTCGTGTCTTGGAGATAAAAGAGCCTTGGGGCAATGGGTAGAAGCAGGCAATGACGATCAATTGTACAATGAAAGGAAAGAAGCATTTTAACGGACTTTAACAAAAAAGGAACTTTTAAAAACCACCCTGTATCTGTTTAAAATCACATTAGAAAAAAGGTATAACGAATGTCCCTATTTTCACAGAAGGATATATTCTCTTACTGTAAACTCTTGGCAGACTGAACACTCTAGTCTACAGGATATCAACCATACATTTAAGCTATCGCTTCCCAGTTATAGACAAATTAATAATTCACTGCCACAGGGCAAAATAAGCCCAATCATACATCATTCTTACAGCAGCTAATTGGGGATGGAGCGGGCCAGCTCTGGTGGTAAATGGTAAATAATGCGTATAGTATATCAAATTTTGCATGCAGATAGACAAGTTAATTTGCTTCCCACTAAAGAAAAAGGACTTTTTAAGAAGTAAACCATTTATCTCAACACTAACATGCAAGATCACCTTCACACATACACCTACCGCTACATATGTCCATCATACAGAAAATATTTATTAACGAGCATCACGTTTCAAGATGTGTGTGTGTACATGTGTATGTATATATATGCATACATACGTATATACAGACACACAGAGAACCTCACGATTCAAATAAAACTCACTGTTAATACACGGATATTGAAGTCTCAAAGCTTCCAAGAATAACAAATATATATAAAGTTCTCTAAGAGACTGATATGGGGTTGCCTCTGTATCAAAGGCTTCTCAGTCACATGCCATTTATTTGCGGGTTTTAGGAAAATTAAATGCAATTCATTGGCAATGTCCAACCGCTTTTTCATGTAAAAATGAAGCCACTCACTACTGGAAAGTCAGGGAGTGGAACCAGCTGCAGAGGGGTTTTTTTTGTTTGGTGTTTTGGGTGGGTTTTTTTGAAACAAAGCAAAACATTAAGCTGTTCTTAGGTGCCTTTGAGTTTAAAACGTGAAAGAAATTACTCTCTGCTTTTCTTCTTCCCCACAGGCAAAAAAACCCCATACACATCTAAGCAATTCTCAAGCAACCTGTGCTCGCTAGTGCGCTGTGTTGCTCTCCCCACAGCACAACTGCTCCTGAGCTACAATCATTCACTCACAGCTCCACAGAAGACTTGGTATGAACAGAAGATATTTAGACTTCAGAGCTTGAAAACTGAACAAACTTACTCTACATAGAATAACGCTTACTTTCTTTTTTGTTAAGGTAGTTAGAAAAATTATGAAAAACACCTTGACATAACACCGGTGATGTTGCATATTGATGTTGAGGTGTAATGACCTAAATGCTCTCTACTTTTTCTGCAGTTCTAATAACATACTTCGATATTCGACCCTTTTCTACTCTCCCCTACAAACAGAAGAGGGAAAGAAATCCCTTACGTGTTTTCCTGGCTGACGCCGAAGGAACTCGTCAACCCACAGCGGGATGCAATGAGATCCAAAACTGGGCTCTTTGTAGTTGAAAAGGAAAGTCTTTAGCCAACTGGAAGTGACTTCTGATGGAAACTTTATGATTTTTCTTTTCCAACAGATTAATTGAAGGAAAAGTTTAACCTGATGTTTCATTCCGGTATCTATTGGCAACTGATAGTCAGTGATAATAGATACGCTTGCAATTTAGGAGTAAAAGCTTTTCTCCTTCATGCAAATGGCATCACACATTTGGTATTGATAATGCAAAGGGATTTGGCCTGAATTCCAAATTATCTAAGAATCCAAACTCATGATACTGATTATTTTTCAAATCTCATGTTTTCTAGCACAAACTGGAGTTCACATTCCCTCATATTCCCTTGCATGTTTGAACCCTTAGAAAATAGCTGGTTCGTGTTTCAGAGGGTCTGATTTTCTAATCACAAGGACCAGAATTTTCTCCTTTGTATTTTATTTTTATCATTCAAAATTCTCATGTAATACACAGCCTCCAGATGCTGAGAATTATCGCAGGTGCCACAATATCAAATACCTTTGCGAGAACTCCCCAACCCACTGTAAATCAGTGCAAGGTCAGCAAGGGCTGCACACGCGGCAGCCACCTCGCGTAACGGTCCCTTCAGGGTCCTAATCAGCACCCTGGAACAGATTTCCAAATGCAGGTAGGCAACTAGCAAACAGGCAAGCCCTGTGTTCCCAAAAGCATCCATTTCTCCGACACCAAGCCATGAAATACGACAGTCCGAAACCACAACCGAGTAACCTGCATCCCCATCACCGAGGGAGTGCACCGCGGTGCTGCTAACATCAACGCATGACGCCGTGCCCTGACATGGAGCATCACCGTAGACAATGATCTGCAGACGAAAGAGCTTAAAATCACACTCCCGGATTATTCCTGTTCTGGGTAACACCACGTGGCTGCGGGCTACGGGGGGGAGTAACGCCATAGCCCAGGGCTCCCGCTGGCAGATGCTGCCAGTCACAGACGTGACAAGGGGAGCAGCAAGACACCACTTCAGGGTGCAGAATAAAAGCACGTTGGAGCAACCCTTTGCATTTCCGTCTATGGTTTCTGTGTGTTGCTCCCAAATAAAGCCAGCACTGTTTGCAGAAATTTAGACTGTCCTTAAAAAAAAAAAAAAAAAAAAAAAAAAAAAAAAAAAGACCACAAGAAAAACCCCACCAAAGGTATCCTTCGCATAACCCACACCCGCGGGTGACTTAGGGAGATAGGATCTTTTCAGCAGAACCCAGCATGTTAGAGGAAAGACCATGATTAAAAATAAAATGATGACAACGTTTCTGTCCAGTTGTGCCCTGGCCCGGACTGCTTGGTGAGAAGGGCAGGCTGTGTCGGTCAGAAGGATCACACCCACCCCCACGGCAGAAACACACCCCACGCTTCTAAGTTTTTGCTCCAAAAGTAGAAAACCCAAACCCAAATCATCCGCCGTAGTCCTCTGTAGGGCAGGCAGGAGGCATCTCGGGTCCTGTGTGTGAGGAGGGCTGGTGTCTTCCTTCTCCCCCCGCCACACTCAAGCAGCCCTCGGTTAAGAGCTGGGACTCGCAGTCAAACCTCTCCGCTGTCAGCAGGGACATCTGGCTGGGAGGATGAAGCAGGGGATTCCACACGCTGATTGACAGCAGCTTTGGTGGCGGAGCATCCAAACAAGTAAAGAAACTAACACGTGATTACAGCTCCGAGCAAAAGAAAGTAATTTGTCAAAAGTTGAAGGAAGTTTTGCCTAATTTTGCCTTTGGTCAAAAAGACAGATACATAAATGGCAGGACTCTTTTTTTTTTTTTTTGACCCGCACATAGCCCATACATGACCCTCCACTTCCAAATGAGCCTTGTGAGAATTAAAAAGTAAATCATTTTTAGAGCCGTATTTGGAAACACTGGATCATCCAAAGATTCGGAGAGAAACAGTTCTGGAAGCTGCCGGCCCGGCGTTTTATTCCCCGTCCCACCATCTAACGCCAATCCTGAGCCACTCTGTGATTTCTGTAAGCAGGGCAAGATACTGCTCCCGCTCAGCAGAGCTCGTTTCAACCGGCCAGGTGTGTGTGTGTGGGGGGGTATCTCTGCCACCTCCTGCAAAGCAGAAATTATAAATCATGTCCACACACAGCAAAGGTAAAAAAAAAAACCATCTCACAGCAATAATTTACCTAAATATTTAAAAGAAAATAATTTAAAAATATTAAAGGTAAATCTCATGGAGACTGATGTAATACTAAATGGAAATAAATTAACATTTTCATTCCACTAAACGAAATGAACACAGAACCCACACACATAAAACAAAACCACAGAGTTTGCATTGGAAAGACAGCTTAAAACTCCCAAGCTTTAACTCAAAACTTTTTTTTTTATTAAAGTATGAATGCATTTATGCTGGAGAATAGTTTACATACATTGTAAAGCAACAAGCATATTTTCAAGAGGTGTGGGCCCTCCTCAATATGTCTCCGTGCTCAACCTACATGCTTTAACACTGGACTCACACATACACTCTCACGTACAAACATAGAGACCCACGAAACACAGACATAGAGCTATCTGCTTCCATTAGCTTTCTTTTAAGGCTTCTGTAAGGTGCCCTAGTGCCCCTAACATTACTGTAATTATGAAGAAAATTGTATAAAGGAGCAGCATTACTTGCAAACTATTGATCTGCTCTCGGCCTTAAGAAAATATCAAAGTGAAACAAGTTTTTCCTTTTATTTGAGTTTTATTAAACATCTGCAATTAAGAAAGGCGTGACTCTGTGTATCTGTGAACAAGGAAAGACAGGGGAATCTTAACATGAGCTTCTCAACCAGAACAGATGTTCAAACCTGACTCCTAAGGGACCGTTTCCTTTGATCTTTACAGTAACGCAGCCCCGGCTGTGCGACGAGGCACTGCCAGCTCCATCCCACCAGGGCCACCCGACCGGCAATGCGGAGACCGGTAACACGGAGTTGAGGCTACCGTGCTCGTATCGCTTCAGACCTGAGGTTGATGAGAAGTCACAGTTTAAGCACTGACAGACCCAAGTGTCCCTCAGCTCTTACCAGTGGGCCCCCCTCCTGCGGAGCACATCAGGGCTGGAAAATGCAGAGATAGCGGTGCTGGCTCGCTGTACCCCTAGCAATCGCAGAGTATTTTTGCCCACCCCTTTTTGGTATCCTGCAGTATATAGTCTGAAACTGCAACTACTGGTGCTGGGTGAAAGACGTGGCAGCAGGTATATTAAGAAAATAGGTACAATGAATAAAATAAAGGATAGCATATGATATAATGTGTACATACAAGCATCTTCTTTCGTTTTTTATCTGTGAAATGTGAATTAACTGCAGAATGCCAGGCCATTAGTCTAAAAGGCTATGCATGGCTGTCTTAGCCTATGTACGGTCAAAGGATTTTTGTGATGCATCGCGGAGAAAGATTCTTCGGGAACCATTAGGGCTTTCCAGGTCTACTTGCTCTTGTGCATCAGCCCCCAGCTAGGAATGCCAGAGGAGCAACTAATAAAATTGCCTGACCAGTCTTATAAGACAAACAGGAATGACTCTACTTCATGGTATGCACCTGAACTACGGAGACGAGAAAGGGACAGTGATGGGTGGGTGAGAGAGAAGGGGGAGGGAGCTTTTTTTCTCACTTTTACAACAGCAGCAGATTTCAATGTAACATAATTACTTTAATGATGCATATCTGTAGGTACTGAATTGCTCTTTTGATTTAAAAAGCTGGTCAGACGAGTGTTTGGCAGTCCTTTCATTCCCCAATTTCAATTGTTGCTTATTCATCTATCAGCTCTCATTCCCTAGGCCATTTCTGCCTTTGCTGAACCGCGAATGAGTTCAGTCAGCCATCGTCAGATTCAAATTCATGAGACACTTCCTCTGATGAGCTGTTCCTGTGGATCCGGCCATCGCTTTTCATGCTGTGAAAAGTCTTCTTAAAGGCCTCCATCATGGCATGGGCCAGCTTCTTGGCCTCCAGCTTGCTCTCACACTCTACAGCATGGCAGTCCATCTGGTAGGACAAGTCATCGTTGATCTCCCGATAGACCCAAGCAAAGATATTCGGGCTGACGTTGTGGTCAGCAGTGCAGTAGGCTATACGTGCTACCTGAAAGGTATCCATGTGGACTGTCGCCTCGCCTTTGAGGTCCAGATGATGCAGCCAGACTTGGAAAGGGCGAATTTCCAGAAGGGCGTTAGCTGGGTAAATATCCTCCCTGGCGAGCGTGTGCTTCTTCCATAATTCAATGACTGGTTTCTCTGTGCAGCCTGACAAAAACTGCATCCCTGTTGTGGAAACCTTACCCAAATATGTAACCTGAAAAGAAGAGCAAAGACAGGTGAAACACAGACAGCAGACTCCGGCGTTGCTTTCTGCCATCCCAGGGAACTTCCCTTTATCTGCAAAATAAAAGCACACCCCCTCCCCACCCACCGCAAACTCCCCAATTTCCCCCATCATCTTCAGTAAAACAGTTTTCAGACTGCTTTCCAGATATTTGCTTTTTCAGATGCTGACTTCACCATTCAAACCCAGATGTTAAAAATGTTCAGTCTCTGAGTTTCAAGGGATTTCACTCTCTTCAGCTCCCCTGGAAAGCCCAGCTTTAGAGCCCATGACTGTACCTCTAAGCTCATGTTAGCAAGCCTAAGTGCTAACCACTTTTTTTTCTTTCTACTTTATTCAGATGATTTATTTGTATCGTATTTCAAACATTAATATTAGGGAGACCGAGACGTTCTCAGTTTGATAAGGCAAGGCTGCAGGGGGTCAGAAAAGCATGATCACGGCAGAAGGTTTTAAACTGTCTGAATGTTTTTTTTTCCAAAATGATCCTGTTTTTCCACCACTTCTGCTGTTTTGACTTAAGTATTAAGCCAGGAATAGCTCAAAGCTGTTCAAAACTCTACCTTTGAGCAGGGCTGAGACATTTATTACCTCAATTTAAGAAAATACGCTGTTAAAATAATCTAGTAATAAATCTACCTTAGTTTAATCACATCATCTCTGTGCTTTTCTGCCTAGCTCTTTTGAATAAATATCCTGTTATCCAATCTGCACAGGAAAGCAAGGTGGTTTTAGTGCCCTTACTGTATTTTGTTCACCAAAAATCAAATTCACTGAGAGGTCCATATCAAAATTCTGTGTTAAGCCTGCGCAGAAACATTCCCCTAAATCTGTGCAGCTGCTAAAGAGGCTTTCTTCCACTTACAGCTGAATGGAAGATTATTTTATCTGGGAAAAGGGATTTCCTCTAGAAAAGACAAATCAACGCCACATAAATACAATTATGCAGATTATTCTACTTATTGCTGTTGTCAGAACGGTGCATTTAAGAACAACTATATGAAAGCAAAATTGCTGCTAATTTGTCTCCTGCAGCAGTAACTGCTTGAGGCAGAATCTTGTGCCTCTTGCTTGATGTCTTATGTGCATTTTACGCAAGGCGTTTGGAGGAAAAAAAGTAATCCCATGCACTTTCCAAACTAATTTCTTCAAAATTCTGTATTAAACACGCAGTATCAGCTATTTTTATTTTGTATATGCTTTAAGAAATGCAAAGAAAAAATATGGGATTTCCACATTTAAACACAGTAAAAAAAATCACCCCCACAAGGAATACAGGATTTGTATTCCATGCAAACAAAATTTTCCATAAGAAAAATATTTTGCTGCAAGCTTCATAGGTTTTGTTAAACTGAGAGACCTAAATTAAGCCATAATTAGGAAAAAGCTTACAAAACATTCTTGGAAGTCCGTGTGGCTTAATCACGCCTGCCAAAAAACCAATTTCATAGCATTGACATTTCAAAATGGGAAGTCTTATTCTTTGCCTATAAATATTCATGCTTTGCACTGGGAATATGTTAAATCTTATAAAGCTTCATATTTTTTGAAACAGTGGGAAACACAACAGCTAGAACAGTTAACAAGGCAAGACCTACCAGTGTTCTGCTTTATTTTATTTTATTAGCAATGAGAGTTGAGTTCCCTGAAGTACTGTGGAATAACTTAAAAGCAAACCTCAGAGCTCACAGCGCCAACTAAACACATGCAAACAGCACATACAAGACCAAAGGGGAATGCGCATGCAACATACTGGGGGGGGGGGGGGGAGTATTTCAACATATATCCACAATCATATCGCTTTGAAAAGATCAAGATCGGTGTGCAAATTTGCACATTCGATGTATTTGAAAGGTTCGCTCAGCACCATTTCATATTCACAAGCCAGCTAACAAAAGACTAACACGCACTGTAAATTAACTGAGCATTTGGGGTTAGAGTCAAAGCCCGCTGCAGTAACAGAAGTCCTTCGCTGACTTCAAAGAGATTTGCACAAAGCCTTTAAACCCTGAGGAACAGAGAATTAGCCTCTTGCTCACGCATTTTGTCACTGCCTAAATACAGTTTTGAATCCCCGGCCGCAGGAGAGAGGCTGTTTGGAGAAGACGGGTATCACTTGGAGCACGCAGAAATAAGCACCTCTGGTTAGCGCACAACAGTAAACGCAGGGAATTGTTTCATTACGGGCTTGTCTGCAAGAGGAAGCTGTTGACAGCACGTAAGCTGCCCTGCCGCAACGGCGTGAGGAATGGGAGAGGAGAGGAAAGCAAAGGCAGCTACGTCCCACTTAGGAAGCATTAGTACAGGTCTTCCCAGGCAGTCAGCGCTGCTGAGCTCGGTGCTGCAAATTCACCCCCAGCACACAGAGCACCAGCTTCTCAGCACGGACGACTCCCAAGTGATGCTCGGGACACCTCTGGCAGCTGAGGAGCAAGACCGGAGCGGGTTGTCACACGGGAGCGTAAATTGAGTTTAACGTTCTCTCTGTTCCTTCCCTGCCGCTAACTGCAACCCCCTGTTGGCCATCAATCCGTGCGTGGCCTGCTTAAGTGTGAAGTCACACAAAAAAAAAATATATTTCCTTACAAATAAAGTATTTGTATTTTACGAAGAAGGATGGGATGATGGCTTGTTTACCAAAATGGGACGTAATGGTCTGATTTACTGTCCCAGTTCTGTCACAGTATAACTGCGTAGGAACCTTTGGAAAGTTGCTTCGTTTAACACCCCTTTGCATCTCCATTATATAAATTTCATTTTCCTTTGAGGACCCATTCATAAATATTTATAAGGTGCTTAGACATTGCAACAAGGAGTTCACAGGAGAGAGAATAAACAAAACCTCTGGTTTAGAGTCTCTCCTGTACTGTGTCTTACATAGAAACATCAACACCTACTACTGCTGGGTTTTTTTGTTTCTTTTTAAACAAACGATCATTTTTTTTCCTAGTTGAGATACAAGCATTTCACAAGAGTAGCATTACCAAAGCTCTTAGTGAAGACAGATGTCTAACATTTCATCGCTTCATGGTCCCCTGCTAAATACAGAACAGGGATACAGGGGCTGGCGAGGCACCTCGAATATTTGACACAAAAAAAGGCAGCATCCTGTTCAGAACAAAGTTTTCTTCATGATTAAATATCATCTACACGTTATCCATTACATATTAGTCCACCTGGAGCTGGCCAATTTAGTAACTTAGATATTAATGTTTGCATAATTGCAGGGACGGTACCAGTATAAACTAAAACCGGCAAAAGATGGATTTATAGGGCACTTCTCCCTGAGCTCTCAGTTACGAGGTTATTCCACAAGCAATGCTCCCCGCATTTCAGCTGCTATTTCATCACGTCTCACAGCACACCCACCTTTACTTAAATGCCCAGAAACCATTGACCACACACATCACTAGAGTAAAGCTATTGCAGTACAACCATCTTCCTTTCCGATTTGCAAGTTTGCCAACCAAAGATCAAAGAACAGATTATTCCTTCCCTTATCAGATGGAGAAGAAAATTATTTTGAGGCAAAAATTCCCACTGGTGGTCTTTTCCATTAAAATCGATGGTGTCTCATCAGTGTGAAGCTAGCAGGATGTATTAAAAAAAAAAAAAAAGAATTTCATCTTTAATACTCGTAAGAACCAGATGTGAAGGGCACAGAAAGACATCATCATCATCATCATCATCATCATCATTATTATTATTATTATTATGTGTGGATGTGCAAACACACACTGAAGAAGTGCCTGAACAGACTCAACCGTAGAGCCTTACTAACTAGAGGGTAATCATTGACAAGGACTGGCAATAGCCACAGCTCAGGCCGAAAGCTGCATCTGTGATAATACAGCTCTGACCACCAGCCAGAGTTCACCAGGACCGAATAATGCTTTTCCTTCCTCCGAAACACTGGACAGAGGTCACCTGGCAGCAAACATCAGTCCAGGAAGATGACTGATTTGTGACAGCATGGCATGTCCTCTAGCAAGTGCCATCCCATACACACCGAGGCCAGTAGCCGCGTTCCCTCCCCTCTAGCCTCAGTGCAAGGCAGAGTAGCCACGGGTTGGTTGTAACGTGTAAATTATGATTATTGCCGTTGCAGCCTTTACCTGTTTTGAACACTGTATTTTAAGTGAGAAAAGGAATGGAAAAGCCAGCTCAATGCCACTGTGTTAACCTTAAGCAATAAAGGCATTTCATATCATATCTTCTTCCAGGGGTAGGAATATATTTCTCTATGGCACTTTCAGTCCTTTGGTTTGTGTGTTCCATCTTTCACATGGATTCCTGGAAGATAAAACTCGCAACAACTTCTGGTGCATGTTAAAAATTATCCACATTCTTTCCAGCCTTTCTATGGCAAACTGGCATTTTCCATCTGATCCTTCGCTCCCCGGCAAGCCACTGTCACCCAACATGACATGAAATACACTTGTGGTTTCAGCACTTTTGTGCTTGCAAACATTCAAACCTTTAGCAAAAGCCAAGATGCTCCGAAGAGCTCCTTATTTCACCCTAGAGACGTGCCAACATCAGTGTCAGAATCTGACAAAACTGTCCTCAATAGAAAAATGCTGTGCCTTTGCCCTTTCCTAACACAGCCACAGCCATCTGACAAGTAGAGATGTCTCACGTCAAAGGACATGAAGATTAATCGATGTCATCTTTCATGCACTGTCCTGGACACACACAAACACCTGAGTATTTTGACATTGTTGTTTTCAACCCCTTCAGTCCAATAACGTATAGTGAAAATATCTTTTAATAACTAGGCTCAAGAGCTTACCAACTTTGAAAAGACCAATAGAGCAGCTGCCATAGACATTTTCACTTCTAGTACAGCACGATTTGTCAGAAGTAATAAGGGGGTTTTACTTTCCATGCTCAATTCTTTTCTTTATCACTGACCTCACATTGTTTACTTGCAGCTCCTATGAGATAAAGAACAGCTTAGCTCCTGCATGTGTCGATCTGACACCCCTATGGACCCTAAGTCCATACTGCTCCTAAGTCACGAGCCTCAGTTGGGCACCTAAAGTTAGGCGGCCCAATTTCTTTTTCTCCCTCTGTTCCCTGTCCCCGGTCCACAGACTAGTATTGCTCCAAGAAAGCAGATCCAAGTTGTAAAGATCCGTAATTACATTACATGAGGGCAGATGCTCTCTCGGCACAGGAGTCTGGCATGGGAACACGTACGCACACAGGACTCTGGGCTCTCTCATTATTCAAGACCATATGGATCAAAGGACCATATGGAAAATTAACTACTTAGTTATTTCTTTAATATAAGTATTTCTTCCACGCCAGATAATGAGAGTCTTTGTCAACAAAATTAACAAAGAAAATGAAAAAATTAAAGCAAATAGAGCACTGAACTTGAGCCAGCAGGTATTTACTCTGCATATTTGCAGTCACCAGAGGATGCCCTAGAGGATCTTGAATCTTATGCAAATCTTAGTAATAGGCAACTGTCCCTTTTGTCAATCTGTATTTTAAAATAAACATTCTTTTAGCCTCAGATCTGGTCTAGTTGCAACTGATTATGTTTGATCCGAGACAGAAAGATATTCTTCACTTAAAGGTGAGGCAAACAGAGGTAATGAGACATTTTCTTCCTGAAATCAGAAGAATTTCTCCTATGGCAACTTCAGGGTATGTGGTAATGAAAAAACGATTGGAAGGGTCTGTGTCAGGATGCACAGGTATAGACCCTCCTGTCGGCAAGTAAGCCGTCAGCTTGTCCTGGCCAAGCAAGAAGCACCAGCCTAAAGATTGGGTAAATTCGCAAAAATATTTAAGAGGAATACAGAGGAGACTTGAAGAAAGGAGCAGCCAAAAGCAGGTATGGGAAGACGCATGCATGTCTTGTTATAAATTGCCGCTGGAGCACAGATAAACATGCAGAGGCTCTCCGGGTTAGCAATGCAAAAGCACACGCAGGACAAGAAAGCCCAAGCTTCGCCCAGCCTCCGTGCACGTATTGTCGAGGCCAGAACAAAGCAAGCTCGATCTCCACATCGTTACCAGGTCTGGAAAACACTGCGAGAAGCTGCTACTCAGAAAACCTGCGCTCGGGTCTCCCTGTGCCCCAGCAGCCAGCCACACCACCAGGCACCGGGCTTGGTGAAGTCCAAAGCTGTCTGGATGGCTCCAGTGCCCCAAAAGGCATCAGAAGATTGCATTAGATATGGTGCTGGTGGATCCCCAACATCACCTTTTTTAGTTCAGAGCCAAAAACAAAGAAAAACATATACAAGAAAAAAATAAGATTAAAAGGGCATGTTTCCCCATGGCCACTGCCACCTGGAATACCTCCCCTTCACGCAGCACGTTACCCTCCCGTCCCCGGTCACAAAGCTTTGGAGAGACTCTCCGAGAGGAGCCCTGGGCAGCCTGGCAGGACCCACCAGGATGTCTGCTGGTCCCTCGGGGCCGGGGGACAACGCAGTGCAGCGTTTGGAAAGCCGGCCAGGAGCCAAGGTGGCCGGCGGGGAGCTTCATTGCAATGGCAGCGTGCACAAAGCCCACAGGGCTCCCACCCTGGGTGGCCGGGGAGGGTCAGGGCTCACCGGAGTCACACAGCTTTGAGCGCTGAAACTGGGGGTTTTTTTATCCACAGCGGAGCTGGGATACGAGCGGGACAGGCCCGTAGCGGGCTGCCCGGCAGCTCAGTCAGTCACGGCACACCTTTCATTTCAGTAAAAGCAAATTTAGCTGCAGAGTCACTTGCAACACCTTTAATTAACACACCCAGCTGCTGGCGCAGAGGGAGCGCTCCGTGCCAGCCAGGGTGCCTGCCTCGCCGCACCACCGCGGCGGCTCGGCTCTCCTCGCCCTCAGGCGCAGTGACTCTGCCTCAGGCTGGCGGCTTTGCGATTTAGAGCCAAAAACTGCTTTTTGGCTCCGGAGGAAAAACAAAAATATCCCAGACATTCCACTGGATCGCTGACCAAATACCGTGAACTGCATTCAAGCAACGTTTGCTTAAGTAAGACCCAACAAACTATCTCAGTTAAGGAAAAAGGCTGCACAGTTTCCCTCTGCCCGTCACTGCTTCCTCACCCACACTGCCCGCCATCCAGGCAAAGCCTTCGCAGCACAAACATGAGGGTCTTTGTGGGAACCGCAGAGCTCCTCAGCACACAGAAATACTCAGTAAATGCAGTAACGTGGCTTACAGAAATATGCGAAGAACTGTTTTATTTTGGAGATGAAATTCAGAGGGAGAACAGACTGAGCTGGGCAACCTTTTAATGGAAAATAACCATCGGCTGACGGCTGCCCTCCGGTTTAGGAGGGAGGGAAAAAAAGATCAGTAGTTAATGTCTGATTTATTCCAAGGAATCAAAGAGTAGCTCCAGAAAAAGCTGGTAGTGTCAGCACCTCTTCAGCAGTTAAGTCAACAGCTAGCATCTGACTCCTTTAGTGGGAACAAAGCTGAACCTAAGTCTTAAAACAATGCTAAAATTCCCCCTCAAAAACAAAAATAATAAACAAGCCCAGCAAGAAATGCATTCAACTCTTTACATCTTCAGAACTCCTTTGGAAAAACAACCGCTGGGCAGCAGCTGCTCCTTCCCTCCCTCCCTCCCTCCCTCTGTCCGTCTGTCCCACAGCCATGCTCGCAGCAGCCCTTCACAGGTGCCTTTATTTTCCCATGTGTTTCTCAGCTGTGGCCGTGCAGCAGATCCTGCCTCAGCTCAGTCCCAGGAAGGGTTCACCACACAAGTAAGGTATAAAGTGACAGCGCGGGGCAGTCATTTTGGACGTAACTCAATCCCTTTTAGGGATACCTAAATCTCTTTAAAGGACACAAGAGCTCTGGTTATTTTTAACCCACCATTATTCTTCTAGGTTTTACAGCCCCTGCGCTTCCAGGCAGCTGTAGCAGGTGAAGGAGGAGCTGGGGCACTGTGAAAATGCCTTTTCTTGAAAAATGCTCATCCCCAGTAGAAAGAAAAACATATTACCAATTTCACTGCTGCTTCTGTGCTAGCCTAGGAAAGCCCTTTAACACGGCAGCAGGCAGAGCAGATGAGTTATCATGGTCCAGGGTGGGTGTCCCAACGTCCAGTCCCACATCTGCCAGGGCAGCATCTCAGGCATGGGGCTTTTTTGATGGAGGGCAGAGCTCACCCACAAAGGACCTCTCATTCCTCAGACACCGAGCAGGACAAACACTCCACAGACTGCGGACGACGGACGTCAAGCGCAGGGCACATCTCCGAGATCCTGTCCCAGCTCTGAGCGAGACACCCAAGAGCACACAGACATCCCAGAGCCCCTCGTCCCGGCCAAATAAAACCCCAGTCCTCCCAGAGCAGAGCTCTGCCAGGCCTCCCGCTGATGGCGCTTGGGGAGGGGAGCAGAAGGCAAAAACCTCTGCAGAGTGCCCACAGGAGCGGAGCCCTCCTTACCCCACGCGACCAGCCCCATCACCAACGCTAACCCCCACTGCCTAGGGGAGAGGGGGGGAAAACACATTGACATTTGGCAAGTTTAAGAGCTAATAAATAAATACACTGGAAGAGAAAAAATTTACCCTCGACAGCTTAATTGGTGAGATCTGAGAGGAACAAAAGCAAACAAGAAAAAGCCCACTGGCTCCATAGGCCAAATAGCCAGTGCGGGATAAATAAGGCAGCAAGCAGAGCTCTCCCTCAGAAACACAACCCTGAGAAACGCAACGGTCCAAGCTTTTCACCTTTCATTACATCAGGCTGCTGCTCAACAAGCTTCTTTATAAACTACCCTGGGTATTAAACTACTGTCCTCAGTTAGACCTAAGAGCATCTAACTTATATCCAGCGACCAGGAGTCTCGGCCTAATTGGCAAAATGGTTAACCAAGCCCAAACACAACCTCAGCAAGAGCCAGCTCTGCTCCCTGCAACCTCCCGTTAGCAACAAAAGGATCACCTCTTACATTTCATTTTCCACTGGACAAGAAGCTCTTTTTGTGGTTTGGCTTGCGGGGATGAGTCTGAAATGAAATCAAGTGGAACTGGCAAACTGCAGCTAGCTTGCAGTCGGAGACACTTGGGTCCTGGTGTGAGCGGAAGATTTACGCTGCGCTATTTAAAACTCCAGAAATCAATTTAATTCTAGCAGCGATTTAAAAATGTTGTAGTGCAAGACATAACTGAATGAACAAATACATCGATCATACACAACCTCAGCAGGGCTGCCGGACACCCTACTGTACAAGTTGATGATTACATTTATTCCCAAACATTTTCTTTATGTTGCTATTTAGATCACTTTCCTTCTTTGTCTCCTTTCATTGCCTCACATAACTTCCTTTCTCTGTGCCCAGTTACCACTGGGTTGAAATTAATTCTTGGATAAGCCAGTTCATTTCCCGCTGTCCTTCAGGAGTCTTCCCAGGGCGAGGAGAGATGTGGAGGCAGCCAGGGAAGGGAGAAGAAAACCACCCCACACTGCAGTCACTATTTGCGATTACTTGGAGTTTCCTTCACAAAAAGTCCTTCCAAAACCTCTCCTCTGCCACCTCAAAACCCTCACTTTGAGAACGTCCCTTCTGCCAGGAGAAAGTGGCGTAAGTTTGTATGATCGTGATCTCCCCCAAACAGACATCTACCTTCACATTTATGTTCAAATTACACACAAGCTTTTTTCCCTACACATTCTTTATTTACATGAGGTTCAAACCAAGCATGGAAATCTGATTAAGCAACTCATCGTGTTTCAGAAAGCTTTTCGGTCCTGGGCTCCTCACTGCTGCTGTCTCGTAGCAGAGGGAAGGAGCCCACGGGCAGAGGCGGGGGGAGCAGGCTGTTTGCTTTTACTTTCTTCCCCTTCCTTTCCAACCCACAGAAAGCTCACTTAGGCACCGGTCCTACAAAAACTTCTCCAATTGTACCTAATGGAGCATGCAAAGAGCGAGTACGGGAATGGCTATATAACTTGGGCCACTGTTTCCACCAAGGCATGTGCATTTTACAATTTCTCCAAGACTTTGGACACTGAAGCACTCCCAGAAAGCCATGCAAAGCGCGTGTCTTTCAGGATCTTTTATGGCTAAGAGATCTGCCCTCAAGGTTCCCTTCTTTGAGCATTCCCCACCAGATCCTTGCGTTTCCCCTTCAGTTCCTCCTTTTAAAAGAAGATGCCAAGTAATAAAACTGAACAAAGCCCGTGTTACTAAGACATTCAGTTCTGGAGACCAAGCATCTCAACTGCACTTGCTTCCTGGCACAACTTGACAACACCTGAAATTAAGAGCAAAAGGGAAGGGAGCCAGGTTCGGGGACCACTGAAGATAACTACAAATTGGGTTTGTATTTCAAGAGAAGTGTCAGGCCTACATCGCAGGAAGAACAGAAGAAAAATAACGACAACTAAACCATTTCAGTTCTTCCTCCCCCTGAGAGCCGTAAGACCAGTAACATCCAAAAAAAGAAAAAATTACGAAATAAACCACAGACATGAGAGAGACCCAGAAATGGCAGCACTGGCTCCTTCTGCTATCCTCCCCACACTGCAAATGAAACGCATTCCCTGAAGAGAACGGGGGAAACACAGAAAAATCACCCCCCATGTAAATGTAACTATACCCGCACCTGCAAAGTCTCCTATTAAGGTGCTCGGTCATTAGTTTTACATCTCCTTCATGTGTCACTGTGTGAAATGAGTTCCATCACTTAGCAAAACCCTTAGAGATTTCTCCAGCTCTCACAAGTTTTAGCATCTCCAGGAAAAGTCTTTTTTGAAGGCTGAGGAAGAAATACAGTGCCTACACTGGGATGGAGCTCTTACACTGCAGCAATGAAAAAGAGACCTTGCATATTTCAACCTAATAAAAAGCACTAAATACATTATTAAAAAGAGAACATAGTTAAACAACTCTTTTTATGGCTAAATGAGCCCTTAGATAAATATACCTGATTTATTATTTATGTTTGTTTGTATTACCAAATTCTGGATCAGGGCCATAGCAACACAGGCTCTGCACAGACAGAAAGAATACAACATCCCTGCCTCTAAGGTATGTGACACTATATTACAATTTAACCAGAAATTTCCCACTCAACAATGCAACAGTATGTTAGCAGACTAAACAAACGATTTTAAAAGAACAAATATGTCCCATGGAGTATAATGATGGAAGACAATGGTGCCACACAGTTTTTAATTCATTTCGAAAGCCATGGTTCACAGTGCCTCCAAGGTCCTGTTTCCACAATGAATTTAGTGCTTGCCTGTGCCTTCAATACAGTCACTTTCCATTCGGATAATGTCTTTCCAACCGGTACAGAAAGATCTGAAAGCGACCCGTAGCCCCCGTGAGCATCCAGTGAATTGGGTATTCATGCAGACTACCCGGGCTCCAGAGAGGTTCATCTCCTGGGAATTTCTCCAGGCAGCGAGAGGTCTTTTACAGTGACACAGAGGGAGCCTCCCTCCTTTTCTGGCTAATTTAATCACAGCATCACCCATGCGCCTCTCCAAAAAAAGCTACATTGCCTCCAACCCATTCTCTTGGCACGTATTTCAGCTCTAAGGCGATGAGCCTACGTAGCAGCCAGAAAGCACAGTCCTTAACCACCTGGAGCAAAAACCGAGACGTGGAGACTTCTACGGTGCTAATTTCAGCCAAGATGAAAGGAAAGACCGAGCCTTGGTTTGGAAAGCCTGAAAGGCGGCACTCCAAAGTGCAGAACTGTCTGGAGGAAAAGAAGGGGAGGGGGGCAAAGGTCCTCTTCTCTGGGGACAGTTCTACTTATCACTGCTGCAATTTAGATCATCTATTACAGCAGCTTGCCCCCAGTACAATTCAGACGGCTGCAGGTCAGACCCAATCACTATTCACACCAGTTGTACAGCAAACTCCTAGGAGCTCCTTTCATATCCACAGTTCATCTCTCTGGTATTATAGAGGTCATGGCTTTTACAAAGGGCAGAAAATTCATTTTCATAGTTTTCACTGGCCCTGAAGTTGACTTTGCAAAGACAAAATCTATAGTGAATAGCCCTGCTGTTGATCTGTTTGATGAAGGACAAACCAGTGCAAATTTTAGGGATCAAAGGAAAAAAAGAAACTACTTATGATGGAAATAAATAAACCCTTCACTGTTTTTCTTGACACTTACTGTCTTCGTGCAACAATAAATACTTGCAGTTAAAAACATAATAACCAATAATATTCTAAAAAGGCCCCAGTCTTGCAGTTCTCAGCCAACCAAAACTGCCATCTGGGTTTTAAAAATCGCTCCAATTTATATTTGCAGAGGATTTCTGCATTTGTATGAATAGTAAGAAAGCAAGCCTATAAAGATACAGCAGCAAAACACAACAGTGGGATCAATACTGATGCAGAGCAATCGCTGAACCTGCAGAGCATCACATTCATCTACCCTCCATAGCCTGTGTTGCTTTAGGGGAAGTTAGGGTAAAAGAAATACGACAGCAGCTCCACTCATTCCTATTTTCTGTCTTCCTCTTCACAGTCTGGCAGTCGCTGGGACTACACGGCCAAGCCGTAGGGAGCAGAGAGCCTCGCGGGTGCTTTGCCATGGAAGCTCAGGCACCTTTACTCCGGTTGCTGCTTGGCCTACCTGGGGACGGACGGTCAGTTCTGGATAAAGCAACACTAACTCTCTGAAATCGCTCTTCAGCATGACAACAGAACACAGCTTCCTAAAGCAAAGAACGTTACAGGCTGCCTATGACATTGCCTCTAAGCCAAACACATCCATCCTATGGAGCACAGGCCATTTCGTAGCATAATAAGCTCAGTGAGGTCTCACCACCCAAAAGTTAACATATTGCGAACTATGACTGCAATATATATCTGGTAAAAATCTCAGAAGTCTGATAATTGCTTTCTATATAAACAATTACTCAAACATTTTCCATTAACAAGGTGTTTCACAGCTCTGTAACAAGTAAATACTTAGTCTTAGCCATTTATCATCATCCTACACTTACAATTTTCCATATAATTATTAAAATTATTTAATAGAATAAGCAGATCTTTTTAAGAGCTTAATAGTTCTTGATCATATCAAACTAAGAGTCCAACCAGAACATAATACTTTCTCCAGCACTTTCCAGTATCAGACAGAAAGGGAAGCGTAAAGAAGCAGGGTCCAAACTGACAAAGCAATGGCCAAGACTGGAGTAAACTGCCCACAGGGGAAGGTTTCTCTTCCCCAAACAGCAGGAACCAAATATTTCCAGGCATTTCAAGAAAGCCCATGGGTATAGAGTGCTCTCTCCCTTTGCTTTGAGGTATCTACAGACAGATTTTCAAAAGAGCACAGACAGTAACACGTGTCAAGCATTTTGAGAAAAGCTGACCACTCGGTATCTAGAAATACAGACAGAAATTGGCAAGACAGATCGGTGTGTGCATTATCAAATGAGGAATTACTTGTCTTTTAAAATCCTGTAGCTTTCCCCATCTAGGCTGAAGCAAGCAAAGTCAAAGTGCTCCTGTTCCTAGGGAGGTTTGATACAACGCTGGTGTGAGGCACAGTTGTACTTTCACTCACAGGATTAGAGCCCTTGCCAAGTCTCTCCTAACAGCCTGGTTTCCTACCAAAGCTGTTATTATTTTGGTTAAATACTTTTAAATAGAAAATAACATATATTTTAGGTTTAATTATGCATAAGCTTAAATATGACAGCACAATAGAGGAAAACAGCATTTTGGGTAACATAGAATTTACTTTAGATTTACTTTATGCTAAAAATGTAGATACTTACAGTAAAAGCACACACTATATTATTTGTCCCCTGTCATCTGTCTCTAGCCTTCCACTCTTTTCCTCTGCTGCCTCCTCATCAAAACAAGTTGGTATCTCTTGTTGGGCCGAAACCAAGTCAAAGATTCTTTAATTACAGCGCAAACCCACAAACAGCATTAAAGTTCAAGCCTTGTATGCAAAAATCAGATCTGAACAGGCCAACCTAGCTATTCCTGTGAGGGAATCTTATTTACAAGAAAACATCCTGCTGCTACAAGAAACTCACAAAAAAAAAAAAAGGCAGAAAAAACCACCACCACCACCCCCAGTGTTTCTTACTCCAGGCAAGGGCAGCCAGCACATGATGTTTTTCTGAAGGATCTTGTTTACCTTTTCTTTCCCAAGGAGAAAAAGCTGAAATAGAGGTTAGTCCCCACCCGAAAAACCAAATACTATGGCAGACAATATAGATCATAATTTGTCTTCATGTTTTGTCATTAGCAAGGTAAGATTTTTATTTTCATTTAAAAAAAATGTAGATACAAACCAACTGCATCTCCCTTCTCACAAAAGCACCGAAGAGAGATTATAAAAATCTCCCCATTTAAAACAGCCAGAGCAAGAACAAGGCAGTCCCTCCCATGGCAGCAAGATCACACAACATGCACTGGTGAATTGGAACACAGCCCTCCTGGGGATGAACTCACTAACGCCCAGAAATGGCATTAATGCATCATATCGTAATGCCTGTCACAGCCTTAGGTTCCGAAGATCCCAAATTGTTCAGCAGTGCATAGGCAGCTTCCTGTCTTCATGCATACAGTGACACCACGCTATTCTAACAGGAGGTGATATACTTATATACGTACTACAAAATAATTCCATTGAATTAATTATAACACCTTTCTTCTCAAAGAAGCATTTAGCAAGCTGTATCATTAAAATATAAACAGCAGCTGCCTACGTGTCCCTGTATACCCCAAATCCAGAGTTTAGAAGAGGAGGTGATGAATAGTATTACCGAGGGAAACTGCAAGGGCAATTTATGAGGGAGCAGTGTAATTAATGGAAATGGAAATTGGGCTCTAGCAGCCACGCTCAGAGTGCTACCCTTGCAAAAAGAGACACAGTTTTCCAATGATTGCAGCAGTTGGGACATTGTCTGTCTCATTCACAGCACAGCGTCATTAGGAGAGGTGCCTCCCAACAGCATGGGAGAGCACTGCCTTTACACCACCACATCTGCCACACTCTCACTCACTTTGCAGAGCAGGTCCTGGCTACATAAACACCCAAGAATCAGCAAATACAAAGGAGAGGCATTCGTGACGCAAGGTAACTTCACTACTTTCTTGCATCTGCCTGCCTTCCTGCCTGCCATTTGCTCTGCTCCCTTCCTTCCCTCCCAGGAAAGTGCAATCCTGGCAATGGAGAGGTGCCCCACCAGCGCTGCCCACACCGGCCGGGCGATGGAAATAGGTGTGAGCTGCATCTGCCTGGGACAGAGCCCGGACAGAGCGTGGAAGCTATGAAAAGCACAGCAAGTGGGAAGTTTATATAGGGAAGACTGGAAACGTGTGGAACAGGGCAAGAGCCACGACATGACCCCAAGAAAGCTCTTGCTGGATATGCAGCTGTTTCCAGGGTGGATCGCAAACCAGAGTACACCCTTCACAGGGAAGTGCGTGGACATCCCTGAGTGATCCATGAGGATACTCCTAGGCTCCTTATAGCCACTCAAATGGAGTTAATCTGATCACAAACCAATGATTAGAATGAACACTGAAAGGTTTACCCAAACATTTTCAATTTAAGATATTGGGAAGAAATTTTAGAAGGTGAATAGAAGAAATTCCATGGAGTGGTCCAAAGAAAGCGCATCTCAGGGGTGGGTCATACCATAGAGGATACCAGCCAGAAAGGCTAATAAAAACAGAGAAGCTGTGAGATCCCAGCAGAACTGCCACCTGTGCTCTCCTGGAGGTGGTCCAGGAGGCTGACGGCACAGTACCACACGCCAAAGCAAAATCTACTCTCCATTATATAAGGCTGATGCACTTTGGAAAAATACATAACCAGTACGGTTAGGTTTAGCAAGCAAGAACTTGAGAGAAGGCAAAAATCACTTTGGCTACTACTTATAGATTGGGTTTGGACTTGTATTACAAACTGAAAGAGATCAGGAAACCAAACATTTCTCTTTGATGTAGAGCACAAACTGCTCTGGAGTTTCTTTTTTTCCTTTTATGCTTTAGGCAAAGGAGACATAATGTCCTTCACACTTTCCGACTAACACTTAAAACTCTTACGCAACACAATGTCAGGTCTAACTAAGATCTTGCATTTGAACTAATTAAATCAAGGATGCAATGGCAAGAACAGGTTTCAGTCTTGCTTGTGTTCTTCTCCAATTCCAGCAACTAAGCTGCCACCTTCAGGCACCTTCTTTTTTTGAAATGAAAATGAAGTAAACACACACGCAGTAAAATAACAGAACAGAAATTTGTATCCAAGGGTGTCCTGCAAGTGTGGAAAAGGAGACAAAGCTGTGGGCTTTGCCAAATGGCACAATCATCATCTTAGGCCTGGAAAAAATCTGCAAGAATCAACAAAAGACTAACACAAATCTTTCCACGCAGATGGATAAAGCCACACAGAGCAGCTTTCATTAACACTTGACTTAGTGTTAATTAATTAATTAGCGTTAAGACCTTGACTTAGGTATGTGTACAGTCACTCTCCTTGATCACTACGTAACCTGTTAGAGAATGCAAACTCTTGTAATCCCAGTTTATTCGACTTCATATGCACTTCTCAGCAGATGATTCTCAGATGAACAAAGCCCTAATGACACCTGAAGGACATTGTCACATGCATAGCACTGCCGGAAAACCGAACACCTCCTATGCTGAAGACCCACTGAATTCCTGGTTAAAAGGAGCTATCGCTCTTCTCTTTTCCAACAGATGATCAGCTTTGAAGTTACTAAGAAATGACTGTATTTATTTATTTTATTTTTTTAATTAAAAAGATAGACTGGTGTCCAACTCTTTGATAGCAAAGCAACAGACAGCAGGAACTCACCAAGGTCACAGAGCAAAAATGACCTCGGGCTTTCCAGTGCTCCGTGTCAGCCCACGTGAATTTACTGTGCGTTTTGAGCACAGCAGTGCTCTTCCCCGCTCCCCTCAGAGTGACTTCATGCAAAAGAGCAACAGCTGAAAGGAAAATGTGATTTTGACACCCTTGAACAAGCAAAGGCATAAAAGCTGGTCAGGATACCCGGGCCAGAGAGAAAACCAGAGCTGGGGGCCCTGGTAACACACATGAGGTAACTCCTGCTAGTGAACACCACAGAGGGAAAACAAACAGTCCTTTCCTCAGCAACAGCAGTAGTAATACTTTTCCAAAAACTTTCTAAGTCCTATGATATGGTCTTGTTTGATCTATCATAACCAAGATAAGCTAGCCAGTAAAACAACTTGAAGCAACTGCAAAGCCCTGGCTCTGGTTCATGGCTTGAATACCAAGTTGTCATATGGATGTCTATCTGAAGTATTCCATACTGCCTCGAAGTTACTTCTAGCCATTGCCTAGGAGGAAGGTTGTTTGGGCTTTGACCCTCTCCGCACTGGGTCACCAGCATTTGTGAAGTTGAAGAAACAAATACGATTTTAACCTCTGGCACGGAGCACAGAAAGCAGAAAAGTGGCGGCCAGTAGAGTCTCTTGCACACTGATGTCTGTCATTTGAAGCAATCCCCGTTTTTTAATGATGAAGCCTTTCTGATGTCTACTCCTTCACCTCCTTCTTCAGCTGCACAGCCCATGGCTGCTCACATTAAAGGACTTGGACTGAAATGCAAATCTGGAAAGCTCAGAGAGACCCAACAAAAAACTAAAAAAGGCTTCATAAACTGCATTTTCAGTGTGGAAATCTGTGTTTAGTACATTCAACTAGGTGCCTGATACACCAGGTTTATGCACAGTGCGGTAGTACATCAATGTCACATAGGGAAACATGGAACTACTACAGCATCTCCCATAACAGACGAGAGCGACGTCGTGGTGCCATATGGTGAATAAGAACCAGGAGCCAAGATAAATACTGTACTTGCCCCTAATGTAGCTGAGGTACCGTTGTAACAGCTGTGTTGCACCAAAACCAAAACAGAAAGGGATCAAAATCCATTCTGCTGGCTTATAAAGTCTTCCGGCATGATCAAGCCTATTAGGAAGGAAAGCTCATGGTCATACGCAGATGACACACTTGCTTGGACGAGTTAGATTAGTGAGTTAAGTGCAGAGAAGTTACTGTGCAAGGCATGCGTGATCTCTCTAGGCTGACACAGGAGAAGGAAAGGGAAAAGGACGTTGTATACTAAAACAGAGCAACCAACATCATCTGGAAATCCCAAGAGGTCAGATAAAGTCCTTACCATCACCGTAGCATCGGTGCAGCTGTAGCGTGAGTGTGACCTCCTTCCCAGCTCCCAGTCACACCCCACAAAACATCTCTAACCACCACGGGCTGGCCTGTCGGGGAGGATGGTGCAGGTGGGGAGCACCACCCCAGGCAGAGATGGCAGCGGGGAGCCCAACCCCAACCACCCACGCCCTCCCTAGCACCCCACGCTGCTGCCACCTTCATCCAAACTAGACCGGAGGAAGAGTGGCCCCGTACCCACCCTGTCTCCTGGGTGGTGAGCAGGGTGCTCACCCAGATAGCGAGAGATGGGGTTCGCACATTGTTGTCCCGTCTCCCAGAACCAGCTGGCAGAGCTCCTCAGTCACCGGGACATGGGCTGGAGCAGCACCTACTACTTCAGAGGTGCTTCTGGGGTCTGAGCACCTCTACCAGATCAGGGGCAGGGAATCAGACCTTTTGTTTGTTTTAAAAACAAACAAACAAACAAAAAATCCAGAGTGATCGAAGTATGTAACAGCTCAGCATTTTATAACCTACATATGCTAAATGCTAAAATGTAAATGTACATTTCTGTTGTGTAACTATCAGACACTACCCATGGAAACGCATGATAAAGAAGTGAGTCCACTAGGTTACACGGATCGAGTACTAAAGGTTCCCAAATGTTTGGCTTAACGTCCTGAATGCCTCTTTCAACGCCTAAATCATCACTGGAAATCAGGTTCAAGAACAGAAACACGAGAGAAATTAGTCATACATGTTCCCATGACAGTCCACTGCTACTTAGAAGGAAAATATAAAGCATTTTCTTCGTTTGTTAAGATAAAAATGAAGAATGGCTTCCCATCTGAAGCCTTTAAAGGATAAACTATTTCTGTTGCACTGCTGTTAAACCTGTTTTATAGTTCTACTACCATGAAAAAGGAACATCACACTTCCAAAATGATTGCAATTATCAGTCATTAAGGATGCAGCTCATAATGCAGTACAAATCCCTTATAAAATATTATAACTTCAGCTGGTAATGTTTAATTTTATCTCAATTAAGCAATAGCCTAGAAAGTAATGGCTGCCTTTGCAACTTGAGTACAAACCAGAAAGCATATAAAGGTTCTGAAGTGTTTGCATGCTAATCCTTAGAGTATTTAATGTCACAAGAAGACAGCCCCCATGGGTACCCACATACAGTACACAGTCACTTGTGAGATGAACTTACACAACCTGAAAAGAATCAAAAATTCCTGAAAATACCAAGTCAACAGAAGATACAATTGGCATTTGCAGTCAAAAAAAACCTGTAGGAAAGAATTCTGAAACTCTGAAATTTCAGTCCTGCTCTGATACGGCCTCCCATCACGGGAAGCTGACATTTAAAAGACTGTTTAGAGAAAGCTGGATGACGACTGTGCCCAATGCAAATCTGTAGCCACACAGATGTCAGTGAAGCTGCAATCGTTTATCCCACCCGGGGCTGCGTGATCACCACCAGGCACGATGTGAAACAAGGAAGCGATCTGCAGTGGACGGGACCAACTTTTCCCTCTTTTTCAAAAACAGTTGTGCAACTTAAGAATGCTCTGCGACAGCCACGCTCCAGAGGGAATCGTAATTCTTTCTTAGCTGCAGAGATATCCCATCTTCATTAGGAACTGGAGCTCTATCGAGTGCATTTATTCAGAAATATTGCTAAAGTTCCTCTCCCAACAGCTGCCTTCACAGTTACGTATGTAAAATAGTAGGCTGAAGTTAGCCATTAATCTCACAAAAGAGAATTAGATTGATGTCACATAGTTTGAATAGTAATTATAATACGAGCTAGAAACCGTTCACAGTAATAAAAATGGTTATAAACTATTCTAGATCCACAGAGTATGATGGATGATTTATTATGACACTGAAGAGTGTTTTAAATATTGCACTGCCTAAATTCCAGCACACAGGACAATACTCAAATTTAGGGTAACTCAAATTTGATTCACACCAGAGGTTTGCTTGACCCATAATATCTTAATTTAAAAATACGGCTACAGCCAGTTGCCCACAAATGGTTTTGCCAACAAGGTCAATTAAATGTGATGTTTTATTCACATTTTGCTTGATTAAAAAACAAATCTTGGGCAAGCTACCGGGAGGTTTTGGTCCTGTAAGCACAACGCAATCTCAAAGTGTCAAAATGAATCTTGGAAGCAACACAAAAGCTGGATGAAAAAACTAGCACTGCCCAAACCGCAATAGGTTATATCCAGCAATGGATGCAGCAGCTCAAACATCTGCCTCCAACACCAACACTCTTCATAATGGCACCTTCTGGGAAACAAATATTCTAGCAACCCAACCAAATACCATTTTCAATGGGTATTTTTAAACTATAATCCACCTTTGGCAACCATTTATTTTTTACGATTCCTCCTCCTATTTTTCTGGAGTAAAAATGATGGAAAGATGTTGGTTTATTTTTGTTGCTGCTTGACAGCTAATCAAATTTGATATTTATATTGTAAGGGGATAACGAAGTGCCAAGATGGATATTATAAAAACATTTCTGAAGACAGCAGTTTTACCTTCAGCAATTCAATTTGATTCAATGGTGGCTAGACACTTGCAAATAATTGTATTTTAGATCCTTGCAACCTGATGGCAGAAATAGACCCTTCCCCTCTTAGATTGCTGGGTCTGGAGTGCCACTCGGTGGCCAAATATAAACACTCCTGTTGTAGTAGACACCTGTCTAACACCAGTCAAGCGGTCTCGTAGAGTCTACAGTTTGGGATGTATTGGATTTGGAAACAATCATTCTGCAGTTGCTTATATGACAGCCTAACACAATAAGGAACATTTTTATTCCTCACATAAACTCTGGTCTCGGGACTCTGGTGACAGTCAACACGCCCTCGGTGAACTGGAGAACGTCCAACTCTAAAAGCCGAATCTCTCACCTCTCACGCAAAAAAAGCAGCTCCAGAGCCAGGCTGTAACAAACACGTCCTCTGTGCACTGAGCACAGAGAGAGACCTGTAACCCGTCCTCACCAGTGGGTAACTCTGGATCTTGTAGCACTGGGGAGCTTGTATTTATTTGTTTATTTTAACCTAAACGATCAGTTTCTTCACATAAGCTGATACGCCTATTCTAAACAGAGAAGGAAACAGAAACTAAGACGGGGCAGGCAAACAGCAGCTTGTAAAGCTGGGAGCATCTCATTACGGTACCACTTTTACACTGCCATCACAGGAGAATAATTTACTATTTATTTCCTTGCAGTACCTCATAACTCCAAGCCAGAGCTGAACTTGCATCACTCTGATCTGGCCAGTCTCGAGGGCAAAGCACTCCCTGTACCATCAGAAAACCTCCGCTTCCTCTTACTCAGCTGCTTCCCAGACACCGAGATCCAACAGGGATTTTTGTGTTCCTATTTGCTTCTTTACAGAAGCAGCAGCCACCAGCAGCAGCGCTCACGTTCAGCACAGGCACCACGCAGCAGGCAGTTGGTAAAGGAAAAGATGGAGAAAATCAGTTTATGCAGGACCCGCATCTTTGATCCTTCAGAGAATAAGAAAATTTCAAGTAACACTACAAAAATTTGAGAACTTCCCTACAATCACCTGAGTTAGTTGCACTGTTCCTTTTCCTCTTGGATAGTACAATATATGGGAATGGAGAGCAGAAGTGAGTATCTTGGATGAAGACTCTTAACTACAGAAATGAGATTTTATTATATCAAACAATGTCAAACATCCATTATTATTCATATTTTTACTATGAGCTTTCCAAATTGCTGGCCAGCCTCCCAGAACATTTTACCTCTTGTTTTCTCTCACGGGTAAATGGCTCATGGTAACATTTAACAAATCTAATCAGAGTGCACTTTTATGATAAATATTACTATCTGAATAAATCCCAGTCAGATCAAATTAGCTGAATATTCAACCTTCTCCAATAACCCATCCACATCAGTTTAAAGAGATGAAAAAATACTTATTATAACTTGACATCAGACCATAAACAACTGTCAAATACAACACAAGGCAGGAAAAGACAATGAATTCTTAATTCAACAAGACATTAACTCATCCTGCATCAATCCACACCACTGGGCAAGGCTCCTGCCCTGACATGACTAATACATGAGCATCAGTCTAAAGGCACAAGAAACTGCCTGTAAAGCCAGAAGTTGTTGCATGGGAGACTTGTACCCATGGGGGAAAACCTCAGAGGCTCGGGACCTACTGGAAGGCATGTTTATACTGCTCACTTCAGCCGAGCCTGGGATGCTGGAAATATTTACAGTGATATAAAGGTCACTACAACTGTGCCTGCGCTGCAGCAGCACAAATGTCTTTCTTTTAAAAAAGAAAAGAAAGAAAGAAAGGAACCAGGTAAAGTCATCAGACAAAACCCACATGATTTTTGTAGGAAATCTGGGAGCTCGCTGTTCCCTATGATTTCATCGCATCAGGGGCCACGAGAAGCAGCTCTGGAACGCTGAAAGCTCTTTGTAGCACCATTTTCCTAAACCAGAAGGTTAGAAACAAACAGTGCCGGTGTGCTGAAACCACATCATCCTTCCGCAGAGGAGGTGCTAGCAGAGCCCTGAAAGATGCCAACATTTCCACCGAATCGGCTACAAAGCCATCATCTGTTTTTGCCCTCAAAGATATCAAAAGCAGTATATTCCAAATGCCTTTAAATCCCTATGTCCTAAGAAAAAATGTGGTCCGACCAGTGAACGTCTGCAGGCAGCTGCATCCTGTGTTATTCAGCACTTGAAAATGAAAAAAAGGGACGTGATTTGCTGAGAGCAGGTGAGCTGCACACCTAAGATGTGACATGTGCCACGACCACATTTCAGGGAGGCTGAAGTCCAGCCAGTTTCATGCTTGAGGAGGGCAGCGGTGGGCTGGGACAAGCCCCCAGAGCCCACTGCCGTGGGGACAGAAAGCTGCGCCGAGCTGGTCGAGTGCCCGACGAGTAGCAGCAAGCTGAGCTCACCAGCTCCTTACGCTTTTCATACGACTTCAGCGAAGTGCTCAAGCACAGGAACCTACCACATGCTCTTTGTATAACAGGAAACATTTACTTTTGTGAACGATTATAAACAGAAGGCTCTTGAAAGAGCTTACGCTCCAACAGGACCCCTTAAATATTTACATTCTGTGGGCTGATGTGCAGCAAGGAGTGTTTACTGCCGAGGCTGCTCCGACCAGGCTAGATGGAGAGCTTGCACACAGCACACGGCTGCGCTGCATCTGTCACAGCAGGGGCTCAACTTTGGAAAACAGGCTGCCACGGTCCAGCTTCTGCCTAAACTGCCCCTCAAGTTCATCTGCAAAAAAGCCACCCGTATTTTTTCCTCCCAGGACACAGCTCAGCCACCATCTCAAATGCCCCCGAGCAGCCCCGACCGGGGACTGGATGCAACTCTGCCCTCCACATCGCAGCCTTCCCAAATGAGCAGAAATAATTCACTGCAACAGATAGATCTTAAGGAGTTTTTGTTTTCTTTTTTTTCTCTAGGAGCTGAAGCTGGCTGTCACAGGAAGCTGCTAATACAGCCCTTCTTCCCCTCCCAACTGCAATTTGTATCTTGGTAAGCAAGAAACCTAAGATGAGTGAAAATGGGGAAGGAATGCAATAGGGACATTTGAGTCACTTCTGCTGTCACTGAGGCTTTGACTAATTGTGAAAGTGCACATTGCCCATTCACCAGCCCATTTTTCAGCTTTCCATTTAGAGCGAGAAGCAGACATTTACCAAAAGCAAACAAAAATCCTGAAAAGTCACAATAGGTGGTTCCTGTTCTGAGACAGCTCTAGTTTATAATCTTTTTTCTTTATTGCTGTTTAATGACTCATATCATGCGACTCTTTCCCCATTCCTAATGTCTGCTGCTGAAGTCTCCTCTAGAGAGATAGTACTTGGACGCCTGAGGGAAAGTCAGAGAGAAAGATAACTACAAAAAAACCACGGGAGTCATCATTTCCTCAGTCTGCATTGAAACAGATAAAACTTCCATTGCCAAGATTAGCTCATACGGTACAATATGTGGGGAGATGGACAGATCTCTTTACACGGGATGATAGGATGAAACTTTCCATCAGCTATATATGCAGACATATATGAAATAACTTCTTTGAAATCAGCTGAATTACTTTGGATTCACAGCCAGAAATCTAAGATCTGAAATGAGCTTGCTCTGTGACTTGGCAGCTGGAAAATCCAACTGATTGTCAGAGAGAAGGTGCATCTTCTTTTGGGATAACGCCAAGAACTGTAGGCAGAAAAACCAAAACCAGATGTTATCGTAGCATAAAGACCCATTAGTTATTAACTAATTTCAGGCACGATGACCTGTTAAACTAAAGCTGTAACTGTCACAAATGGTCCTATCCCTATTTCATCATTAGAGGTTATTTGATTCACCTTGGCTAAATATGAGCCATACTGTGATTACTGAACAAAGTTGCCATTAATCCCAGCTCTTCGCTTCCATACATTCCCTCAAGAACACACAGCAGTCCTAAACATTTTGGTATGGGCTGTTTTATATCATAGCAACTAATATAGCTGCCTCCTGCTCTCAAAACTTTAAGTAATAAATCTCTGTTTCCACAAATGTGTATTATCTCACTGCTGGCCAACATCCCTGACAGCACAGGTAAGTGAAGATGTTTTATACAGCACATCAAATGGGAAATCAGAGATCTATCCTGTGGAAATCAATAAAACCCACACGATTTCACAACTAGGCTTGCAGAGATTTCTCGGGGATTTGCCTGGAGAGTTATGGCTAAGAATTTAAAAACTGAGGATATTGTAAAACCAATACTAGGGCATTTTCCAAGTGGGCAAATGACTTAATTTAGATCATACCATTGCTATGACTCAGTAAAACATACAGCACAGCTAAATAACAACAGAAACTCTTTTTGAAATAAGCCTGGCTCATGCTCTTTGACCAGCTCTGCACAGCTTTTGACACCCAGCCAAGGGTGGGGTGAGCGGGTCGCATCCCCCCCCTCCTGCCCACCAGCACCCGCCTTGCAGCCTTGCGCCTGGGTACCTCGCTGCGCTGCCCTTCGACGGGCGCTCTGCGGCACTGTGTCCCGCCTGCCCTGGCCGAATGTCCACAAATCTGGCTGCAAGGTACTCGCTGGTGGATCACAGTACGGTCGCATCCTCTATGCCATGTGCAACAGGGCAGAGGGGGATGTCCCAGGGGGATGTCCCAGGTGGCAACCTGCAGGAAAACTGGAAGGAGAGCTGCATACCAGCAATTGCATGCCGAAAGAAACTCCGCAGAAAGTGGTAGAAAATGTTTTCCATGTTTTCTGTCTTCCTCATGAGACTGCAGAAGTCGCACCAAAAACCTCTGGCTCTCGCTGAGAGAAACTAACTGCGCTCAATAGATAATGCCTTTAGAAAGAATTGCACAGAAATAGGAATATATTCTGCCATGGACTGTGGCTGAAGCAGCAGACCGCCAGCCTCTTCATTTGCAGGCTTGATGAACTGCTATAGGAAATGCATTGCAGAGGTGAGTCCCAGGCTTCCCCCCTCTTCTCCAGGGTGGCGTGAAGCGGTGGGGTGCTGGGACAAGTCGGCGTGCAAGGACCACAGCCAGACCACGTGCACTGCATTCCTGATGCCCCGTTCACACTTACTCCCTACGCAATATAGAAGGCGGGTTTGACAGAAATCTGCTGGGATTAAGATTTCTCCTACACTCTACTACCTGACATTTTAAAATCTGGCTTGGTTTGACTGTTGTTACCTACTTCCCCACCGCCTGCTGTGACTCCCTGTCCAGAGCATTGACTGCACAGAGGTAGATACGGACAGAGAAGAAAGTGTATCACGTCCTCCTCCAAGCACCAGCCGATGCTGCCCGTCCCAAGCAGCCAGCTGAAGCTCTACCCGCCTTTGATGCTCTGCTCTTGCCATGCAAAGCCTCCAACAGCATAATTAAAGGATTCCCCAGCTAAGCAGGAAAGCAATTTATCCTTGCAATTATCAGAATGCCTCACAAATCTTCCAAGCGCCCTTCAAACAGCACTGGATTTGCACTGACAGAAAGAGTAATTGATTCCACTCTGGCAAAGGTGGAAAATTCAGGGGCACATTAGACTGCGGTTAACACAGCAGAGATGGGGTGCCCTCAGGAACACCCTCGGTCCTCTCTGGCTCCAGGGACAAAACCATCAATGCTTCGCTGCTAAGCTGCTGGAGATGAGCTCCTTGAAGTGTAGGTCTTTCATCACGGATGCCTATTTGATAACCATCAGTCCCTAACGTAAATAACAGATTTCCATTTCAATTGATAGGCATCACTTAGTGAGCATCAAAAGGACCTTTATTGGTAGAAGAGATTAGAAAACCAGGAGTTGACTCAAGAACGCTTTGAAGCTTTTCCCTCATGAATTTCTTCTCCCAAATCTCCATCATCTGCTTATTTCCATCTCCATAAGCAACATTATTTTATCCACCAAGTTCTGCAAATTCAGGTAACCTTGGTAGCAACTCTCCTTAGGTGGGGAACCCAGGTCCAGGGTTAAATAATGTTTTGCCAATTTTGTAATGTCATTAAAAACCAAGGAAAACATTTGTGTTTGCCATGACTTTGATGTGAAATGCATTTAAATTAAGAAGTTTAGGCTGAGCTTAGGACAAAATTAAAAACCCCACATGGGACACAATCACATAGGAAAGCAAATTCAATGAGCTTTGCAGAAATCATTATAGCGATCCAAGTAAAAACAACATTGTTAACTTGCTGTAAGAATGGCTAAATTACAAAGACAACAGTGAAACTTTATAGTCAAAACATGTAATCATGAAAGAATTTAGGATTTTTCCTTGAGGCCGCTGCAGCCCAGGCCCCTAGTGGGTCTGTGCACAGAATTTCTATTGCCCTCAGCAGGAGACTTTTGTATGGAAGGATCACTAGCTAAAGGATGACCCTAACGAGGGCAATCCTTGAATCAAAACCAATTCGTTATTTCAGGTACTGGTTATAAAATACAAGGACATTTTCCTAACAAATTTGACACCAAATTAATTTGGGGAGGGAAGGAGGAGGGAGACCAAAGAAACCCAGAGTAAACTTGGTAATAGAAAATGGAAAGGGTTCCATAAAAGTGTTTTCATGCCATTTAAACAAGTTTAAAATGTTTATATATAAATATATACATATACACAAATTCACATATACTTTTTTTTTCCAAAAAGTCTTCAAAACCAAGCATTACAACAAATTTTCTTCAACCAAGCATTGTTATCAAAAGAGAAACTAATTTTCTAGAAATACAAAATAATAAGTAAATACATTTTTTTTAAAATTACTTCAAAACTTCTTCCAGAATTCAGCTCATCTGCTAAATACTCCCATTTCTACTACTTTTCTTTTTCCTGAATGTGTTAAAAAGAAAGATAGCCTACCTCCTTTCTAACCCAGTGAGCAAGAAAGCCATCTGGCCAAATGTGGCAACACCTACTCTGATATCAGAAACCATATTCCTCTTCATTTTGAAATGCCACATGAAAAAATTAAATTGCCATACCCTTACTGTGCACTGCAGGACACCTCCTCAGGCCAAGAGGCCCTCCTCCTCCAGCAGTGCTGGCAGCAGCGGCCAGTGGGGCTGAGCACAGTTGTCTCTACGTGGCACCTCAGCAAAAGAGTGGCCCGAAGAAGGGACCTGTCTGCCCCACCACTGCAAAGATCCCAGGAAGAAGCGTTCATCTCGGCCTGCACTGAGAGTGGAGAGATTTGTGGCATTCTAGTTATGGTAGTTTTGAACCTGTGGATGGGTTTGGGTACTTCCTGAGACTAAGAGAATGTTAAAATTAAATATGAATTACTCTCAGTATATTGTCTAGGAACTGCTCCTTAAACAAGGCAAAATTACAGTCAAACCAACCAGGGTTTATTCACTTGGATAGCCCAATAGCATCATCCCAGTACTGTGGTATGAAGCAATTCTGCCATTGTGATCCATCCACGCTTAAGCCACAACTTGGGGAAATGAAGAGGAAAGGAAAAAAAAAAAGAAAAGGGGGGGGGGGAAAAGAGGAGACTTCTAAGTGCGATTGCAATTGGTTACCATGATCCAAAACTGCACGCCAAAGAACATAGAGAACTGACAGCTCGTGTTTGCAAACCTGCATTTCCCAGCAGCCAGAACATGTTGAAATAGAAATAATACAGGGCACCCTAAAAGAAGATACTCTGCAGGTTTGCATTACCATACATTCATGCAGCCTGCAAACACCACCTCTTCTGGGTATACGATGGCCATTTATCCTGTCTAAATGCGTGCAATTGGTTACCATGATCCAAAACTGCACGCCAAAGAACATAGAGAACTGACAGCTCGTGTTTGCAAACCTGCATTTCCCAGCAGCCAGAACATGTTGAAATAGAAATAATACAGGGCACCCTAAAAGAAGATACTCTGCAAGTTTGCATTACCATACATTCATGCAGCCTGCAAACACCACCTCTTCTGGGTATACGATGGCCATTTATCCTGCAAAGCAAAAATCCTCAGCAAGAGAAAATGGAAGAAAAGGCCCAAGAATAGGCACGGATGCTCTGTCCGTGGGCAGCTCTCACCACGTCCATGGTGCCATGGGCATACTCCTATCCTTGGATATACATAGAAATAACACGGAGAAAGTAAGCACATACGCAACACAGACCCAGATGTAAAAATAGTCGAAGTCATAATTTTTCTAAAAATACTCACTATAAAAACAAATCTGTTTTATTCTGAGCATTGTTAAAACATAATGCAGTGCAAGATAAAGCAAATTAGAATGAAATCATGGAAAGTTCAGGATCTAGAAATAGCAGTGTAATTTCGTGCCAGATTTTGATTCAGTTGCTGCCCTGGAACAACTCCAGGTTTACACCAGCCTGTCAGACTACAATTTGCCACCATATATGTGAAATCTCCTTCTGAGTCAGTGCAAAGAAACTCTACAAAAAGCCTGAAGAACTCCAAGAATCTCTGTACAACAAGAGAGGTGCAAAGGGGAGTCCAAGAATCCTAAGCAAAAATATTTTGCTTTGTCCAAGTATGCACATGTGGAAAAAGTGCCTCTGAAACAACTGCAGTTTGCAAAACATCAGCACACAGAAGTGCTGAAATTACCTCTCCGCCCGAAAGCGAAGCGTTTGCAGCTGCTGCCGTACCCTGTTCTGGTCGGTTGGAAACCTGCACGCTGCACTCCCTCCTCCTCTGCTAAACCTGGAGAGGAGGGAGAAGATAGAGCCATGACCTTTCTGTTTGCTTTTGGCTTTTCAGAGCGCAGTACACCAACTACAGTCTTTCTAAAAAACAAAGCTGCATGTCAAGAACCAAAAACGCCTATTCTTGACAAACGATTGCTTCCAGTCCATGGCACAGAAGACTGCCTCCTACTTATTAAAGCAGCTCCATAAAGCAAGCTATATTTTAATCAGCATTTTCTGCCCAGGCAATATTTTTCATTGAGCACTGTTTTCCCCTAGGAGACTGTCCTACGAGAGCTACCAAAAATTAAGTGTTTTAGAACTAGAGGTTTTCAGGACCATGGGATACGATCTTAAAAACCTCCTGCCTCTGGCTCCGCAGTATGTTTGGGTGCCAGCCTTAGCAACGGCAGGGTTCGGCAGAGGGCAGGGACAGACGTGCAGACAAACAGCTCAGCCCTCCTAGCTGGCGCGCGCCGGGAAGAAATACCTCAAAGCCCAGGGCAGCAGCAGCCCTCAGCCATGGACTGAGGACCGGCAGCCCCCGCCTCCCCGAGCTCCGTCACTGCAGGATGCTCTCACCCCCTGGTATCACAGGGCTGCGATTCTGCAGTAAATGAGTGATCTCTCATACAAATTTGGAAGGCCGTGATGTTTCTCTTGCTTGCTGGTTTACGTGTCCAGAAGCAGTAAAAGGGCACTTTCGCACCTCTGCTCTCAATGTAAAACCAACACAATGGAGAAGGGAAAGGCTCCAAAGGAGAGGGGCAAGGAAAATCTTGGATGGCCTAGCAGCCGTTTTAATCAAACAAGCAATTTGTAAGGATACAGGGGCCAACCAAAACTCAGCAGGCATGTCAGACATAAAGGGCGTATTCTGCTCAGCTCCAGCCCCTTCATGCCTTACCCCAACCCATGCCCGTGAAAACCGACTCAGGAAAAAAAAAATGAAGCAACGTGACAGTGTGGGTGTCCTTGCTGACCATCCCTTGTTCTTCTGTTCATGAAAGCTATCTATAATTCAACACACCCAGATGACAGCAAATCAAGAAACACGGCACAAGAGAAAAGGACATTTTCTCATATAAGACAGATGTGTGTTATAACAGCAATAACAAGAAGAGACGGTGTGTAAGTACTCCAGGTTAACAGACTTCTCTGTGAACTCCCCTCCTACCCCTATTCATATTTCTGTAAGACAGGACTACAAAATTATCCTGAAGGAAACAGTCATCCCAAAATGATGATAACCTGTCAGTCGTCACGTAGCTGCACAGCCCTTCCCCTCCACGTGGGCACTCAAAAGCTTCTCTCCTCCTGTTTTGCATCACATCGAAAGCACGTGCACGACAGGTTCATACTTATGTGGAAAAAATTGCTTTTTTTGGCCGTCTCTTAACTTGCTTCTATAACATCCTACATGTTTTACAGTTTCCCTTGTTCTTTCACCCTTCAGATCGTCAGCTTGGCTCTTTGCTGTGCTGCTTCAGCTAAGGGAGGGGAACAGGGTGGAGGAGGAGGGTCTGGTTTTGGCTCCAATTCACCCTTCCCAGAGCAAAGAGCCTGGAAACAGTTTGGGTCCTGCTGCAATACGTGCTGTGGAGTTGACGCTGCAGGAGTCCTAGGAAAACAAACTCTTTCCAGATCAGCTTGGCAACTCAGCAGCAACATGCGTCATTAAAATCCCCACATCTTTCCACTTTATCTGTAGAGATATATCTACCTGTACGACCCCCATCCGGGGTCTCATGTTAGGAAGTGTATTATTGTCTGAATGACTGGGAGCAAAAAGGTGTTTTCATTTGGATTACTTACTTTAAAGCTCCTGTAATTGTTCCTGCTGCAACATACTCAAAAAACATGCAGCATTGACTGCAGAAGAGAAGGAATAACACAGTGATGTCCCTGGTTCACAAGCCTCATAGAGACACCAGTCACTGAAGTCTACAGCCCACATCCACGAAGGATCTTCTTCCCTTGCCTAATTCCTACAGACTTCTTGAAACTGCGTTACTGAACTCGTACACTGGACGACAAGCTGTGCCTGCATGTGAAAAGTAAAACCTTATTAAATCGTTACTCACACAGAGCGTTAGGACAGGGCAGAGCAACATAACTAACTTACTTGTTGCCGTTTCATAACTGGACACTGACTGTGATCCAAAGATGACGCTTTGGGTCAACGCTGGATGGCCGATTTCTTCCATGCACAACACAGGGGCCACCGCCATGCTGAATACGGCCCCACGGCAGCGCGTGAAATCAGTGTCCCACCATGCCCAGCTCGAGGGGCTGAGCCAGTCCCCCCTCCACCTGCCCATGCTCGGCAGGGCCGTGCGGGGCAGTTTCTGTGACAGTGACTGGGGCCGAAGCCACGAGGACGGTTTTTAAATGTGCTTGTTATTCGTGGTCGGTGTATCTGTACTTCTGTCATCTGTATGGAATCACTGCCCCTTTCAAATTTGAAACTCGGTACAGTTTATTTCAAGATGACTTTACAAGTCCTTCTATGTGATATTCATTTCAACAGCGCTCTAATATTGCACAACAGTCATATGATCCAGTGTGTGTGTTTTATGAGGCAGACATGACACATGAAAATTAAAAACAGGTTCCTCGTCTGGAATACAGAGAGGAACTGCAGGGGAAAAAAGAAAAAACAATGAGAGCACGCGCCCAGAGATCAGGGTGGAGGGAAAAGGGGAGGAAAAAACAGGATGAGACATCAGAGTCATTTCATCCTGCCCAGAGTGGAAACAGCTTTCATCAGTATGAAAGACACTTCATTTGCATAAATTTACTGCAGAATACAATTGAACTGTGCTGCTGCATTTCAGGACTGGCACTGGAAATAAGGATTGTTATGCCTATGGCCCAGTCGTTTACCAATAACCTACAATATTCCCTTCTGTAAGCAAAACTTTTTAATTGCCCTTGCACTTTAAATGACATTTTCTGTAGATATTACATCCAAGGAGAAACACAGAGAATCAGGTTTTAAATGCACAGGATTTGATGTTTGATTTGTAACCCATGATTTAAGCACTCAGTAAGAACCTGGAGGTATTTCCTATGGTCGACAGTATCCTTCTAAATGTTCTGCTTAACATGGAGGATTCAGAGGTATTTCAAGTATCTCTGCCCTGATCTGAATGCACCTCTCGTTCAGACTCAACCTCCAGATTGCATGACTGAACCATTTATAAGACCACCAGCCGGTGCCGTCATTTTGGTCTGTTTAACTTTGAATATATTTGTATTGCCATATATGCATCATATATTATACTGGGAACAGCACGGGCAGAGCAGGTCACCTCCACCCGAGGAGCGGTGCATAGCAGATGTAGTCTATGAGCTTTTGCAGAGGTCACAGCTGGAAAAATCACTTTTACTTTGTCTGGCCTGATGTTACCGCCTGAGACAAAGAGGCTCCCTCTTTTAACCAAGTGTACTTCCTTGGTTAAAGGGTTATAAAATTGGATAATTTTACAAAGTTAAGTAACACAGCAGGTGTTATATTTACAGCGATGTGAGCATGAACAGAAAGACCTGAGGTAATCAAATCTCATGCTTGAAGGATAAGAGGATCCATAAGATGATCACCAGCTGAGATGGGGCACAAGCTACTTCATCCCGCACCCTTTCAAGCACTGAACAATCAGCCAGGTGCAGGCACTGTCTTCTTGTTTACTTTTCAGTTTCTCCTTCTTCAAGGCATCCACTGCTGGAGGTCAAATACAGAACAAGATGATGATCCAGGTCCATGTGTTTTACCCCATATAAGCAAGGTGCGGATGAGACACAAACATTTCAGCACAGACGGATAGCAGGGAGGCAAGCCCGGACTAGCCAAAACGCTTGTACTTCTCCATATATCTCGAACACATACCACAGGATTACATGAAACTAAAACCATTCCTCCAAACATGTGAATGATCTTTCACTTTTGCTGCCTCTCTCATTGGTAATATCCCTAGAGACGGTTAGTAACGTTCTTTACGTAAACATATGTTGCATTGTATGGAGATAGACTGTTTCTCGAATGAGTTCACCTCTGTGGGTTTTTTTGGAACACAAAATTTTAAATTAATACCATCACATCCATATGCGTTTTATGACGGCCCGCCTTTAAAAAAATTTTTTTAAACATAGATGTTGATTTTATGGGGAACTGAATGCCAAGAAGCAAATAAGTATAAAAATACATAACAAAAGAACAAAAACGTTTCCTTATAGTGAGAAAAGCCGTTGGAAACAAACTGCTAAGAAGTAATTTTTAGAACTTCTGTTCTACAGACTACTCAGGACATGCAATATGCAGAACATCAGTGGACTCTGCCTGCATGTGCAGTTACCACTACTGTGGTTGCAAGGGAGTATTTCCGCCAGTAAACCACCACTACTGTGCCTGTTGGGCCTCTTTGCATATGCAAATATAAAAAAAATAAACAAGTACCCCAAGAAGTATCTGATCACTGTGAATTTTCACATTGCCTTTCTCTGCTTTGCAGCTTCTTCTGTAAATAGCTTTGATGAGCAATTTATCTGTGTTTCTTCTAGTATCTGTGAATCTACAAAACGCCAAGGTCAGCATCTGCTTGTCAAAGGTATGCTATTTAACGGATAGAAAAGGAAAAAACCAAACAGGAGTCATAAAATGCAATAGTCCCCTTCAGCCAAAGCTAACTACTACCAATATCAAAGGAAGATTCATCATGAACTTCAAGCAGGACTAAAAATTGTATCTAAAACTATGATAAAAAAGCACCTTCCAGACAATGAGAGAGCAGGAGAACCGACTGTATGAACAGGAAATAATATAAGTAAATTGACTTAATTGAATCTACATTCATTGCTAATCAAGATCACCACTAAACTGCTAGCTTCATACTCTCCATTGCTGCTAGCACAGAGTATCACAGAATGACACAGCCTGTTTTTTCTCATCCCAGAAGAGCAATCAATCTCTATTCAATCTAAAGAAAATGACAGAGGAAAAAAAAAAGGCAATAACCAATTTTCTTCATGGCACTCTGCAAAGAGGAACAAAAGGGCCCCAAGATAGTATTATTTCTGTGGGCTTCAAAAGAAAAAGGAAAATTATCCTTATAATGTTCGTAATTCATTTTCTTTGTTTTTAAAAAACAAAATAAATTGGAAAATTGTTTGTTTGAACCAATCTTTTGGAGAATTTGTTAGAGGACTGTTCATAAACATGGAAGTAACATCTCCAGCCAATGCTACTGGTCTAAGACAAATCCATAGCGCTCACAGTCCTGCAGAACTGCCTTGACCTGCTCTGAGGCAGGTGCCCATTTTAGTTGTCTTGAAGGATGCTAAAAATATCACATAGCAAACTAGAATTGTTCTTGTGTGCACACGTGTATATCTTACCCTCAGGAAATACATGAGACCTGATTAAATTTTGTGCTTAAATGCAGGCAAAGGTAAATATACCAGTGTTTGTCTTACAAAAAAAAAGAAAAAAAAGGGGCGGGGGGGGCAACGTCCACTTCTGTCATCCCTCCATGTTGAAGTGAACCAGGTAAATCAATTTTGATTCACTGGAACGTCGGTAAAATGAAATAACTTCGTTTCTTACCAGAAGGAAACCACGAGGATTTAATCATGGTACCAATACCAGAGTGCACTGCTATATATCCAGCATAACCACTCTCCTAGTTTTTCTGTACAGCCTCTACAAAATAATCCAGAGATGGACAGTACTATATGGCCAGGGTCTGTATCCTCAGTGCAAAATCTGAAATCTAAACTGATTCGACCACAAGAAGCGGTCAGAACAGAAGATTTGTAGGGACACGCTTTTTTAATGATGTGAAACCTGAGACCACCCTCGTACCCGTCTCCTGCCTGAATCCATTCGTTGGGTGTGCAGCTGGACACAGGGACAAGTCGGGGATCTGGGCATTATTCACCCTTCACAGGGGGATCAGGACAACAGTGACCAATACTATTTTACCCTTCTTTTATGTTTAGAAGGGGGAGAATGAAACACTGGATAAATTAATGGTAACATACATATTATTTGTGAGGAATGCATGGCTTTTTGGGGGGTTTCATTTTCTACAGAAGATCCCTGAATTTTACAATTGGGAACAGCAGCCTGAGCCATAGCTTTTTTTAGATACTGAATAAGCATCTTAAATATCTTAGATACATGTTGATTATGCCAAACTGTTCCAGACGTGAAAAGACCATGGCTTGCTTTGTGCTATACAGCAATGGCCGCAATGATTTATATGATCTGGACACTCAGCAAAAGAAATACGAAGCAGATTTCACATGGTAGGATATGAACAATATGTCTCCTATATTACACAATATGTAGGGTAGGGGTTTTTTTATGTAACACTCCTCTCGTCTTGGAAGAACTTAAAATGGTGCTTTATATTGCAGTGGTGGGATATCAGAGCAATTCCACAAGTTTAGTGCAGCCGCTGTGGAGTTACACTGCTATAAAATGAATAGGGAATTTGCTTATGAATATACAGCGCTCTATTAAAAACACCTTTTCGTATCTGTATAATCAGGCAGCACTCTGACCATCACCTGACACATGCACCCTAATACATTTCATGTTATTCAGCGCATCAGCTTTGGGAGAATTAATTGGAAAGATAGCCCTGAGACGTGAAGCAACACACCAGCTTAACCAAACCTGAGGGTTAAACCACGGGGCACCTCCAGCTCATTCACAATGATGATCGTCATTTATACCATCAGTCATACCTCCTGTCAGCTGGAAATAAAGACACACTGTTCATATCTTGAGGCTACAGTCAGGCATGAATACAGGATAATTTGTCTATATACTGTCTGATTTCAACAGAAGCATGAGATACTAGGGAACTAGACATTTTTTCTACGAATTCTCTGCTCCCTTTATAACAACCTTCTGGGGGGAGGTGGGGGGGGGGGGGGGGAAAAGGGGGGGGGGGGGGGGGGGTGCAGACCAAGAAGGACAAAAAGTAAACTCCTCCTTATCACCCTGGAATCTTATAGGGAAAGGCCCTGTACTTTAGGGATGGTATTTCTGACACCTCCCTCTCAACTACAGCCTGCAGTCTCTCACGCTTCCTACGTGTGACGGGGACAGACAACCCAAGCACCACAAAGTCGTAAAGCAAGGTACCGAGCTCCCATCCAAGGGTCAGATCATGCCACCGAGGAGCTACTGAGTTAGCCACATATTTACATGTTTTAATTGCACTTTCTTGGCCTTTAAAGACTACTATGGAAAACAGACTGCAGACCGTTTTAAGTGGGTGCAAACTTCAGAGAAGGTAGTGAAGGACATCTGCTCATTTCACACACAGGGTCGAATTTGGCACGCCTGCATTTTTGCATAGTCATGCTCTTAGAAGAAGAAAGCAGTTATTTAAAAAAAAATAAATTCCAGTCTCTCTTTTTTTCTTGAGAAGGCAGCAAGGTTTCCTTTCATGTACTGGGAAATGTCATTCTTTGTCTATGCAATTATCCAAGTACATCAACAATTCACTTGAAGTAGAGAAGTCAATTAATGTCTAAATTACTTAATCCTTTATAGTTGTCCTTCATGTAATAAACAAATCTTATTTCTATCCCATACACTGTCAAAAGGCATTGCTTCATGAAGGATGTTCCAAAACATACCACATAACCATTGCCGTAACTTTCACGTTGTAGTTTGGTTTCCTTTCCGAGTGAAGGTAGCGCTGCCTTGCAAAGACAGGTAGGACGGGACTGAACTGATTCACTGTGCAGCTATGGATTAGTCACTTAAACCGCCCCGATTTCCAGTCTGCCCATGTGTATAATGGTGCAGCTCTGCACAGGATTGTTAGGAGGATTAACTAAGTGACACTAAAAGGCTTTGAGACCTGCTCAGTAAAAATTGTTTCTATAAAAGTGCATATGCATAAAGTGCTAACTGATGCCAGCTGGCCTTTCATCCCGGGCAGCAAAAACAGCTTCTTGCCACACACATTTCCTTTAGTGGGCACCAGCAGCATATTTTTTTATTTCTAAATTCCTGGGTTTGCCTTAAACCATACAAACCATTTGATTTTCAGGAATACTACAATTAGGAGATTGATGCAGCAATGAATTTCAGTGATCCCTTGATTAACCCTGCACAGGCAAAAAGTGTAAACATTGTAACGCCCTTCAAACTGAAAAATGAGCCCTATTTGCAGCGTACAGCTCTAGATTCAGCAATTTGCGTCTTAGAGGGTCTGCAGTGTCCTGTTCGTTTCCTATACAAACCTGACAATCGAGTTACAATAGCCCTTGAAATGAAGCAGAAAGCTGCTGTTCCTTGACTGGCCTTATATGACACGGCACCATCAAATTAAGATATTTAAGTAACTCTTTTTCTTTTGATTTTCCCTCTGTGCTGCAAATGACCATGTTTTCTGGAGCCCCTCCCTCAGCTGCAGAAACTTGGATGTGCTCCACCTGCTTATGTTTGCTGATAGACGCCAGAGGAATTTTCACTTCATCTGTTTCACAGATGCTCAGACTCTTTTCTCAAGACACGTCATACAAAAATGTCTCCAAAATAATTAGCAGGATTTCAGTCGGCATGACTGTGATGGCTGCACGTAAGGTAAAGCTCAGACAGCTCTTAAGAAATTGCAGCTCTGGAATGAGCGTCTGGGACCTTAATAGCACTCATTTAAATCTTCCTGCATGACACATTTATAGTTTTCCATGTAGTCAAAAGGGCAAAGGGGTCGGTATGCAGAAAGCTGCTACAATGTGAGAAACATCATGCACTTCTATAACCTCTTGCACTCATACTGACATGAAGGTAAGTGCTAACGGAGAGCAAACATGCAGCCTAATTCAAAGGGGAGGGGGGGGGGGAATTACAGAAGGATCTCTAATCATAATCTCTATGTCTCACTCCAGAATAAAATTCACCACTTTACTGAGAAGCTAACTGGAATAAAAATAATCTTATGAAATGTGTTGCAAAGTAGTATTTTAATATTTAATTGAAAGATGCACCTCCCTTGGCCATTTGCCTTGCAGTGCAAATGTCAAGCGGGGCTCTTGACCATTACAAGCCTGGAAGGATCTCTAATCATAATCTCTATGTCTCACTCCAGAATAAAATTCACCACTTTACTGAGAAGCTAACTGGAATAAAAATAATCTTATGAAATGTGTTGCAAAGTAGTATTTTAATATTTAATTGAAAGATGCACCTCCCTTGGCCATTTGCCTTGCAGTGCAAATGTCAAGCGGGGCTCTTGACCATTACAAGCCTGCCCCTGCCTCGCTGCTCTTCAGCCATCCCCAGCAAGGCACCCATCAGCCGTGCCATACCGATTCACCCGGCAGAAGATGACGACTCGACTGCAAAATGAGGGCATGCTAACAAATTTTAAGAGACAGCGAGAGTGCCTCACAATTGCGCACAAGGCTCATGCTACAAAGTCTGGGGGCTAAATTACCTAAACTTTCCTCTGGTTTCACAACAGACTTTCAGAGAGTCCTCTAGTGTCACAGTGGAGGACTTAAATTGAAACTCTTTTGTCTGGAATGATGGGAATTTAATTTCCACTGCATAAACTCTTGATGAGAGTATTTCAAACGGCCACGAGTTACCAATGTCTGATTTCAGGCCTACAGCGACACACAAGCCTCCTTGAAAGGGCCAACAAGGGGGATCTAAGGAAAGGGATGGCTGCTCTGGCCTTCCCTCCACCCAAAGACACCCCAGAGGGCTCTCTTTTATTTCTTTTTGGGGAGGGTAGGAAGGCTTTACTGCTGTTGACTTAAGTTATCAAGACGACAGAGGTTGCAGAAAAGCTGAGGGTGCTCACACCACAGCCCTCGGGCACAGGCAGCTGCCCGTTTCGGAGATGGTGAGACATTTCGGAGCGCACACAGGAGCCTCAGGACTTGTCTCATACCGGCCCCAGCCCCTTGCTGTGGGGCATGGCCGCAGCCTGGGGAAACCATCGTCAGAGCACAGAGGCCAGCGCGGGTCTTTGAGGCCCAGGACAAGGCTGGACACATCCTCACCCTCCTCCGTCCCCAGGAGGGAAGGTGAGGCAGGAAGGACCGCCCGGCCCTAAAAGATGGGGCCACCTGAAGGTGGAGAACACACAAAAACCACCCCACCCCCGTTCCACTTGACAGGGCCAGCGGCCACCAAGAAACACCCAGCCCCGCCATAGCCCCACCACGGCCCTGAGGCAGACCCCAGCGAAGGGCCCCGGGTGCCTGGAGGCGACAGGCCGTGCTGGACCTGGGGCAGCCCCGTCGCTGACGGGTGGGGTGAGCATCCCAGGGACGCACACAGACATCCCAAATCTGGGGTCTCTTTGATTCCCATTTATTTATTTACTTATTTAAACCCAGGCTCACTCACCTGTGACATTACCACACGCAGAACCTGAAAAGTTGACACAACTACAGCTGCTGAGCAGGACCAGGCCACAGAAATCCCACCACGTGTTCTCCTTGCCAGCTTTTATTTAGTTCCTTCCCCATCAGAAAAAAAAAAAAAAAAAAAAAAAACACACCACACATTTGCACCTTATGTAAATATGCACGAGAGCATTCAGTCGTGCAACACACCAGCGTCAGACAGCGGCAGCGTGAAGCCGTGCCCGGGGCAGTTGGGGCTTGGTGGGAGGTCGTGCAAGCGAGTTCCTCGCAGGCTGTAATCACTCAAAGAAACTCCACTGAGAGGCCGAGCAGCACCACCCAGCCGAGTAACGCCGAGCAGCTGCTGGAGCGCCCTTCAGGCCCCTGGCCCCCGACAGCGGCGAGGCCGGCAGCCATGCCACACGTCCCTGCACAGGGGAGCGGCTGCGGGGTGGGACAGCCGGGACTTCGGGGGCGGCCAGTGCCCAGGCGCCCACATCCTACCTTGGAGGAACGGCACGGAGCTGTGGATAGAGACGTGCCTCCCACGTCTCTAAACCCTTCAGGGTTTAACACTAGCTGTACGCTAGTCCCTTGCTTTGGGACAAGTTACACCCTGGAGACGCACACTGTCTGCATAGAAGTGATAACATTAAACAAAAAACTATATACACAGATAAGGAAAGTCTTGCAGAACAAAAACCTTCGAACAGTTCATCAGTAAGTCACTGGTAATTAAAGTCATTCAGTTTATCCTCAGTATTTCTAAGGAAGTATTGTAAACTATTCCAAACTTAAATTATATATACAATATATTTATTAGATGTATATCATATTTCCCACTTGGGAATGTGGAGTCACATAATTTTTTTCGCCTTGTATGAAGACCTTCGAATGCAACTCAAGGCAAAGCTGTGGGGTGAAAACACACCTTTCTTGAAATGATTTTTATGAAACGGCTTGATAGCGATTTAAAGAATTACTTAATATTTTTAACAATTCAGCCTAATAACAAATGACAAACAGCACTGGTTCACATATGCTGTGCTCAGTTACTTTGATTTCATTAACAGACTACTTTCAATCATTAGGAATCCCAAGCCACGGGTCAAACTAAAAGGCCAAATTCTTAGGTGATACAGCTTAGCATGGCAGTCAAGTCAAAGGAAGTACGCCAATTTATACCATAGCAAAGCCAGCCCAAAAACTGCATCCCGTTACAACGATTCCCACAGGGATTCTGGCCACTGTGGTTACAAACAGCTGACAAAGCTGAAGTGTATTATTGTGCTATTTGTAAGAATGAGTCAGACATATCAGCACAGGCGAATTACTCCCGGCCTATAGATAATTCAGTCAAAAAAGCAGCTTCCATAAAGAACTAGAACCAGTTTGTTTTCTGCCCATCCTGTCCCAGAGGATGCTCAGAATCAACTTCAGTGACATTCTCAAAATAATCACGGCACACATATGATCTTACCTTATTTTATCTTGTCCTTTCTTATCACCTCTCCCAATTTAGTACTCAACTATACCAATCTTTACACAGATCCTTCTCTGATCTTGGAGATATTAATTTAAATCTGTTTCTGACTTGAAGCTTGCTTTTTCCCCCTCCTGTTTTCTCTCTGCTACTGAAAAATAAATTGGGGGACAGGGGGGAAAACCACAACACACACTGAAATAAAACAAGTCCCTGAGGAAGAAAAAAAATCCCACCAAATAGCTACTCATTGCCAAATCTTTCTCAGCAAACAGTTCAATGAATCTTCAGTGAGTTTTATCAAGTACAGTTATAAAGACACTTTCAACTTGCTCTTTTAACTTAAATGAGCAAATTTTGGAAGTTTCCTTCTCCTTGAAACGTTTGTGTATGGGCATCTATTAAATGTAAGGTTATCCAGGTCCCAAGTTTTTTATTATCAAGTGCAGGTCACTGCCATGCCATTTAAATCTTGAGAGCACTTTAAATCAGAATCATGTCATCATGGCCTTACAGGTGAAAAAAAAACGTGAAGAACATAATGAATTAAGACCATCTTCCAGCTGATTAACTCATGAATTTTTTTCCCCAGTGTGCTATGCTCTAGCAGCCAGAAAGCAGCCCTGATATCTAACAGGCAAATGAACATCAGCTCCCAAAAAGGGACAGACCATACCCTCAGTGGGTATAAAACAGTATTCTGTTCTATCAAAGTTAACAGGACACTACCCATTCAACATTAGTTTTTCATTCACTGATAAAACTTGACAAACTTAATTCCAAATTTACATTGCTGTGAAATTCAGTATCTGATTTCAGTGACAATACATATCATTTAATAGGATCTTGCTGTGAAATGATTAAAGGTGAATACCAGAGATTCTTGGGTTAGTAGTACCAGGGAAGTTCTTAACCTAGGAGTACTTACTGATTTTCCAAACTAGACCGTAAACTTTGAGAAAGGAGACAGATCGATTTTAAATAAGGAAAAAAGCTGAATAGTAAGAATCATACTTCTGTTGCACTTGTTATTCCTATACAATCTAGAATCTCAGAGAGGAAAGCTTGCTGAATTACCACAAGCCTGAAGTCAAATATTCACAATAGACTACAATAAAGGTAGTTGATCAGCATTCAATAACATACATCAAGCCTTAAAATAGCCCAGAAGTATTGCCCAAAGATGGTTATTGTTATGAACATTTAATTAACTATACAAAAAAAAAAATCTTTTAATGAAAAAAAAAGTTGTTAGTCTCAGACACTGACATCCAACCCCAGGAACAGAAAAATTTCTTTCCTCTTCCAAGCTCATGTATTTATACATCACACTGCATTGCAGACTATATTGCAATAGCACGAGGAGAACAGGATTACTCCTGGGACCAACAGAAACAGAGGTGGCACACACAGGACATTCTTTTCTCTGACGACATAATGTTTTTTTGATTGCAACATTAATCTACATTCCGGCAGCCTGTGCATCTATGAACGAGGCCAACGATACCTCATCTACAGAAGAATGGATCTGTAATCCATTTCAGCCTCCTTTTTTGCCTGTCGTTTGCTTCAGTGGGAAGCTTTCAGCACACAGGATCAGCCCCAAAATAAGAACTGATGGTTTTGGGCATAGTACAGCTGTAAGCAGAGATTACGAATTCCTGAGAAGGTTCATGTTGGCTCAAACAAGCGTGAGCAGTGGGTAGCCAGTGCCAAATGCAAATTTTGCAGTATTCTAATGGAAATCAAAGAAACAATAGCCATGGCTGCAGGGGAAGAGCCACACAGAATACCTTCACAGAACAAGCACGCATGTCCTTGTTGCGAAAAAGCACGCCTAAAAAGATCTGCCACCACCTCTCCCAGCACGTTTCACGCTGCTGAGTGGGAAGGTGCCCACCGCAATAATACGAGGGAGCAACAGTCGCAGAACCAGGAGTTCTCCGATTTTGTTAAAGAATAACTTCACGTGCTGTGAAGAAAGGGGGCCTCCTCCTCCCGAGAGCCAGCTCACAGCAGGGCCCGTATGTCCTAAGAGCCATGGAAAAGCACCCTGTGCTCTCCAGCAACACAAATCACAGCTCCGTCCTTACTGAAACAACAACACTGAGATGGAAATGTCTCTCAATGACACCCTAGAACAAAACAATCGACAGTGACTGCAGCATCTGCTCGGCGTAACCACTATAATAAATTTCAATCTCATTTTAATTTTTATACGTCAAAAGCTATTAGGTCTTAGATATTTGAACCTTAATTATTATGGAAGCAATTAGCTCCTATGACCAGAAGGCTTTGCCTGAGCAATTGTGATGAGCACAGTATTTCCTACAGCGTAAAAAATAAATATCCTAACACATCTGTAGCTACCTAGGACCTTACCGTTGCCACTGTGCTTCATGCTGGTATCGTGGCTTTGTGCCAGACTGCAAAAGATAGAACTCATTGCCAGGCGCTATATATTTGTGTAATTGAAGATTATCTCCTAAGGAATTCTGGAAATTCTGAATTTCAAAATTTAAATATTTCCTGCTGTAGAGAGATTAAGTTGTTTTTAAATATTTAAATATTCTTTGAGAGAAAACTATTTTGGCGTGCTGTCTCCTCCAAAAAAAGCCACAATTAGACACCCCAAAAAGGTTTTTTTAAAAAAAACAAAAAAAAAAAAAAAAACCACCCCAGACATTTGGGTTTCAAGATACAAAGTATTCCATGGAGTTTTACGCATCAAAGGAATTTCATTTATATATATTGCTTTTTAGTACCTTTTTTCAATGCATTACTACTTAATAGAAGTATGCGTTCTAATTCTCAGCATCTTTTTTCGTTTTCCCCTAGCACATTTTACCCGCAGTACAGCGTGCCCACACAGCCTTCCCCCGAGCTTTGGGTTTCAAGATACAAAGTATTCCATGGAGTTTTACGCATCAAAGGAATTTCATTTATATATATTGCTTTTTAGTACCTTTTTTCAATGCATTACTACTTAATAGAAGTATGCGTTCTAATTCTCAGCATCTTTTTTCGTTTTCCCCTAGCACATTTTACCCGCAGTACAGCGTGCCCACACAGCCTTCCCCCGAGCTTTGGTGAGCTGATCTGACCTCTGCAAACAGGGCTGCTAGCCGAGAACGGCAGCTGAACGGCAGGGGACAACAGAGCTATTTTAGAAAGCGTTTGGGCATCTTTCTGGGTGAGAAATACTACAGAAATACAAATGATACGTAGCAAAGAGCTGCTGAGCGTTCACCAGCACACAGTGCCTGGCCTCCTTGGGACCTCACAAGTTTCCCAGTTGCTTTTACAAGCAAGGGTGAAATTCAGGAATGGCCAGTGCTCATTGTCAACCAAGTCACAGGCAGCATTTTTAATTCCTATATATTTGCATTTTACACAGTGCTCTTCGAATGTCAATCACTCTCTCTTCCATAACTAATTGAACTATAAACTGTTCAGTGCCTTGTTTTACATTAAGAGGTTTGACTTAGATTACTTCTGCTGATAAATACCGTTTGCTAACAAAATTAAGGGCTGATGACTTCCAATTCAAGCTTTTGTTGAATCAAAGGCAACTAATAACATCAAAGCTCTGAAGCCAAAGGAAGTGCTCGATTCCAGCCAAAGGGACTTCTGTTTATGTTGAAAACTTTTTCCCAGGCTCCGTATCATGCATCATCACCCATTTTCTTCACTGGGACTCACCACATCCACTACAGGGACAGAACTACGTCAATAAGAAGAAACGTAAGGTACACAATGGTTGTGCAAGCAATACAATACATGCACCAAGGGGAGGAGTAAAGCACAAGACGCTAATGGATGCCGTGACTTTTTATTTCCTTGCATTTTTCTATGGTTTTTTTGTTGTTTAGGGGATATTTTCTGCAGCCTACCACCAAGGAAAATGGGCTGGAACACACGTATATCTGAGCAACTGGCTTACCTGGTGCGACATTTCTGCTCCTATTTCTTCATGCAAGACAAAGCAGTGCTGGGAACAGGTCACTCCACACACAAAGCCAGGGACCCTGGGCCTCACTCCCAGGAAGAGTTGAGGAGACCCCCTGCATGCTAATTGTTGGGACTTTGGGGACGGGGGGACCTCTCTTCCCAAGGGACCGGTCTGGGCATCGTCTGCATGGTCCATGACAATTGGAAGCCTCCTATCCAGCCTGAGGAGTAGGGGACACAATCCTCTAGTCCTCCCGGGAGTGTTCACACATGCATGACTATTTTCATTGCAAATCTCTCTATGAAATCCAGCTCACTCCCTAATTTTCCTCACAGTATGCCCAGCCTTGAGCTCCCTCCCTCTTGAAGCAAATCCAAGGGGAACCACAGGGAGAAGGCCCTGCACCCAGGGTAGTTCAAGCCCTGTGCTGGCCACCAACATGCAGGGCAGCTCCCACAAATCCTCCTGTCCTCCCCGTCACCAGCGCTCTCCTCCCAAGGTGGCGGCCTTATTCTTTTTATGGAACTCTTTAAAATGGTTCGAGACACACATTCTTAATGAAAATCCAAAAGTAAACAGAAATAGGCAGAACTGTTTTCCTTTAATTAATATACATATATTCAGAGCAAAGTTACTCCACTGTATGTAGAAAACAGCTATATACTTTCTCCTATAAAGGTAGTTAAAGCAGAAACATGAAGCTGACTGAAATACATGACCATTTTTAGATGCGATGTAAGAACTTCCTGAGTAACAAAATGCCCTTTACTTGAACCATGGCTTGAAAAATGTCACCGGTGCAAACGTTAAGGGGGGGGAAAAAAAAAAAATACCACCAACATATCTGACAGCACGTAACTCCCACCACTCTCAGAATACATTAGCCTTACAATGCCACTTTACCAGTAAGCAAATAAAATTGTGCCCAAATACATCCAACACAGCAAAACTGAACACTGCAGAAGGGCCTATTTAAAGCAGGGTCAGTTTAAGATTAATTCAATTGCTTTAGCCAATTTGTATTCTCCACCTAAGACTCCTGGACTTCAGGAAATGAAGCATTACGACGCTTTAACAACATGCTGCACTTGCATCTACCCTTCATATTTCTGTTAGCTCCTCCGCACTCGTTTAACGCATAAATCCCCACTGACGTAAATGGGCTTTCCACGCATGTAATAAAAAAATCATATGCAAGAGAGATCCTCTCTGAAGCTGAAAGCCGAGAGCAGCCAGTGCCAAACACCATGCAGCGTGCGGCTGCCCGAAGGCGGCTGCCGTCCTGCATGGCTACGTCCCACCATGCTCACAACGGAGCCCACGGCAAAGCTCTCATTAACTTCACAGGTGCGGGGCAGGACCTTACCATACGGCCGTGTTTTGAAAAAGCAGCGAGCACATGCAACTCCCCATTTTCAATATTAGAACAAGACTCTGCCAAATTCTCTACAGCACTCTGGGATACAGTCATGTGTAAGGCTTCTGCAAGCATTTTACTCTTGCCTAACTTCAGTATTAAGCTTTTTTTTTTTCTTTCCCATTTCTGTAATACTACATGAAGAAGTAGCAAACAAAATACTTCATCTTCACATAGCATACTTGTTGGGGCATTAGTTTATTTGATGCACTTCACTTTTGGAAAACACATCATTAAAGCCTCTGTATCTCTCACCAACGAGCACTATATCTAAATATACTGAAGCTATTAAGATTTGCCCTATGGAAGAGTTCCCATGCATCCTTTTGGTTCATTTCATGAGGGTAGAAAGAAGCAGAAAAACAAGCTCTCAATTCACAGTACAAAATATGTAATGCTTAAGGGTAACAACAGAAGGCCTTTAATGAAGAAGAAAATAAGCTCTGTGCTTCACACTCACATTAAACATGGTGGAAAATAGTAGGCTGGGGAGTGATGGTACAGCTTAGCTTGTCTCACTTGTTTAATTTGTTTCTTTATTAAAGTTAATGGCCATCTTAATATTACAGGCTTACAAAATGGTAATGACGACCAGGCAGCTAGCCGGACTTGTATTTACAGCTGGATAACCCTGCACACAAAACAATCATTCTTGACCATGCTATAGCTGCAAAGAGAACATTTTTATTAAGCTTTATAAGGATAAAGTGAGGTGGTTTTATGAATATGTGCAGCTTCCAACCAGCTATGGTTTCAGTAGCCAAAATAGCGATAAATGTTCACGAGGAGTAGGGTTTTTAAATTATCTATGGAAATTTGAGTAAAACACTAGATTGTTAACTACCCATTTATGTCATCTGGAATTCCCCATCTCAGAAAGTCTTAGGGCACATTTTCAGCCCTTTTGAGCCAACAGGACAGTACAAACAGGAAAGAGTACCTTGGTCTCTGGGTATTGAAATGAGAGAGAATGTTCTCTTTGCATTAATTTTGACTGATTCAGTATCAAGACAGACAAAAACTCAACAACGCATAGTAACAGTGCAGCAGAGGGGAGCCATTCGCCTACTCTTCAGCTGGCCAGAGCAAAAATTTTGGGTTTGGGGAGCAATGAAGGGGAAGGAGCACGAGGCTGGGGTTGCCACCACCAAAACCACGCTGCGTGGGTTGTTAGGCTGCATGAAGCTGAGAGCATAGTTCATCAATTTGGGCATCTTCTGAATGTTGAGGGGCCACCAGGCCCAGGAGATGGGGAGCATGCTGTCTCCTGAAAGCTAAAGCAATAATGTATTTGGCCACCACCACGGCTGCGCTGATTAGATGGGACACAAGTGTCAGAGGTTGCACAGGACAGAAATGCTGGGCAAAATAGCTTGGGAAAGTCTCTTCTAGAGGGGGGGGGGAAAAAATCCAAAGAACAACAGTAAGTTTTAAAAGTGCAATGACCAATAAAAGCAGCAACACAACATTAATAAACTTGCTGTAGAGGCATCTAGGGTAGAGTAGAAACAGGGTATTTTGCAAGCATGTGGTAAGATACAGTCCTGCTGCAAGGCCTTTGCAATCAAAACTAATAAGGCAGAAAACCAAAAATAGGCAGTAATATCTGAGCAGACATTATTCCTAAATTACTCTCTTACAGAAGGAATTAGAATCAGGCCTAGCAGGGCAATTTTAAGACAATGTTTTATTTATTTAATAAGTATCCCAATGAGAAACATTTTATTTCTATGGATCATAATCAGATCACAATCAATATTACTTGCTATTCATCCCGTAAACTTCTTATGAGCTTTTTCCCTTGCAGACTAACTTCCAGTCTCTGCTACACTGGTGTAAATCCTGTTGCTCAAAGCACGTTGAGACAGTTTCACATGCACAGAGATTTATTAGTAGGGCCCACAGTTGATGGCATGCATTGTTTCTAACGGTGAAAGTTACTTTTGAGAAAAGAAGAAAAATGGGAGAAAGACAGAGAGACAAAAGGGAAAATGAAAACTCTTGGCAGCAGCCAGCGAGGCCAGAAGAGCAGCAACAAGGGCAACAGGCTGCCCCAGTGGCTTTGGTGAAAGGGCACGGAGCTGCAGCTGGAGGGCGGGCTGCAGGATGCCCTTGGCATTGCACAGGTTAAGGCCCCTCAGGCACTGCCGAGCTCTCCCAGAAAACACCTCAAAACCAGTTAATAGGTTGACACAAGTGTAGAAACATCAGGTGTGTCCCGGAGTTGCAACAGTCAAGCTCGGTGCCTAACTGCCGACACTACACTGTGCCAGGGAAGCCCAACTGTGGCCATGGCCCCTTCCTGCAATACAGGCACCAAATAAACCCCACCGTAATCACCACCCTCCAGCAAGGTTAGTACAGGAACCATTTTCTTTTTGCCTCGTGAGTGAAGCAGTTAAGCTATTCTGAAAGCCCAAGTTCCAGTTATTTATATTACTTCTTGGCTGGTTTTTAAATCTCTATCGATATGTGCAAGACTTGATTTTAAAATGCCAGTACCATTCTAACACCATTTATACAAATTGCTAAACAAGACTTTCGTCATTCTTCAACTAGGATACGTCATCGCAGAAATTTCAACATCATACCTTCCACAAAGCCTGAATTAATAATCTCACCACTCAATCCAATAAGACAGGCAAGCAACGAGTATCATGCCTGTAAATGCCATATCATTAATACATATTTTCCCATTTAATAAAAGCATACTTTTAAGAACGTAATTATTTGCACTGTTTATGCTCCTCTCATCTCAGCTTCCCAGGCTGCTGAGAAAAGCTCGTCCACTGGTGGGAACTGGAGGAACAAGATCGCCTGACCCAGGTGGATAACAACGACCTACAGATTATTCAGCACTGACTTCACTTTGAAGAGCCTTCCAATAAAAAGAAAAAAAAAAAAAAGAGTTAAACCTACGACACCCACTTCAAAAATCGCAGGCAGCATCTTTAACCTCTGTCCTTTTGCATTACTGCAGCAGTGCTGGAAAAGCTACAGCAGAAGAGAGTCAGTCATTTAGGCAGTTCCCTTCATGCCACCACCATAGCTCAAAGGGACAGAAATCAAGAAACATTAGAATCAGTGTAAGCCGATTAAGACATTAAGGAAGAATAAAACACTTAAACACAGAACTTAAACAAAATCTGTTAAAAGGCACAGAGAAAGCACGCATTCCTGAGTAGAAAGCAACTTATTTTCTGGAGATACTCCAGATTTTTCAGTTTCCATCTGGTGGTACTTAGTGCTGTGATAAGGGAAGAGGAGGTTTCCAGCTGCAACACAAGAGCGCACAACATCTGACATGAAAGACCTACAAGCAGGACAGCCACAGTCTAAGCAAAATCCTTAGGATCTGAACAAGGGTGGACACATTTTTATATACACACATCTAAATCACATTCATGCCTGTATACAGAAACATGCTCTATTTAAATAAAAGCAAATTAGGAACCTGTGATTGAAAGTGTGGTCCAGCTAGGAAGAACAAAAGTCCTATTCTCACTCTTTTTTGTCCTTCCCCAGCACAGGGTGGGTTAGCTTAAGCTGAGACTTGCCATTTACAGGTATACAACAAGCCAGTTGGCTTTTTTCATTCTTCGGAGCAGCTACTGACCTTAACGCTTGGTGCTCCAGCATACACAAACGCCACGTCCGTCGCAGGAAGAGGCAGGACGCACGTGGGTGCTCAACCGCGGCTGCCAGAGAGATGACAACCCTCTGGGCGCTGCGTCCCACTGCCCTGCCCCGACAGTCTCAGCTGGAGGAGGACGAGAAGCTGTGGTTCCTCTGGGGCCAGAGACCTGCCTCTCACCTAACGTACGCCATGGCTCAAACGAAAGCAAACGACCCCCCAGGAAAAACCCAGAGTCCAAGCGCTTTATTGTACCCAGAAATCCTGCTCTGTTTTATGCTGTCTGCTGAGCGGGGCTGCGACAGTCCAACCCCAGGGTGCAGGGCTGTCGCTCCCCATTTGCAAACAGGACTGGTGGGGAAAAGAGGGGAAGGGGGGGGCAAGAAGGTGCCCTTTGGGAACTACAGCCTCCCAGTCAACCCCTGTCTCACTGAGCAACCGGCACCACAAACTCCGAAACGTGTGCGCCTAAAGCTCTGTGCTGCAAATCAATGCAACTACTATCTATTTCTCCTGTTTGGTGAAATCATGCCCACGAGTCTAGAAGGGTGGGAAAGGCGACAGCACAGCCAGCCCAAGCAGCCAGGCGTAGACGTGCAGTAACAGGAGGAACGAGTCTTAAGCCTTCTGCTGTAAGTAAAAAATGTATTTTAGAAAACACGATGGCAACAAAGTTGCATCAGATCTGGAATTGGGCAGGAAAGAGAAGTTCTCTGAATTTGTTCAATTATTTAAACTTTCCAGATCTTGTGGGGGTTCCCCCTAGATTACTTCAAGCAAGACATTTCTCTGCTATTCTTAAAGCCATCCCATTCAATTACAGAATGAGATTGGATCTCAGCAGAAAAGGGTTTGTTTTTTCAGGATTCAGCAGCTAACACCAAATGAAAGAGAAAGAGAAGCCTGTCTTGCGATGAAAGGACAAGGAAAAGAACAATCGCATAAGAAAACCAATGCCCAGACCTCTGAACAGCAAAGCAATTGCATCTGTCAAGTTCCCATAACAAGATGGTGCCAGCTGAGGCTTATGTTAAAACTGTGCAATAAAATTAGATGACTGGAGCCTCTGTCAGAAGAATGATGCTATCTCATTAATAGGATTACATAGAAAAATTGGAGGGATTTCAGTCAAGAGGAATAAAACGATTAAGGATCAAAAGAGTGTGACTCATGAAAGAAAGTAAAAAATGGATGCTGTGCTCTTGCCTGAAAAGCCCCCGTCTCAGAACCGGAGAGGCTCGGTGGTACCAGCGACACCACAGCATCTCTCCGCTTACCCCTGGAGTAACAGTGATAGATCAGACCCCAGAGAGCGAAAACTCGTATTATAAAGTACTGGCTTTGTTACGGCAACACTATTATCGTATCACTCAGCAAGAAACTAATAATTAGAGGGGAAAGAGGAGAGGAAGGCTAATTAGCTATAAACAGCTGGAGGATACAAGCCCCGTAAGAGAAGAATACATGTAGTCAGGAAAAAAGAGAGGGAAAAAAGAAAGAGATTGTCACTAGAGAGACTGGGTAAAATCAGAGCCTGTCAATTAATGACTGGAGAGGATTTCTTAGCCATAGGAACAACATATATGTGGAATCATCTGCCCAAGGGGGCTGCTGGAAAACACAACTGCTGAATCATCTGAAGAGGGGCTGGCCACCACCCCAAAAACACCACCATAAGACTCCAGCACTGGCAGGAGGTGAACTAGCTACAGGGGCAAGGGGAGAAGGAGAAACAGTGCAAGCAGGAAAAGGGGGGTGTTGTTGCAGCAGATGTTCCCTAGTCACCACTATGCTATATTGCAGGAAAAATAAATGAATAAATAAAAGAGATCTCTAAATATAGGATGAGATTCTCTTCACTGAGAGGTTCAACATCTCTCTGCAATCCATTTTTTCCAGTTGAAGGACTGTAAGTTAAGTAAAAAGGTTCATTTAAATTCTACACACGTTCACAGAGATAAACTGATTTCAGAAAGCATTATTATGTCTGAACTCTCTCTCACTAGGGGTGAAAGCCAGATACTTTGTGAACCATTTTTATGATAGCTAATATTCTCTACAAATTCATTAGATGTCAACATAGAGGACAAAAAGACATCACCGTGGAAGAGCAGATGCTACGAGCTACCGTACAAAGCATGTTAGAGGAATGCAGGGCAAGTGACCCTATGTCAGCGCAGCGCAGCACTGCTTCAACACCCAGCAGCGGTCTTGTTTCTTGGCTATTGTGAGAGGCAAAAAAAAAAAAATCAAACAAAAATGACACTTCCCAAGAAGAAACTTTGCTAAGGAAGTACCAGACCCGGAGGTGCCCAAGCAAAGCCCTTCACAGCACGCCCAGAGCCCGTGCCATCCGCACGGTATGCCAAGAGAAGCAGGGGAACACACCAGGAAGCAATTTCTTCCAAGCCCATCTCACTCACATCAGATCCTCCAACAAGGAAGAAACAAAAATACACTTCCCAAGAAGAAACTTTGCTAAGGAAGTACCAGACCCGGAGGTGCCCAAGCAAAGCCCTTCACAGCACGCCCAGAGCCCGTGCCATCCGCACGGTATGCCAAGAGAAGCAGGGGAACACACCAGGAAGCAATTTCTTCCAAGCCCATCTCACTCACATCAGATCCTCCAACAAGGAAGAGTGTGTGCGCACACGTGTGTGTATACACACTGGCAGAGGAGGGGGTTAGGACATTTAATTGCACTTTGGACCTTATCCAGTACATGTAGCAACAGGCAATGGCTCTTTTAGAGCTGACACTTTACAGAGCAGTGGAGGCTGAAGCCCAGTTCTCTCCATTTTCACCAAGACCCTCGAGGGCAGGGGGATACTGCCTACAACTGACAGCCGGGCTGGGTGAAGGGGACTTGGCTGCCGAGTCCCGACTGGCAGCACAGGCCAAACTGGTACCCAGCTCAGTCTGCAAGGCTGCGCACGGCTCTGCAAGGCTAGGCGAGCTCTGCAACCAAGGAAAATGGCTCCAACAGAAGATGCAAACAGAGCAGATTTGTTTGCTATTTTTATATGGTTTCTTACCACAGACGAACACACTCGAAGCTCTTAAACCATTAAACATAAAAGAGCTTTTTCAGAAGCTGTGCTTTGATGTAACTGGGCAAATTCATCTTCTTGCTTAACCCAATCAAGATCTGTCTCCTCCCCACCCCATTTTCTGATTTTTTTTTTTCTCTCAAAAAAAAAAAACCAGAAAAAAAATCCAACTAACTTCAAGTTTTAAGCTGCAACCCTATTTCAGTAGGTATATACCTCTGTTAGTGCAGATTGCTAAATGCAAATACACAGCATTTGGCCCTTCATCTCCCATCTCAGCACCGGCACTTACAGAAACAATGGCAGGGTTTAAAACGAGAGATGTTCATTGCAGGCCGTTAGAAATCCTCCACAATTTGCATTGTGCCACACAACCCAAACCGTTTTTTCCTGAAACCCAAGATTTCTGGTCAGAAATGCCCAATGACTTTTTTGATTTACAAACTTTATAGCAATAGTAGCAGTTAATGGGGTTTCCAGAACAACGACGAGCATGTTGGTTACTTTGGGCTCTTTAGAGTCCTCACACAGACATGGGACACCTCCACAGCGGTCTCATTCCTTAAGTTTATACTCCCGAGTACCTTGCATCCAGTGTGAGTCCGGGTCTTCATGAGGGGGGTTGTGGTGCACAGCTCAATGGCTTCTGGTTCATGGAAGATCACTGTCGGGAGTGGCTCTTTCCGAAGAGTTAGGACATTCAACTTAGTCTTTAACATGGTCTGAAAGTGCTAAACAGAGAAAGAAAGGCAATTATCTCCAGTTCTAGTGCAGAAAAATGAGTTAATAGTTGGACGTGTCTCCATGTTTCACTTGCTGTTCAGTGCCTTGGAAGTTTCCATGGGGACAGTTAACAAGTTTTATAACTAAAGACAGTGAACATCCATTATTACTATTAGCAATGTGGAGACTGTTTTTAATTAAAAAAGATATACGCACACAAAATGAGAGGATTCATTAAAGTCCATGTATGTCCCAAAAAGGGCCTAAATTCAATCTCTGATCACTCCCAGGCATGTTATAAAACTGTTCATAGACCCAGCTCCTCTACTGACGACCATACGGAGGGAAAACAGGATCAAAGACCATTCAAAGAACTATGCATTCATCCATTCTTGTCTTCTCTCCTCTGTCCTTACATCTCACCCCATTGACCTTTGTAGATGTCACCGTTCCCACTGAGCTGAATTGCCTCATCGGTTTGCCTTTAGCATGCCAATTTTCAATTCTCTTCCTTTATAAGCAATAGTTCCTCTAGTCTCCAATGTAAATGCCACTTCTGGTACTAACCAATAGATGTCATTCAAAACTTGTCACTTGCTGTAACAGACAAGAAATAACTCCCCAGGCTCGGGTGAAGAACTATCCAAGTGGACAGTATTGTCGTTGAACGAAAAGTTTCTCAGCGATTGCTTAGAGTGAAGAAAGCCAATCCTTGAAAGATTTCCAAAACAATTTTGTGGAATCAGAGGAGTCAGAGAAATTTTTCAACATTTAGATGTTTCTTTGAACTGATTTTCACTTGAGAAACTGAACATTTTCACTTGCTACTATGTATCTAAGGGGGAAAATATACAGAAATGAAGCAAATCAATCTAGTATTCCCAGCTAATAACATACTACAGCACTGTCTAAAGAAATATGCATTTATTAAAGCTTCATAACTTGACTCTTATAAATCAGCAGTTATTAGACGCATGTGCAATGACTCCAGATTACTTTTATCAAAACCAAACCATTTGTTCTGACTTTTGATGGGAGATTCTCAACTTGTTTTGCAGCCACCCCTTTCCTCAGCCTCCCCTTCTCCTCTGCAAGGCAGACAAACATTACGGGGTCTGGCTTGCAGAAAGAGAGATGCTAAGTGATTTCCCAGAACCGTACAAGAAGTCTCTATCAGAGCTAGAAAATCAGCTCAGGTCCTTGCTTTTCAGTCCTGTGCTTTAGGTGAGGAGAGTGCCTATTAAACATTTTATTTATACACAGAGGATGAATCAACTATTTAGACACTATGCTGTTTTCATATGGATTTTTGTGGATTCGAGTATTCCACTGAAAATGCATGAGAATTTCTTGGAAAAAAACTTCCTTTTTAATTCATAAATACTTTATCATTAGCTAACTGAAAGCCTGTTAATACACTTCGCAGTTTAATCCTTAGCTCATCAGTGTTTAGGTCTAACAATTGCTATGATACTGAATCTAGAGCACCTTAAACGCCCTCATAAGCATATTCAAGGCATAAACACTAACAGTCTGTGAAAATAGTACTTGTTTTACTACCTCACACATGAAATTACAGCCTGTTACAGCAATACTTTAGGGCCTCCGCGCTGTTTGTGCAAGCATTCAAGTTTCCATCCCAGTGAAGAAATCTACTCATATTATCTTTCGTTTGGCTCATACTACACGTTATCCCATTCACTCTCCCCAACACAGCTCCAGCAAGAGAGTACTCCATTTAAGATGACTATACATTAAAGAATATTCTTTGACACGCATTTCTGAAGGTAACAGAGCTCTTTGCCAGCCAGGACTACTAAACTCGCTGAAAAAGCCTATTTCATTTTACCTTTCAGTTACGATTAACAGCCTTTTGTTTCGAGTTTCCTAGGCTTCTCTGGTGAAGTCGTTAGCAAAGGCTAAACAACAGATAGCCAGCCATGACAAGTGTAAAGCAAGCTCAAAGTTTCAGATCCTGAGTTTGAAGGAGCACCGCTGATTACCAACCGCAGTGCTGGGCTTGCTGGTCCCATTAACTAGTTGCTCTCTACTACAACTGCAGTTCTCTCTATTAGCTTGACTTGCTTTTATATACAGGCTCTAGGTCTGCTGACTTACTGCAGAGATTGTATTTCTGGAGGAGAAAATATGCAGAAGGGAGAGGGTGCTGGAGACCTGCTGTGCACAGGTTGTGGCGATTCCCCGCCTGTGACCGGCCCCTTTTCAAGCACGGGGAAATGCTGTCTCCAAGGTCATCTGCCACCTTGTGCGTGCAGGGGATGGGAGAGGAAGACAGAGGCGGAAGACTCACCTAAATGGATTTTTAACCTGAAGTTGTACTATGTTGCTGGTGGGCCAGTTTTGGATCAAACCAGAGATAATGGTTGCAAAATATCAGGTTGAAGAAGATCCTATCCTAGCATTTAATTTGTCCCTCCCTGTGTGCTGAAAGAGCTCCGTTTCCATAGATGATCTGTTTACAGAGGTTCTCAAATAAAGAACGGTGCTTCCATTAGATACTCAATAGATGAAAAAACTCCATTTAGCCCCTCTGAGTACTGAGCTTGGACCTCCAAAATGGTGGTTCTCCTCTGCTAGCATCTCTATCAACCTCAGTGGGACTACTGACAGAGCACAATTTGACCAAAATGAGGAAAGCCATGACAACGATCTACTTTTTTTTTCGTGTTTTAACAACCACATATACAGTCTTAAACAAGGAAGAGACTACTCTCTGCCTTACAAAGGCAATTCAATACTTGTATGAGCAGCAAGTTGGAGTGGTTGGGTGCCAAAAACACTAGAGCACAATTGGCAGCAAACAGATAATTAGTTGCCAGAGAAGTGCAGGACGGATTGGGGGTGGACACAGAAATAGCCTTTTTTCTTTGGACAGCATGGCTAGCGCAGACAACGCTGCGCTCCCTGCAGACAGGTCATATGATGGCTGCCATAAGAAAATGAAGTCTCTGCCAGGAGACATCATGCAGTGAGCCCCCAAATAAGCAAGTTATTTAAACACATGCCTAACTTTCACTATGTGAGCAGTCCCAGTAAAGCACACGTGGGTAGTCAATGGGATTATTCATGTGCTTTAAGCCAAGAACAGGATAAAGTGCTTTGCTGAACCCATTTCTTAGTTTCCACTCCAAACTGGCATCTCCTGTGGAAACTGTTGGCAAATGCTGATCTATAACAGTAGCCAACGTATTTTTTGAGAAGAGGCATTAGCCCTCCACTGCTGTGAACTCAGAATATTTCTTTAAAGTGCTTTAAGTTCACAAAGTTCTTGAAAAGCGTGACTTTGGCAATTCAGTGAATAAAGGTTCAGGGAACATTATACCATTCACATTTCGTGTGCCAGAAACACTAGGTTCATTTGGTAACTCTTATACTGAAAATCATCAAAAGCAGATATTCTTAACCGGCACGACAATAACAACAGCTCAAAACTGCACATCATTCATCCTTTATCCATTTAGGTGGTGCTACTGATACAGACTTTGCGTTTGAAAGAAATGCAAGGAGCAAAGTAACAGTAAGAAATTGGCAGCAAGTTTTAAAATTCCTTGAGCAAACAAAATACCTTCATTGCCAAAGAAAGGATCAGAGCTGTAATTAGCATTGCATTTTCCTATTTGCTGAACATGAAATCATTCAGAGTAAAACTTAAGTAAAGCCCGTAATAACATTGGAAAATTACCTTAATAGAAAGCCATAGTTTTTCTTACTCAAGGATTCAAGTTCCATCATTTTCTTTCGCTTAGTTTACCACTCTTAATGGCATCCTTTTCCCCTATGGAAGAAAACTGAAGGGTGTATAACTGGTAGGCCAAACCTGTAGCAGACCAAGACTGTCACTACAGAGGTACAATATATACCTGCCTCCTCAGTGACCTTCAAAGTGCTCCCTATTTCAATGAAAACCCTGTCATCACTAACCCTCTTAGCTACAGGTTAATTGAACATAAGAATCAAGAACTTCTAAATTGTTTTCAACATATATTTTGTTATCAGCTCAACAGTCGCACATTAGCTCTAGATAAACTATTTCACAACATTCAATTTGCAAATTTTAGGTGCTATGTATTTAGTCCAAGCACAATTTCTGTTGCTGTTAAAACTAAAAATTAACAGCATTTGGGTTTTGGTTTAGTTTGTCAGCAAAAATACAGTCGCTTCCACAACTCAGGCCAAGTGTCTTGGAGAAAACAACTGTGACTCTATACAATTAAACGTGCCTTGGAGGAGAAAAGCATGCACTGACAATTTGTAATAATAATGCTTAACACTTCTGCACAGCTCTTCATCTTCAGGTCTTAACTAAACAGTCACTGCTGTTCACGATATTGAGTACTCAGCAGCCAAGCCTGGGCTAGCGGATCTTTTCATTTTCATGATGGAAATAAAACAAAGACTCAAATTCAATAAATCTAAGAGAGGGTTATATATTGGACGTCAATATAAAAATAAATGTCAAGAAAGAGGGGACTGTAACTCATTGTAAACTGTAATCCAGCAACAGGGGATAAGCAAAACGAACACAGTTTACAGGCTAATCGGATTGCGACATGGTGAACGTAAGTAGGAAAGTCTTCAGCACTTCAGCCCTCAGCCCCCATTATCTCGTAACGTCAGCATTACAACCAACACACGACTGCATAAACTGGCATCACATTTCCAGATGACCTGTATTTGGCCAAATTTTGCCAGAGACATGCATTGAGTGCAAACCCCAAAGTGATAGGATGTTAACTTGTGAAAAAGAGTTATTCTAAAAGTTCAGAGCCTCTGAAAGAGGGGTTTGCCAGAATGAGAAGCAATCCTCTGGGCAACTCACCCTTCTACAGCACCTACTAAGGAATTCCCAGATGAAATCCACGTTAGAGCATCAGCAAAAGATCAATCCCTGGGAAATTCAAAAATAACCTCTATCATTTACTACTTCAGTGCAAGTACTTCCTCTACCTTTGAAATCCATTTAGTTCTGGAATGAAACCAAAACTTTTCAACAGCATCCCACAGCAAGACACTGCAGCCCAGGAGGGGAAAGACACAACCAAGTGCAATGAACTGCAAGAGAACTTGGACTTTCTAGAAGTCCAAATGTCCCTTTTCGCCTATTCCCAGTGGAATTTGACTACCAACATATCCAGTCTGTAGAAACAAGACTCCACCCTCTCACTCGTGGTCAGAGGAGATGACAACACAGTAGTCCTTTAGCAATACGGTTACACCATCGGTGACCTGAGCACAGCTGTGACCTGAGGACCACCCCACCCCAAGCCTCTCGCTTTTCGGCAAGAAAAGAATCCTGATACTGTTCATAGGAAAACCAATCCATTTCAAGGCTTTGTTTTGTTTAAAGCAAATGCTATCCAGTTCAGATAAATGTCACATCTGATCCATTTCTCGTTGAACAAATATTGCTAATACAGTTTAAGTACTTTCCCCTCCCCCATATTAAACTTTACTGTGCTGTATTTATTTATCCTTTACTAGCAGTTCATATAAACATTGTACCGAACACCACAATAAAACCCTCTACAGAAGGGATGGAAGCACTTATTGAAGTCAGAAATCATCCCATCAGCAGCCTGCTCTGTAACACAAAACTGACTGGCACGCACAAATCCAAGATCATGTCACAATTCTTTATACTCAAGCAGATCCGGCCCGAGTAATCTTCTTGAAACAGATCCAACGCCAGAAATCTGGTTATTAAAAGCCTATCTCATCCAGTATGTCGAGAGTTATATTTTGCCAGCCTATCAAACTAAATCCATTCAATCTCTTTCAGGTAACAGATGCTGCTTAGGTGAAAAAGCAGATAACTGTCTGAATGTACGTCTCTCAATTGCAAAGAAACGGCAACGGGCACGAGGGGACGATGGACTTGCCCGTGGGCGCCCTGTGACACGTTTTGGAAGTAGAGGAGCTCGGGCAGGCCCACGGCGCGACTCAGCATGCCCACACCGAGGGCATGGCACTCCCAAGGATCCTGGGGCAAAGCATCTGGGAAACAAAAATCTGCCACAAAAGAAAAAGAAAAAAAAAAAAGAAAGAAAACCCCCCCCACAGACCTTCACCACCCCTCCACGTGCCCAATGCCACCCTGCATGGCTGCGCATTAGAAACTGAATCAGTGCCTGCCACCATTTCCCCTCCTCACGTCCCCCTGCTCCTACCACCCCCCTGCCAGATTGCGTAGAGGAGGGATGGGGGCGGCGGGGAGCGTTTTGGCACAGAAAAGAATAATCTGCGTTTACCAGGATAAGCTCAAATCCGTATGACCGGACACCGAGCAGAAGACGGCGTCAAGGCAAGCAAGGCGTGAGACTGGGGAAAGGAAAGCACCAGGAGAGACAGCACCCGGCGTGCTGCACGCGATGCTCCCTGCTGCCAGGCACAGAGACCCTCCTGGACTTCTCCTGCCATTACTGAACCTAACAAGGGAGTCAAGGATAAAGCTCTGACGGAAGAAGCTACAATGTACAGAAAAAATGGACAGATGAAGGGAAGAGGGACACAGGACTGCAGACAGAAAAGCAGGACGAGGACACAGGGAACCTTTTCAGGATGGCAAGCCCAGCTGCAGTGTACGGTAGAGAAGAAGCCGAAATCAGTCGAGTGTCAAAAAGCCTTTCAGCAAAGATGCTACTGGATCTTTGCATGCAAGCACTGAGAGTTATTCCATCTCACTCTAATACCAGTTTCTTGGGGAATATTCTTCTTCCTGCAGTGATAAGACATATCTCTTAAAAACACACAACTATCAAGATTTCATAAATAAACCTTGCACTCCCTATCGATAGCCCTGATCACATAGCTGCCCGTGTGACGATGCTCACATTGCCTTGTTTTCTTACAAGTTTAAAGAATTTCTGTTTCCTCACAATTTAATTCATGTGAAACGTTTTGTTCTCAGACCCTGTGTACTTTGAGTTTGCTCTGGCTGGATGCCTCCGTTCTGTTGCCAAGCTTATGCAATTCCAATCAGCAGGATCGCTGCCCAAACAAAACACAATCCCAGATACAAACACCCTCCAAACTGCAGGGAACTTCAGAGCCAGATGAGAATTTCATGACTGATCCTCTAACATCTCACTACACTCGGCCAAACTAAACCCCCCGACCTAAGCAAATCTGAATATACAGGATATTCAGAGACTAAGTTCCCAGTTTAGCCGTAATTGCTCAAAACCTGAACTCCCATTATAGAGATCCACATCAGAGTAGGAAGGAGTCAACATATCAGGACACTCATAATCATGAAAATAAAACAAGACCTCCCTAAAACGTCAGTGGAGGAGGTAAAAGAAGTCACAGTACTACGTAATAAAAAGTTCTTTGATCAGTCTCTACCTTACAGTGACTAAATTCCCAGTCCATTATTTCAGTAGAAATTAGGCATGTGGATGGAAGGTGAACATCTAAAACGTGTGTTTGGATTTGGGCTTTTACAGTTTATTATTTACTGATGACTGTTAAACATATTTTGAAATTTTTGTAGTTTCCAGTGCCTGGTGGAAATACATATTTTATACCAGAACAACATTTTTTTTTAGCATCAATAGAAATAAAGCATAATGACATTCACCAATGTATCAACCGAGCTGCTCTCATAAATAACTGCTTTCCAAACTTTTGGCCCCAGAAATCACTGTCAACTCAAATTTTAAAAAACTTTGTCACGACTGAACTAGCTCTCATGCCACCCAAACCCAATTAACAGACAGCTGTGTTAATAATCTATTTTATTAAATATAATCATCGTAAATAACATTTACACTTGCAGTAACAACTCTGCCTTTTTCTTCCATCCCATCCCTGCGGATGTCGGTCTTCAGACTACGTCCAGAACTCCAGCAAACAAAACCAGCCTGCGAAGCACAGCTCCATTGCACGGCACCGAAGGAAAAGAAAGTCACCCCCGTTACCTGCTGTTCATCTTCTCGTCACCAGAGCGGCAGTACCTCCCCAAGAGCACCGTGTCTGTGTGCAAGCCTGGAATTTTAAACTAGATTACAATTTTCAAAAGTATCAGCATGCCAGAATTTCTCTGTGCAAGCACAGGTATTTATCAGCCCCAGCATTTTCCAGGACAAATGGCAGCCAGAACAACAAACCCAAGACAAGACAAATGGTTTATAAAAAAAAAAAAAAAAAAGAGGGGAAAGAAGAGTAGAAATAAGTGAGTAAATAAGAGCTGACAAGAAGAGAAAGAACAAAATAGGACACGCAGCAGCATAGATATGTCAAGTTCATTCACTTTGATTTTGGGCTGACCTCTTAGCTGCTTTCTAACATATTTCTCCCCTAACATGAGTTTCTAGTAGATGTATTATTTGGGATAGTTGGCCCAATAGTAAAACGATGGAATCCTGCAGCATGAAGGCGGCTGTTGCTTTTTCAATTTGCTCTTGAAGGCTTTCCAATAATTTCTGTGTCAGAGGATGCTTTAAAAAGTTCTTTCTCCTCGCTCTGTGCCTCGCAGAGCAAGACCATCTCGTACAATACCTGCCAGACAGCCACTGCATTCCCCAACACAGCCCTTTCAAAACCAACATTGCACTCTCTCGCTCTTCTCCTTCATTTTTCTTTTTTGCAATAAATCAATAACTTGTCAAGCAGTTAAGTAGTTCAGTGACCTCTCTCTTGCCTTTCTAAGGCTTGTTCGCCGAGACAGGGATACGGACTGGATGACATAGATGCCTGCTACAAACAGGGAATTTGCCCCGATTATTTGCGAGAGGCAACATTGTGCCTAATACTATGCAGAAACAAAGGGTACAAATTCTTGCCAAAAATGCTTATGTATTGCTTAAATATAAACCAAATGAACTTTTGGGATAAGTCTAATGAATTATTGTATTTACAGCTACAAGATAATGAGAACCCATTCCTTTCTCTAAAGTTGCCCGTTTTATCACTGACTCCTTTGATGCTAATTTACAGCACTGCCTTTTCCAGCCCTGAAACACCCCCAGGATTTAAGTCTGGCATTCTTGAGGGTCTCTGAGAGGGGGGTCCTCTTCCCATGGACACAAGCCATCTCCAAGTGAACAGACCTGCTCCTTCAGCAAGTCAGCCTTTTTGGGAAGCCTCTGTCAGGATGCATCCGCCCAAGCCTTGCAGAGGGCAAAGAAAGAAGCCTGGTGGCTTTAGCCTTCCCTCTCTCCACACATCCCCACGAGCACCATCAGTACATGCTCCAGAGCATCCCCAAGGGAACCATGTCCGGCCAGCACTGCTGTCCCATCACACGCACCTTCCCAAGGAGACCTCCCCGGCCCCAGCTACACGCACAGGCATTTCATCTCCTGCAATATTACTCCTTTCGTGCCTCCACCAGCACACTCCACAACCCCCCCAGCTACACGCGGCATTTCATCTCCTGCAATATTACTCCTTTCGTGCCTCCACCAGCACACTCCCCACCCCCCCCCCGCCCCCACGGGGGAAACTCTGCCAGGACTTACGGCTATACAAACCTTTAAGCAGACGATGCAGAATATAGACAAAATTTGGCTCCCACTGCAGTGCAAATGCAAAAACCCCTGTCCCCAGGGGGACTTCACACAGTAGGTCTTCCCACTTCTTAAAGCCATGAATAAGAGCAGCACACCAGAGAGCCTACATCACGAATAAGGGAGTCTACAGAAAGTGATCAAAAATACCCTTCTACAAAGAGTCTCATTAATTCAGCAAAGCTTTAGAATTGGGTAATTGACAGGATTTGCACCAAGAAACCTTTACAAAAGAAAATCAAACCAACTCATTTACATTCCTGTTTCTCCTGCAACTACCTGACTGATTAAGCTGAGCTAAAACAGCCAGATGCAGAATTACTCTGCTTTTTCCAGTACAGGATGAGTCCAGTAAAGCGGCTGAGGACGGCGCTCCCCTTTGCTGGGGCTAACCTACAGCACCCACAGACAGGACAGCCCTCTCTCATCCATGTCCTCCAGATATAAAGGTTGAACCTGCATGGTGTTTTCAAGGTTTTTCCAAACTAATTAATCTTTTCTGATGTTTCCATTCTTCTGATTTTCAAAGGGCAAGTCCTCAGCGCTTGACGAGAAGGGAGATTAAGCTTCCAAGTTCTCACAATTTAAGCACCCAAACCCAGAGATACTCAGAAACTCCAGCTTCTCTGTAAAACCTCAGTTTCTTCTTCTTTACTTGTCAGTAAAGTTCAGATAATTTTGCAGAAGCCTAACTAATCCCTCAGCTGAGCATTAAGTTTCAAAATGCTAGTGATTATACCCATATATACATAGCTATGGTTCCTAGGAAGAAAAAAAAAAAAATAAATTCCCTCCAGAAAAGAAATAAAATATACACTATGAGATTCAACCAGACGCCCTTATCCCCCCAAGGCATGGTTAATATACTATCTGCCAGTACATATGGGACTAATTAAAAAGAGCTAACTCCTTACACAGGCGCTGCAGCGTCACTCTGGAGGAATCCACAATTGATTAAACAAACTCAAGTAATTCCATTCTAGAAACACGTGCTCATTCATAACCAAATCCCAGTCTTTAGGAATCCCACATGCAATGAAAAAAACATCCCTGCTTCCACAGAAATCTGTGGCAAAACAAATCTGAAGTTCAACAGGAACAGAACTAGTCCCCATCTTTACTGCTGCTTTACGTGTGCTACTATGTGCACCTACATGAAGAATTATCACTACTTTTTTGAGTAGTAATTAAATTGCTATTTCAGCCTTATAATTCAACACCGCCAATGAAATGAAGATCATTGAATGATGGAAATATTGAATTGTTTAACTAAAGAAAACAGAAGAGCTCAAAACTGTCCAACGTTCCCTTCCAGCAAGACCAGCAGAACTGGAAGACTTCAGGCCTGTACAAGGACCATCATTCAACCTCTTTACGTTGTGAAGGCTACTTTCTCTTTTCCCAGTAATTACTCTCTCGCTTTTGTCCAATCTGCTCCAAACTTTGTTCGACACAGCAATGACTTGCAAGTTTTCCACACAGAAAACAGCTGCAGCATAAGCAATCCCGCAGAGCGACAAAGAGGAACATCCTTATTCTCAGCACAGCCTCACCTTTCTCCCCCCCCTCCATTGATTGCTGACCACCTTAAACACCATCCATCCTCAGCCACTTGAATAATTTTGCGTTGAAAAAAAGCCAATCAATTTTGAATCTGCAAGTTTTGGCTCAACTTCTAGAAATGAAGTTGCAGAAGAAGCACAATATAAATGAGAGGTTAGTTGGGGGGGGGGGGGG